>NC_137202.1:26513868-26961368 GCF_960531495.2 Zeus faber
GTTTTTTTTTTCAATATTGCAAAGTTATCATAGTAGTGTAACTCCACCCTGATTCCAGATGTCAAATGGAGTCGTCTTTGTTTATGGCTTTAAAGGTCATCATCCAATAGCACAGTGATAAACAATACCAAGCAGGATCGAGTCTGGCAAAGACTTGCTGGCTGGCTCCGGTTTGCATGCTGCTCCTCGGGGATGTGTTGCAGGCTCAAAATAGAGTCCCGCGTTTAATAGTATAGTACTTTAAATGTCCACTCTAAAGGTCAAAGGGAAGGTTGGAGGTCAGCGAGACAGTGACTCAGTTAAGTAGAATTGGGCGAGGTCCTGGGTTGACTATTCGGCTGCGGCACTTGTGGGTGGTTGGTTGGCTGACTGCGAGGCCTTTTCTGCTGCTTGGAGGCGCTACAATATAGTTCTGATGCCATACACCAGAACTAATTGGGGAAAAGTATTGCGCATTCACCGGTGGACACACACACACACAGGTGGTCTCACCATAGGCACACACACTACCAACATCTGCCTCAAACACGCCTCGAACACCCTCATGATTACAACCTTCTCCCCTTCTCTCCTTTACTGCTACAGCTATCATAGGAAGACGCACGTGCTGTAATTCCAAATTTCTTCCACTTAATTAATCATGTTTTGTCAAGTAAATGTTGTCGTCTGATGTTTCTGTGCCTGTATTTTGTCAAGTACATATTGTTGTTTGTCTCTGTTTATGTTTCTCACCCATGGTGATTGTCCCTCCCCCTCTTGGAGGAGTAATGATAATAAGTTGTTTATCGTAGGCTTGGCAAAAAAAAAAGTAGAATGAGGCGCTGGGCCAACATCAGCAACTTATTAACTTCAGAGTTCAGTCATTCAGTTTGTAGATATTTTTGCAACCCGTAAAGCAAAGGGTGAAGTGAAATTCAACCACTGGGTTTTGTGGTAGAGCATAGCTTACCGATTTTTACTTATTATTAAGGATGCAAGCAGTCTATATTTAGATCTTTTGTAATGCAAGGCGTGGGGCGGGAGCAACACTGACCAGGAAGAAAGAGGAGAGTGAAAGGTGTAGGCCTAATCGCCTCTTAAAATACTCTCCCTACTCAGATAATTCAAGGGCCTGTCAGCACCGGGTGGAGCAGAGCTAAGCGGTTCGTAGCCTGAGAGCGTGAACGCTGCCCTTTGGCGTTCCTCTAAATCCCAGCCTTACCCCAAATCCCCACAGCCCTCCAACACAGCTACCCTCTCCTTCTCCGTTCTCATTTGGGTCTTAGGTATTGACGGTGACTGTGATGGAGTGCGGGCAGGCCAGGCAGAGAGCGATGGTCTAAGGGCTCGTGAGGCACGGAGATGCTGGAGCCCGGAATGTTGCGCTGGACGGTGCACCTAGAAGGAGGGCCGCGGAGAGTCAACCATGCTGCTGTGGCAGTGGGCCACAAAGTGTACTCCTTCGGGGGCTACTGCTCTGGGGAGGACTACGAAACTCTCCGACAGATTGACGTGCACGTCTTCAACACAGGTTCGTGGTTCATTGCAGAAGAACTGTTTTTTGCTTTACTATCCTACTTATTTTCATGTGTATTCAGTTTTCTCTCTTGGACTTGTCTTCTTGTACGTACTGTGTACTTTTATCATAATCAAATAAAATTTGATTTAATCGTCTAGTTCTGATACACACACACACACACACACACACACACACACACACACACACACACACACACACACACACACACACACACACACACACACACACACACACACACATACATATATATATATATATATATATATATATATATATATATAAACCCGCAAACAATAAATTTTGGCTTTGATATGAGTAGCCATTGAAACAAATCAGGTCTGTGATTTGTTGTCATGATAAGTCATTCTGAACTGGGCTAATGGCAGTAGATGACAGGACTGGTTAAGTCTAAAATAAAAAAAACAAACATCACAGGCAAGGAGTCCCGAAGACTCCACACTTGTTTTGCTGTTGAGACATGTCTCTGTCTTTGTGGTTAAACTCCTGAAGAAAATATCAGAAAAACAAAAATTTGAATTCACCCAAAAATAAACTGAAAAATGTCATCATATACAATAACTAATGAAATGAACAGAAAACGTAACAAAAGATGAACCTAAATATAAGAAAAAAATTCTAAAATAAACGAAAGAATGATGAACATTAAATATAAGTCAGAAATAAGTTAGCCAAAAAAAGATAAAGAAAATTGAAAATGTAAACAGAAATGACAAATCAGAATGGCAATATACCTCAAAGTGCTTTCATACTTAAACACACAAACGCAGGCATTCTATTTAAATTGGTATCAAACGTCTATCAGACAAAAACACCCGCTGCTCCCTCTTTCTCGTGCGCAGCCGAAGCATTGAGCTTTTACAACTTCCTTAAGTAACTCAAGCCCACCTGCTACTTCTGACCTGAAAAGAGCGCCGGAAATCCCGTGCCTGCATGAAGATCCCTTTTGGCTGATTGAAATGGAAATGGGACAACCGGCGGCCATTGTTTCAAAGTTGATCTTGTCACTCACACTGGGTGTCATCTCTCTGATTTTGGTTTTTACAGCAGATGTCACGTCTTCTAATTTGACTCTTTGCGAAATATTTCTATACCGGCTGTTTGAATTTGAGCATCAGGCCCTTCAGCTGCTAAGTAATTGGAAAAACTCAGTTTCACTAAGACAAATTCCTTGTACGTGTAAACTTACCTGGCAAGATAGATGATTCTCATTTACAGAAAGAGTACCCCATCAATATTGACTTCAACATTTTTTTTTTTTGCTTGTTTTTCCACCTGCTCAAATACAGCAACACTTTCAGAACAAACTTGCCTTGCATGTCAAATAGTCTAAAAGCTTCGTCCTTTTTTTAAAATCATTTATTTATTCAACTTACAAACTTCAGCTCCTTAATCCTTTCTCAGGTATGGAAACTCAATAGTAATTATTTTCAATGATGGAATCACATAAATCAAGAAACAATCCATAGTGTTCTCATAAATACATGCCATGAACATATTTCAGGAAAGGGTACTCCAGGGTAAGATGCATTATGGCATTTTATTGTGCGGTGCAGAATCGTATTGAGTCTCACATTACGCATACATGATGCTCCTCAATCTTAATAATCTGAGCGGCAGGAAGTCCTATTTGTTAGAGAATCTGCCATTCAACCAGCGGAGCCTTGGTCCACGTTCCTCTCTGATACCTGCCTGAGGTGTGCTTATATTCCTGTCAGGGTGCTGTGCTGTAGAGCAGCAGTTCCCCCCACAAGCCAAAAAGGGTCTCCTATGGAAATCAACAGGCGGTTACTTTGTAGTAATTGGTGTGGGCGTGAATATTAATTGAGTATTTCTTAAAACTGACTGTCACATGGGGTTACGTGCTGTTTATTTTGCCGTGTTTTGGAAACCACATTTATGTGTTTTTATTTTTTATATGTTGTCTTCCGTCACACTTTTAAAACCCAGTCTCTCTGCGCTGGATGAAGTTGCCCCCGGTAAGGACTCCAGGAAGAGAGCATGTCCGTGAAGTGCCCTATATGCGATACGGTCACACCGCTGTGTTGCTGGAAGACATCATCTACATCTGGGGTGGGCGTAATGACACAGAGGGGGCCTGCAATGTGCTCTATGCATTTGATGTCAGTAAGTAAAGCCGCCTGCAACTTGTGGCTCTGCGTGACCATTGCTGTATCTACGTCTTTCCATCTGTAAGAGACCGCAACGCGTGGCCGATGGCCTTAATGTAATCTGAACTAATTTCTGGTCCACAGACACCCACAGATGGTTCACGCCGAAAATTTCAGGGACAGTTCCAGGGGCAAGGGACGGCCACTCCGCTTGCGTCCTTGGGAAGGCCATGTACATCTTTGGAGGATATGAGCAGCTGGTACGTCTCTATTGCTTTTCGCCGTGAAACTCCCTCTCTGAGCCACACAATGTAACTGTCCTGTTCTGCTGCCCCTTAGGCTGACTGCTTCTCCAATGACATCCACAAGCTGGACACCGCTTCCATGGTCTGGTCTTTAATTAACGCCAGAGTGAGTTGAAGTCACAAAGCTACACCTCTGACCCACAACCCTCATTGTTCTTCCTTTTTGTAAATATCTCTGTGTGGCCGTACCGCTCCAAATATCAATGACCTCGGGCCGAGACAAAACACACGGCTCGACCGGGAGGTCTGCGTGTCAGGTTACCTTCACTGGAAATCATCCGACCTCTGGCAGCAGACGGTACTGCCACAGGCACGCCCAGTGATCACACGGGCTGGATAGAGCAATGCAGCTTTCTGGTAGATGGCCAAGTTCAAAAAGGCATTGCACAGGATTATATTACTTACCATTTGAGATCATGCCATTGGTGTACAATGCATTTCCTCAAACGATAAAAAATGCGAAAGCTTTCAGTTTGTTTTATTCAGGTGTGCTATTGAAGACCATGCCTTTCATGCCTTGACTTGAGTTTTTTTTTAACAACCATTTCCACCAGGTAGATTACTGTGGGCTGACCATTATAAACACTTCACTCTCCATTTGGCTAGCTAATGCAGTGCTGGCATTAGGTTTTTCAATATAATCAGAAATATCATTTTTCGGATATGGTATTTATGAATTTATTCAGAATGTGTGGTGTTGTGAATTTATTCAGAACACGTCGTGTCAATATTAATTTGACTGTGCCCTGGTAAGCTACTGCAAGCAGCCTTATGGTTCAAATAAAGTAGAGATTTTATCGCACTCTAGTGAGGTCGGGTGGCATTCTTTTGTCTGTTTATTTTTGGATACAGTATGTATCTAAGTATATCTAGCTTGCCTTGTACTGCACAGTGAGCCTCTTTTCTCAACTTAAATCCCAGGAGAAAAATGGCGACACATTCTGGGATTGGAGAAATGTATCTGCAATTTTGCAACTTTTAACAATGTCCTATATAAAGTAACTCTGTCCACTAGGTGCCACTGTTTAATTGGAAGTTTGTTGTGAACGTAGCTTAGTGACCCCCAGTGCCAGTGCATAGTTTTAGAAGCATGAAATGTAATTTGATGGCCTAATTCAACTGTATTATTTCTTCAAAAGGTGGAAAACCTTCCTCTGGGATAACGCAGCCGATTATGACAGACTGCAGTGTTTCACACACATCAATTTATTTGTGGTGGCAAGACACAATATCAACATTGACCGCCAAATTTGATTTTCTATTTTCTTGTTACTATTTAAAATGGGTAAAATCTTATGTAATTGTAGAGCTGCGCGCATCGCATTGATTCGCACTGCCCCTCCTTGTCCCATTCTCACTCTCGCTCACAAACACATTGACAGCATAGCCTCTCCTCTCCCTGCACACTCTCAATCAAAGCATGTAAAACTTGGGGGAAGAAAAGTTTTTATTTTAAGCCGTTTAAAAGAATCGGATTGTTCATGAAGACTCAACACTACAGTGTTGAGTCGTCGTTCAAGTCACCCATGGATACTCCATGCTGCACTGGCCTGTGTGCGCACCAGTCCTTCGACGGTGGGGAGCAGGGACTGTGAGGATTCTCCGCCGTGCTCCCCACGGTGCAATCCCCACACTCGCCACATTTCATGGTCCCCCATGCAAAAAAAAGTCAATAACTTCTGATTGTACATTCTAAATGGAATCTGAATGATGGCATGATACGTGGATATTGCTGTCTATTTATGCGCCAGCGCCTGGAATTTCAACGCGCATCGCATCCTGCAGGTAAAGGGGCCAAAATGAGTGGTTCGACCCGGGTGTCCTGCTCACATCGGAGCTGATTGGAGGTGGAGCCAATTAAAACCCGGGTCTATTGCAGGGTCATTTGAACCGAGACTGGGACCCGGGCTCTTCCTTTCCCACTGGTGACAAATGCCGGATGTTACGGCTCTAGAAATGGTTCCTATCTGGGTGGTGATTTAACTCTTCACTAAACATTGGCCGTGTCTGCCTTTGTCTCGCAGGGAACACCAGCACGTTGGCGAGACTTCCATTCAGCTACAATCATTGGAACAAAGATGTATGTGTTTGGGGGACGGGCGGACCGCTTCGGCCCTTTCCACTCTAACAATGAGATCTACTGCAACAAGATCAAAGTGTTCGATACAGAGACCAACTGCTGGCTGAGCACTCCTTCTGCACAGCCTTTGCCAGAAGGACGCAGGAGTCATTCAGCTTGTAAGACATCCCTATATATTAACACACACAATATCACTACCTGCTAAATTCTGATTAGATCAAACGATTTATCCCAGCAGTGGAGAATTGGTTAGGGCTGCATAATTCATGCCCTCATTGCTAGAGATTGGCTCTCTAATTAAGGCACAGATTTAAAGATTTACCACCAAGAAAATACAATTTTGATTAAGTCTTTATTTCAATTGTATATAATATGATAAAAGCAGAGCATTTTTTTTCGAGCCATATAACCTAATGACACAAGTTGTGGCCTTGACCGATGATGGACATTTGAGTGCTATTATCTGTGTAATTGTGCATGATTTGTCTTTATTTAGTTTTACCACTCTCTGACACCAGGCCATGCCTGTGCAGTTGGTTTCAAGTGCTGTGTATCAAGAAATGTTTGCGATCTTTACAGTAGTCTGTAAAATTGTTGTCATGCTTATCTTTTTTTTTTTTCTGTCCTTCCATTCCAAGTTGCCTACAATGGAGAGCTGTACATATTTGGGGGATATAACGCCCGTTTGGACCGCCACTTCAACGACCTTTGGAAGTTTAACCCAGGTGGCTCACCATTCGCTCACCGACATCACGGTTTGGCAGCTGCCGAGCGTCCACTGCTGCTAATCTAGTCTTTCTTGATGGAGGGGCGGTTGATATCGGCATCATTCTCTTTTTTTTTTTTTTTTTTTGGTGCCCCCTCCCTCTGCCTTTGGGCCTGAGACATCATTGGTGTGTTTACCTCTGTGCAGGGAAAGGCAGCCCAGCCAGCCGGTGCCGGCTTGACCCACTTTCCTCCTTCTGGAGCGAGACGCGCGGCCGATCCCTCCACTTTGCATCACTGTCACTCCAGTAATGACGGCTGGCTGCATTCCTTTTGTTATGCAGCATATGGAATGTGGAGTGTCACGTCTCGTTTGCCACCGGGCGCAAATGAAACACTCTGCAATGGTTTAATTTCTTAGACCTCAGCAGCCACTTGACAAAGTTGATGAGAACCAAATCTCTGAAGTGGGATTGCTGGTGTCGGTTATTTAAATGAGTGTTATTTTTGAAGGATCACTTCTGCTCAAGGCCCCAACTGGTTTGTCACCGGGGCCGGGGATGATCCTGTGTTACATTCTCAATATAATATTTTATTATAAACTGTTACGCCGCTGTGACGCTTGGAGCACGCTTCACAAGCAACCCAGCATCCGGTACTAGCGATAAGTCCGCTGTATCGGCAGGCAGCATATAAACTAGAACTCTGTGCTATTTTTCCCATACCCCCACTCTGCTCCATTATTATTTTTTGGTATGCTACCATGTGAAATGTGGTGTATGTTTTGCATTAATCCTGAGCTGGACAGGCCAGTTGCCAATTTTTGCGTGCAAGGGTATTCATCCGGCTAGTCCGTGTGCTAAACATTTATTTAAATTTTTTTTTTTTTTAGGCAAGCTGGAAACATCCTGAAATAAAATCATGTTCTTATCAGCTGAGATGAAGAGCTATGTGTTATGGCACAGCCTGACACGTTCTCTTTGCGCACTCATATTGGCACTATTAGCAGCCCACTAGAGGGAAGCACCTCTGAAAGCATTATCACCCCAACAAAGACTGAAGCTCTTGTTGTCATAGAGACGCAGTGACGCCATTGTTGCTGAGGGTGAAGCTCCACCGTTCATCCTTATATGGATCAACTGAGTGGGCTTCAATGGTGTCACTCACTCCTCACTGTAGATAGAGGAGGATTTATTTCCTATTCTGCCACTACAAGAATGTGTTAAAAATAAAGAAGGAATAAAGCTATCTTATACAGCTCTTTTGTTTTCTTGCCTACAGCGCTTACTCTTTTCACTGCTGTGTCCTAGGGCCACCTCTTTTGGAGTTAAATATAGACAGGCGATGAAATGGAGGCACAAGTGGTAAGCCAGAGCAGGTTTCATGTTAACAGAGGGGTAGTTACAACAACACGGCCCCCCCTGAGAAAAAGTTGCATTGCTACATAAGTCTTTCCATAAAGCTATTTGTAGCCAGGAAACCACGAGTCCCCCGACCTTAAAAGAAACTCAGCTGGAAGTATGCATTTCTCGGGGACAATGAGCAGGTAATAATTATTGTTTCAAAAATATTTGCACCCTTGCATTTAATTAAAAAAAAAAAAAAAAAAAAAAAAAAAAAACAATTCGGAAGTATTTGTTCTCCATAAAACTAAATTTTTCTGATTGTACAGACTCTTTGGTTTTGATTCCGCACGCATCCCTTCAAATCGTAAAATGACCAGAAATGGCATTGACAGAACAGCACAGCCTTTGAAGAAAATAACGAGAATGAAGTGCTTACTATGGCCATCAATGCCATTCCTACTCCCGCTGGCACTTTGGCCCACTCTTCTTTTGCAAACTGCTCCAGTTCTCTCAGATTTGAAGGGTGCCCAACTCATTGTTGGCCACTTCAGAACAGTCCAGTGTTTTGTTTTGAACTCTTCCGGAGCCGTTCTCTGAGTGTGTTTCGGGGCATTGTCCAACTGGAAAACCAATGACCTTCAGAGTAGACGCAGCTTTCTGACACTGGATTCGGTGTTGTGCTCCAAAATACCAGTGCAATTGGCTGATTTCATGATGCCATGCACAAATTCAAACCACCCAGTACCAGAGGCAGCAAAGCAACCCCAAAAGATCACTGAACATCCTTTGTGTTTGGATGACGTTCTTTCCTTTGAAGGCTTAATTTTGTTTACTGCGAACTTGGATCTGGTCTCTAAAGACAACTCTGCCTTTCTTTCTTTTGTCAATGCTGTGTGGAATGAGTACAGCAGAATGAATACTTTTCTCTTTTCAAACTGATTTAATTATTATTACATTTCAGATCGTTAGATCGTAGAAACACCTACTTAAAATTGAATTATTACTTTGAACTTTAAAAATGTGCCAATAATATTGTCCAGGCCAATTGAGTGTATTTGTGGAATAAGCTCTTTTTGTTCCGTTGCTTACCAACGTAATACATATGTGCAAACCAAAAGTTGTTTTAATTTCAACAATTTTCAGGAAGAATGGTTCATTATTTGAATAAATGCTTGTGCCAAATCTTTAGTGGAACTTTATTAAAAAATAAATAATTATATATATATATATATATATATATACTTTTTTTGTAGAAGGGCGGTTAAAAGGTTGTTTCTACGTGTTAATGTTCCTTTGCTCTACAATGTTCCCCGTGCTCTACAGAGGCCGTCTCCTGGAAAAAGGTGGAACCCAAGGGGAAAGGTCCGTGTCCGCGCAGACGGCAGTGCTGCTGCATGGTTGGAGATCGCATCATTCTCTTTGGAGGAACCAGGTGAGGCAGCTGAATGTTCTGACCATCGTCTGAACAACCGGGAAGGTGTCAACTCATGCAGATATGCATGATTTGAAAATAGATTTTTGATCAATCCAAAGAAGATCAATATTTTGTATGTAAACTTTGTAGATCTGCATATCGAGAGAGACATGCGTAGAGACAGGAACGTGGAGAACCATAGACGAAGCGATAGAGGGGAGCGAGATCTAAAGTTTGTTTACCTAGTAGAGTAAATGAAAATTAAATGAAGAAAACATAAAAATTAGTTGGACATTTTTATTTCATTTATATATTGCATGTCTTATGCCCATCTTAAAGTAATGGAGGGAAATTATTTGTATTATTATTTTTTTGTTTTGCTCCAAAGAAACGAGACCAAATTACGCTTGAGCTTAAACAGGACGTGGTAATGCTGCCGAGCTCTCTCTTTCAGGCCCTTAAACTCTTTAAGTCTTTGATTGTGGCCATAATGGTAGTGTCTCAGAAGCTGCACAGCATCCTGTATAGCCCAGCGGGCTCTTCCTTTCGCCATGCCTAAAGAAGACTCCAGCCAGTCTGCAGCATCTATCAGTTGACTGTAAGACGGTAGCACTGTTTGGGGGGGTGATATTCGCCTGGTGATGGCCTTCTGATAGACCAGTAGCCGCTCACGTAACGAGCTGGCTAATGCTGATAGCATGCGTCTAGAGCGGTCCAGAAATCTGGGCTGCCGTTATCAGCAGTGCGGCCTTATCAACTGAACCCTGCTGGGCCGACTTGATAGCGGGAGATCGTCAGGCTGCGGATAAGAGTCCTCCCGAGCCTGTGAGGCCCCTGCGGACTCCGGCCCTTGCTGGGCACTGTCGTCTCCCGCTCCACCGGCCACCGCGGCACAGGGAGCTGCAGACTCTTAATACGCAAGAAGGGCTCAGCGGGAGCTGCGCCTTGGTGCAGTCTCTCGGGAAGATTTCCTTCTGATTTGGTGAATGTCGGGGCTATATCAATTATGTAGGGCAATTAAACCCTACCACTTCCTACTAAGCCAGAAGATATCACTATTTATTTAATAAAACTGGATAGTGAGTTAAAAAAAACGAAAAAATGGCTTTTCAGATTGCATTGCACAGTTCACTAAGCTTTCAACTGTTAAGAACACATTAAAATGGATTGATAAATATTGCCGCTTTAAAGCACAGCAGAGTAGAACATCTTTGGAACTGTGGAGTGTGATCTGTAAGTAGAGTTTCCTAATGCAGGGCAGGAAAGAGGAGGGACTCGCTTGTTTGCTTATTATGGAAGATGGCTGCGCTCTGTTTGGGTTTCTCCCTGGGATTAGCACAGGATTCCCGCTCGGGAGTCCTGATTTCCTGTCCCAAGCAGATAAGCCATGGGGAATCTTACTCTTAGTGGAATATCAAACATCTTCTTGGAGTACTGACGGTCTATGGTGTAAATTCATACAACACCAGGGTTAAATGCACACGCGTCCAACAAGGCGTCCATGGAAGTTGAGTTTAGGCAGCCCACCTTTAAGAGTTGCGGCCAGCATTTTGGCCCTGCAGGCAATAATAATTTTTTTCCTTACATCTTTGTATTTTTGGAAACATGCACTTAAAGCGGCACTCTGGGGCAAAGGGGAAACGCCCGGGTGATGGCATGGTGTATCTGGTTTTGATTGGGCCATTGGGGAAGTGAGTGCTTCTCTCATTTGGCAGTGTTCCCATTAAGACGTTGTTTCCTGAATGAGCGCATGATCCCTGTGGGCCCAGAGCGCGGCGGCCACACAAACTCTGCTGACCAGCGTTGGACTGTTATTGTTTACAAAGCAGCACATAAGCCTCTTTCGCACAGGAACTTTCGTAAGCAGTGTGTAAGCAAAGAGCAAAGTGTTCCCCTCTGTGTTTGTTAACGTTGGCACTCTTATTTGGTTGGAGAAAACCAAGCATGTGCCATAGGCAGCTTTTCTTTTTGGATTCTTTTGTAATTAAATAGCAGGGCAGTGGTACAGCTCCAAACACTCTGTAGTATCCCGCCGGCGCACGTTCTCTTGCCAGTTTGGTGCTTCGGCTCTCCTAGCACTTGTGTGAACGCCACGCTCCTTGTGTTTGTTTATGTGGGGCTTTACAACTTTTGGGGGTTAATTAAGATGGCTAAAGCCTTATTTGTGTCTGTCTCAATGAAATTGACAAACGCCCGCGCGGGCCACTGTGAATTACTCGCCTGACATCTTGCTTGTGTTCTTAGCGGGGCTCCTCATTTCGCCCGGGCCCGTCTAGGAAATGGTGTTTAAATTTATGGCCGCCGTCTTGTTTTCCTGTGAAGCCGGCCTTTCGGATTGATCCAGACCAGAACTCCTGTCGATATTTATTCCCACTTTATGATATTTACTTTACCTGCAGGAATTTGCTCAGTGATAATTTATTGCGTGAGTGAAACTCGCCCAAAAAGAGCCCTCTATGTTGTTGCGGTGCAGTGAACACTGACGAGTGGAGCAAACTTTCTAACTACTTTTATTAAAAGCAGCCGTCAGGGCTGATGAGATGTCAATGTATACACAAGATTTCTTTCAGGGTGTAAGTGTTGTTTTATATTGTGTTGTACTGTTATGTTTTTATTTTGTGTGTTCAATAACATCGCCTGCTGCTTTCTTGGTCAGGTCTCTCTTGTAAAAGAGATTCTGAATCTCAATGAGAATAACGATGAGAGACTGGTATGAAATAAAGGTAAATAAAATAAAAAGAGTAGAGTAACAGAAATACACTGAAGAAAATCTCTGCCTATGCTTGCACTTGGAAGAGTGCATCATAAACACAGGTTCTCCTGTGTTGTCACAGGAGGACTGTCAGGCAAATTTTGGTTTTAGATCCCATTAGATCATTCTATTGTTTGTTGTTGTAAACTAGCTAAATTCTGTTTCCCCCCCACCAACACCCTTTGCCATTATTTTGTCAAGGTGTGTGTGTGTGTGTGTGTGTGTGTGTGTGTGTGTGTGTGTGTGTGTGTGTGTGTGTGTGTGTGTGTGTGTGTGTGTGTGTGTGTGTGTGTGTGTGTGTGTGTGTCTGGACATTTTGTGACAGTCTATTCAGTGCCACTTACACCAGTGTAAACAGGGGCCTGCTGAGCTGCAGATAGGCGTGAAATTCTGCCCCATCTCTGATTTACGACCTTTGGGAGTGTTTCTCTCTCACGGAACGCAACCTGATATGTCCCCGGTGCCTCTGTTACACTCATTTGCTGGGACCTGCCCACCGGCCCACGAAGGATGACCACCACCCCCACCTCCACCCATTCCAACATGCATGACTTACTCCACCTGCACTGACCTTCACCTAAGCACACCATAAGTGAGCAGCCGGGCGGGGGCTCCCTGGGGGACCCACCCCAGTCCTTTTTCATCACCCACTAAGGAGTAGATGTCATGAATATTTTACCTCCGGTGGGAGTCGGTGCTGCGGCGTCTCAATCCCAAACAAAGGCGGTGCCCCTTCAGGTTACGTAGATGCCCAGCTGAGTGCATGAGCAGTCACTATTGACACTCCTCGCCGTCTGTGTACAGTCGTGTACGAAAAGCCTGGGTGGATAAATATGTCCATGTTGAGGGGCAGGATGTGAATAGGAACGTGGCAGATTGGCGTGCTGAGAGCGGACAGCTTGGGATTAGTGAAAGGGAGTCTCAGAGTCGCTTGAGCCACTGGATCTCAGTTTGATGCATATACTCTGCGATCAGACTTGAAACCTCAAACCTTATTTACCTTTGTCACAATTATGTCCACTGCTATAAAACTGAAGATAATTGACTGAGGTTGTTTTTATAAATTAAAAACTTTTTAATGATATGTTTGTTTAATAGAGCCCGACTAATGCCAGATTTTTAGGTCCAATGATGATCCTGATTTTGGAGAGTTCTAGACCGATTACCGATGTTTTGACTGATATTTTGGCAAAAGTGTAAATTTTTTTTTTATTAATTTGAAAACCATGTACTTTCTTAAAGCGTCTGTGTTTGAGAACATTTTACTTATAACCAAACAAATAAATAAAAATAAACACAAGGAATTTTTGATTGCTAAAAAAATTTAATATAATGTAAATTTATTTTTTATTTTTTCAGAGTTCCAGTGAACGCATCATCACTTCCGAAAAAAAATAGTTTTCAGAGTTTCCCATGAACGCAGCATCTGCCCGGAGAGCCGTGTCTAAACGCGAGTGTCGACAAACATGGATGCATTTATAATGCCTAGTCGGACTTCTGCGCTTATTTTTGTGAGTAACTTAAAAGTAGTGTAAAACAGACAATTTTTTGATTTTATTATACTTATTTAAAAATCGGACCGCATCGGCTGCATAACTGCCGATCCGATGTTGTAAAAAAAGTCAATTAATGACGATATATCTGCCAAACCAATATATCGGTCTGGCTCTGATGTTTAGCCACATAATTAGGATGTCTTTTTTTTGTTTTATCTCTGGCAGTTCTTTTCTCCTTGTAGACCATCCTCCTAATCTGAGTCTTCATCAAAGGGGTTTCAACAGCCTCTCGCACTAGGCAGGGAGGAGCAACGGCAGGCTGTTTTTTTTTCGCCTAACCATATCAAAATGGCCTCGGGCGATGAATGATTCCCTTTGATCCTTTCCCATTTTGCCCAGCAGACCCAGGTGAGGGCTGTGGACCTTATGTAATCCCATTTGGGGAGTAACAACATGATCACCCTCTCTATCCCTCAAAGCATTCAAACACTGGTTGAAGAGTCTATTTGAACAATAGCAAAATGGTTCTGTATGCTCGAGCACTGACCTTTAAATGGAGTAGAAGCAGCGTGTCCATAGGACGCCTATGCCAGTTGAAGACATTTTCAGTTTTAACTGACTGTTTTTTTATTAACATTTCACTGCCACATAATTGCAATTGGGTATAAGTTTACTCTTAAAATTGCGTGCCTGCAGCTGCTTTCAGCAAATCAGATTCTGTAGCATCACTTTCCCCATAATCTGCTTATTAGACAATCAACTTTCACTTTTTTCTCCATAGGTGATGGTGCGTACATTATTAATCTTGTCTTCTCTATATAAATTCACTGGCACTGGAAAGGTTTATAAGACCATTTCTATTTTTATTCAGTTAATGTATGTAGTATGTCATTGTGGTGCACTACAATTTGTATACGCTATGGTCATGTACATAGTAAACACCTATTTGGCATACCAACTAGACAATACCATTACAGTACAGACGCAGTGAAGCACTTTATATAATGTGTATAATACGCAGTAGGCCACCATGCGTCATGTGAGATAATTACACCAGCTGATTTCTGTGCTTAACAACGCATTGAGCGTGTTTTTGATGCTGCTCTTATTGGTTGATATGAAAACTTCAGACCTGCCAACCTGCCTGCATGCAACTATTAGTGAAAATACACAGGTACAAAATGCAAGCTGACACTACTTATATATAATAACTATATATATATATATATAGTTATATATATATATATATATATATATATATATATATATATATATATATATATATATATATATATACTTATATATAATAACTATATATATATAAATATATAGTTATTTAATGACGGCAATCGATTTAAATTAAAAAACAATACTGTACATGTATTGGGTATTTAAACTACATCCCCCGGATTGGACTAGATGCTATGACCTGTGGCTTTGTAAGCCCCTCCTCTCCTCTCATTCATCATCCACTGGTACGCAGCACTGAGCAGTACTTTATTATCCACCCAGGTGTAACGCTGCTTTGTGAGGTAAAATAGGAAGTGGGAGAGTTATAATAAAGCATAAAATTGTGACCGTAATGTTAACATGTTAACTGACTCGTAAAAATACTCAAACCCGATAGCAACGTAATGTTGCGTAGTTGACGCTCAAAGAGAGCGAAAGAAAGAAAATGTCGCTGTTTGGAGGTTCTCCAAGGTAAACAAAGAAGATTAGATCAATTATTTATTTATCTGACAATATTCTAACATTGTGCAGACTGCGTTTCTATCGCTGCCACAGCGCAGCTCTGCTCATGATGAAGAGTTTGACTCTTTTTTTGAGACTTGGTTCTTGACGAGTCACTCAGTAAAACAAGTCGTTCAATTTGATTCACTTTGTTTGACGCACGGTGAGGGAAGGAGGACTTCCAGTGAACGAGTGCGAGAAGAGTCTGCCTTTTATTTAATTTGTTTAATTTTTTTGTAATGATTGCAATTTATTTGCAAAGTACCATATAAATAAAATATAAATATGTATATTTGCACTTAAAGTAAAAGATACTTTCATTTGAAGTTTGAACTTGACTTTTCCATGTTAGTTATATGTTGTGTTCTACTAAAACTCAGTGAGAGTTACAAATTGAATTATACTGAAACTTGGTGACAGTCCCATATTCAATTCTATTGGAAATCCGTGACTGTTTCATGTTCTTTGATCCATAGTGAATAATGAACAATAATAAACACAGTGTCCAAATGGGCAATCTCACTTTTGTGGTAACTGAAAATTGCAGCAGTAATCCCTATGTGCAGCTGTCCTGTCACGTGAGCGTGATCAGATCACTGTATGTATTTGTCATTGACGTACAGCAGATCAAACATCAGAATCTGCAGGTTAGACTTAAAAAGAATCAGAAATAGGAATCGGCCAAGAAAATGGCAATCGGTGCATCTCTAGTTGGTAAACATGTTGGGTAACTTTACAACACGATGCATTTCAAGCATTATATCCTAACAAGATGAATAACTATATATAGTCAGCTGTAGTAGCTTGCATACCATGTGATTGGCTTCGTTATGAGACGGCTACGGTGACAATAACTAAAGCAGTCATTTAGCTGCAGTGACTCAAACGCCACGGAGACTCCCTGTTACACTATTTTAGTACTCAAAATATTTTCCAAAACTTGGCAGGTCTGCAACTTGCACACTCTTAGCTTTGCATGGAAAGTGATGTATCATCTCTGATTCATTATTTCATATGTTTTTTCATATGCAGCTCTGACAAATTTAAATCTTATTGTAGAAAGTCCATATTTTCATAATCACCAAAGAATGTACAATTGCCATGACCCACTTCCCTTGCAGGATTGGTGCAAGGGAAGTGGTGCACAGTAGGTGCATTCAGTGCAGACAGTAGGTGCATTCACTCTGCCTGTCAGGTGACAGGCAGAGTGAGAGATTTCTGGGAGATTTCAATTTCCTGGACAAATGGGAAAGATTCCGGTCAATTATTATCTGTGTTTATTGAGCTTAAAAACGATTGACAAACAAGCTATATAGAGAAGGACATCATGAACACATGTATTTATAAATATTCAAAATAAAATTAGTCCCGTCAGTTAACGCCATTTTAAAAATAAATAAATATTACGATTATTACAACTTTAAATCAAATATTTTCCATTTATGAACCATAAGTAACTAGTGCAGCGGCTTTAATTAACATTTCACTAAAATAAAATTTTGATCAAATCAAAGACAAAATAAATATGGAGAGTAGGTCTAAATAAATAATAAAGTTTTGGTGTTTTTTCCATCTTTGTTGGGACGTCACATCGACATATTTTACACAATGAATATTTACCGTCTGCTTTGGGTTGGAACTTTAATATCCCAAAAAAACACCAAGCTGGATGTATGTGTCCCAACGACACATCATCTTTCTGCTTCTCCTCAGAGTTCTAGACGCTGGCTCCGTGTTTACTGTGTTTACAAGCACAAGCTGTCCACGAGGGGGGGGGGGGGCTTAGTTCTATATCGACAAACGTGATTGGTCCAATATGAAGCTTTCAGATTTGCTTTAGATCGTCCAAACTGATTGGCTTTCCTGTTGCGAGTGTGGAAATGAACAGATCTGCTGATTTTATTATTATTTTTTTTATCCAAATAATCCACCCAGCACCAGTTCAAATAGTGCTTGGAGGGAATTATTTTCACCGGACATTATGACCGGGGAGATTCACATATGTCGGACTATAACAGATTTTCCCGGTCAAAAACTGGCAATTACCGGATAACAGAAACTCAGAGTCTGGGCACATGTGGGCAGATTACTGGATATGTTATTAAAACCATGCGTGTGTGCTGCAGATGGTTGTGCACGTTAAAGCAGAGTAACATCATTGAACACCTGGTAAGGGCCATACCACTACATAACAAAAAGATCAGAAGGGCATCTCTTGCCCCCAGTGCCATTTTACCACCAATTTTTATAATGTTTTGAGGGAACATGAAATACCACCACGGATCTGGCCACAGCGTTGCCATTCAAGTGTCCAATCCAGTCACATCCTCAGTCACGTTTGGTGACTGCTTTTTAACATGCTGCTTTCTAATTTGATTCTGTGCTAGAAAAGCACTGGTTTATTTAATTTATCTCTTTGTAGTTCAGTGTTAATGATGGTGTTTATTTGCTTGTGTGTGTAACTCTCTGCGCATTTGGGTGGCGTGTGTCCATGTTTATCTTTAGAGTGTGTTTGGGCTCATGACTCATTGCTCCTCCTGTCAAGCTGACGTTAGTGTTGTACGTGTTCACGCGCACATGCTTGCCTTGCCCTGCCAGCCCGTCACACAATGCATCCTTTTTGGCATTTTGAAGATTTACGCAGTACGCTTTTGTAAATAAGGAAGTGGAGTGTTTGACGACATTCTCAGTGTCATATTGAGATTAATCTAGGCATCAATGCCTGATCTATTTATGCCTCTTTCTCACACTAAGGAATGATCAATATTAACATTTTGGCACACCATACCCCTGAACAATTTATTTAATAAATGAAAAAAGACTAAACTTTTCCTGTCTTCATGCGTTTTGGTACCTGTACATATGTAAGCTGTATTGAGGGTTTGTGCTGATCTAAATAACCACTTGTTTGGCTGTCTGTGAATGGGAGCTGTGCAGGTAGTTAGGGTCTGGGGTTTACCATCGTCTGAGTTCGAGGAGGACCACATAGGAGGTAATCTCTGTTGTAGCCAAAACACCCAAGCCAAAGCCCTGGGAGTTTAATCCACCGCAACCCTATCACGATTTTTAATCAGCCTGAAACCTCACACTTTTGTTCCAAACCTGCCAAGGTTGAACCTAGGAGTCCGCCAAGGAGGCGCGAGGTGGCAGTCCAGCGGATCACAAAGGTCACGAGTGCCTGGTGCCTCGATATCACCGACAAGACCATATTGCACCTTATCAGCGGGCGGTAGGGCCGATGTTATGGTAGTCCAGCTGGTTAAAGCACGGCTTATTATCGCTGTTTAACCTGACAGTTCAAAGGTTAGACTAAACACAACACGCCGCCCGGGTAGAACTAATCCCAAAGCACTGTATTTCCTCACCTGTCAGCGCTTGTGCTCCATTTGGAACTGCATCAGTCCTGGAATCCGTATAATTTTAATGGCACTCGCTCTGCGGTCCAAGATGTGTCAAAATGGCCCAGGGGAAATTTGCTCTGTGGAAATAAGATTAGCTTCCACCCCCTTTAGATTTGGATGCCATTTGCCCTTTTCGTGTCAGAGGGTAAGTTGCAGAGGTTTCCTGTATTGTGTGTGTGTGTGTGTGTGTGTGTGTGTGTGTGTGTGTGTGTGTGTGTGTGTGTGTGTGTGTGTGTGTGTGTGTGTGTGTGTGTGTGTGTGTGTGTGTGTGTGTGTTAACTTGTCAGGCAGAGGAGTTGACCCAAGCCGGATGAGCGGCATCCCGCACGTGGCGGGACGAGACTACGGTGCGTGGCACAGGCTCTGTGATTTACTCTTCAAAGACAAGTTCCTGATAGTATTTCATCTACATCTTAACCTGTCCTTAACCCGACCATCAGGCTGTATACATTTAGGTGTCATAGGGGTGAGTGTTGCACAGCGGCTCAAATAAACACCCTGTCCAGGTGATGCCTGGGCTTGCTGAGGAGCTCACTTATACAGAAATCAAAAATACTTTATGGCTTAAGCCCCCTCATCCCAAGTTTAAAGCCAGACTATAAGACTATGAAATAGAACGACAACACAGGAACACAGTGATAAAACAAAAAAAAAAAACTATGACTTGACATGGTTTTGTTCACACTCTATAGTCCATGTTTACAGAGTTCTCTCCAAGGCAACAAAACAGACACACGACTATTGTAGTACAGGAAAGGTACATTTTACTTTTCTGTTCAACTGGTGCAGCTTTCATCAGATTGTTCTGCAGGATTGCCCTGCTGTGGCATGTCAAGGAGGCCTAATGAAAGGACATTAACTTTGTTGCAAAGAAAGAAAAGGAACGGCTTGCCGTTGAATGTATTTTAAAATCATATCTCAGATGACTGTAGTCTGAATGAATGCAGGGGGCTAAATGTGTTTTAGTGCGCATTTTCTGCTGGGCGGCTGACCTTGACACTTGGGTTTAGAGTCCCAGCTGAACACTTGGGCTCTGGAGGAAGCGACTTATTCTTCACCAGAACATTACTGCAGCCTTAGAAGAGAATTTGACACCCTCTAGTGAATTGGTGTTAATTAACTGTGAGCTAGCCCCTGAGACATATTTAACAATTTTCTCAAATTTTTTGTGGGTAGCCGGCTAGATAACAGCCTGTTCCAATATAATGTAAAGTTTGGTGTTCTTTAAACTTTGCTACACAGTTTTATTTGTCCTTTATGACGCCCTCACCATGGCCACTGCATGTAGTCCACAGGAATCGCGATTTGAGATGCGAGCCTCCGCGGTGGCTCCCGGCTCCCGGCTCCCAGCTCCCTGGTCTAATCTGGAGTCAGGCACGCCTTTCCGGGAGGCAGCTGTAGTTAATGCCTCAGCCTACATGGGGCTTGAGTCTGCTCCGCCGTGGGTTCTAATCCACTGCCCTCTCTCCACCCAGGAGGGGGCACAGATAGCTAGGTGACGGGAGGTGCATCAGCTGATTCCCTGTGTTGGTCTGTGAACACAGATGCCGCCAGATTTGTTTAAAATGCGCCCATTTACGATGTCACTCTGGTATCATTATAGTCTGGGGCAATATCATGGCTCTGAGAGCATGAGTGGGAAATTTATTCTGCCACACTGTAGAGTGAAAAAACATACACATTTTATCACTGTTTAATTGCATTTTTGTTCCCTGGAATAAAAAAGGATTTGAAAATTATTTTGAAGTTGAAAATCAAACTTTCAAATATCATATTAGTTACTCACCATCAAAAATTATAATTCTAATAATAATTATAATGAAAAACATTTTTTCAAAAACATTTTCTTTAATGCCAGTGGTTGGAGTGGTGCATAGCATCCGTTATTGGGAAAAAATGTTAATCTCTGAAAGCAATGTCTGTTTTTAAGTTCTGTTGTCAGCGACATTTGTTATTCTCAAAATCCTCAATGTCATGTGAGCAACTAGTCCTTTATATGACTATGACAGGTGAATTGGAAGAGGAAGAGATGCCATCATTCAGCTTTGCAATTAAACATTTTAACAGCTTTTTTGTAAATGGCCCCTGGTTTGTTTCAAATCAAATTTATCCAGATACATACCACAGCCTCCAAAATAAATAAATGTTAAAAAAATATCTTATCTTTGTTTTGCATTTTGTCTCTGTAAGGGCAGACTGAAGGTGCCTTAACATGGCCATTTGACTAATAAATGCCACAAAGACTGTAGTCATCTTTTATCACAGTATCACCAGGTAATTTACCCACAATCCTTTAAGAATTCACACGTTGAATCAAAATGACTTTGTTTTATATGGGGATTATTATTATCACTATTATTATTATTATTATTATTATTATTATGATTATTATTATCAGGGGTCCAGCCTGCAGGGGAAAATTCTCAGAATTTTGAAATCTAAAACTATTTGAAACAGAATAATGGCAGAAGCTACGAACACGGTTTACCTCTTCCTTGTTTGAACTGGTATGTCACAAACATCTCGTGGTTGAAGTTTCATCCAAATCGATCCACATGCGAAGCAGAAATTGGTGAAAAACCAACCAAATTTAGCCGAAATCTCAGACACGGTATTCTGCATTCAACGGCAAAATTTGTCCAACCTGGCTAAAAGTACCTAGAACACAACAATGACAGAATCTACCAACACAGGTGAGGTGTCGTTAGAAACCAGTATGTCACGAGCACCTTGTGGTTTAAGTTTCATCCACATCGATCCGCATACGGAGCACAAAAACCAACCAAATTTGACCCGAGTACCCAGCTTGTCGTGCTTGACTGACATGCCACTATTCATGAACAAAATGAGCAATGTCAGATTTACAGTAAGACGCTTTATGACGTCATCATACTATTTACTATGAATGTGCAGGTTCTGATTCAGAATGTATATTGGCACCGTGTCCAGTGTGCGGTGCAGACTCTGTCGCCGTGTAGTGGTTAAAGAATACAAACTATGCGTTTACATGTATATTTCTGCAGCTTCTTACCTGGAAGTTGTCTGTGGATCTGTTATCAGACAATATTTTATCTCTGTGGCCTCCATTACTCGGCCGGATTAATGAAAAATACGAAAAACAGTAGTCCACAAAAATTCGTAGTCGAATCCACTTGAATGTACCACTGAGTGATGAGTTCAAGATCCAGCGTGGCATTGGGAAAATAGTAATGGTAATTACTCACAGAAATACCACAACGGTGTTCGTATTTAATTTAAGCAACACTTATTGAAAATATAATTCAAATGTAATTCACGAAAAATTTAATCACTAAAAGGACACAAGTTCGACTACTATCACAAATCTCTGTAAATACATAAACCTACGTAAATACATCATAATTGACATACACAAGATACATCACCTACCCTAACTGACACTGCACATGTACTTACATACAACAAGGTAAGTTATAACAATGACAACATTTGGTTTAAAGTAAAAAGTAAATGGTTGTTTTAAAGAAACGTTTGTCTAATCCATTCCCTAAAGTTAAACTTAACACTTTCTACCTTTTCATTTAACTTTGCTAAGTATTGACAAGTTCTTCCATAATAATTCTTATGCTAAATCAATGTTAAAGTTACAGAAATGTTGTCTGCATTACAATATAGACAAGTCATCTATTCAACTGAATTTTCCAATTGTAGATTCTAAACAGAAAAAATACAATGAGGTACTAATTAAAACAAACATTTACTTATTATATTTATCAAATAAAATGTATTTATTATTATTGTTATGTAAAGTAATTACAAAGTTATATTTGGCATATTGGAGAATTCATAAGTGGTATAAGGATGTGGAATTTCCCAATAAATGGAATAATTCTCTTTCCAAATTTGAAGAAGAAAAAGCCACAAATAACGATTGTGAATCTATGTGCATTGATAATATTGAAAATGCTGATTTAAGTCCGGAAGATGAGACATGAAGAGATAAACAACAACATGGGATGTTTATGGACAGATGTTTCCAACCAGTTGATATTGTACGGGAAGTGTTAGAGCAGCACTCTGATGACATGTCGTCTGTAACACCAGCAGAAGGGAACAAACCTGCACCATCATTGGCAGATGAAACCAAAGAAGCCAAATGTTTCCTAGTTATTATCCCAAACAACAGGAACGTTTCATACTTGTTTGATTCCAAATTTGATTCACACCGATATTTATTGAGGAACATTGATCAAAAATTAGAAAAATTGTAACTCGTGCTACATTGCACAGAATCAGGATAACTGTATTTGTGGACCCCGTGTATTGCTGCCTGCAGCGATATTTATTATCCTCCACTTCATCACTGGATAATGAGAAAATGTGACACACATCTGGCCCTGTGTGATAAGGTGCTCCACAGGAAGTTATAGTGTGTGATGGGTTCCTTCTGAGCTACAGGGTTGTGAAGGATTGAGGTTCGGACAGGAAGCAAGGGAGGAAAAAGGAAGCAGATCAAATCTCTCTCACAGGTTGAGAACGAGGATGCGGCCAACGAAGCGACACAGGGCACAGCGGAGGTGTCACTGGATAGAAATTCCCACTACTCCTTTTTTTTTTTTTTTTCTTCTTCTTCTTTCCACTTCTTCAAATTGGTGTTTATGAGAAGCTTATTTGCAGGATTAGCAGGCACTAGAATTCCTGGACCCTTAAGAAGACTTTTTAGGATGTTCCCAGGCTCTTTAGTGTGGCCTCATTTAGTTTTAGGGCTGCGGTTTATCGCTTTCTCTAACGTTGTTAGAGAGCTAGCTTTGGAAAATGATGATGTGAGAAGCGTGCACACCCACACACGGCACACTGGGGTGAGGGTGATTAGGCACCCTCATTAAGTGTTGTTTAAAGCAAGCTGTGTTTCTTTATTTTTATTTTTTTTAAGGGGGAGGGCGTTGCTCAAGAGTTCATTCAGACTGGAAACCAGGGCTGCCTTTTCACACATAATGATACTTCGGTGATCGTGTAACCAAGTGAGTCATCAAACACCAGGACGTTGCGTAAAATCCCCCCTCCAGGTCCCCCCACCCCCCACCCCCACCCTTTAGAAGAGGTCGGTGGTGTGTGACGCCGAGCTTAACATTGTGCCGGAGTTCGCACCCAGGCTAACGTCCTCCGTGAGCGCATGGAAAAAAAAGCCTGTTCCCCACGTGGACGCCATCCTCCTCTCTTCTTTTACCGCTCTCATCTTTACCTTTGTATGCGTTGGCATCCAGGGGGGGGCAGCAGTTGATGAGCTACGGCGCTGTGCTCTCTCAGGGTGACATTGCCATTGGTTCTGTCTGAGATGGAGCTCCTCAACGCGTCATGTCTTGGTTTTTAAGGAGGTTTTATTTTGTTGCACCGTTGAAATGTACCTTCTGTATCATATATATTTGCATGGAAAAAAAAACATGGTCGGGCTAATGTGATGGATCCTTTGGCTTCACTGCGGGACAAAGTCGGAGCGTGTTTATATACCGTCAACTAGGGTTAAAATCTGTTATCGCCTTAGGTCAGGTGGTTACGGTGGCGCAGTGCATTGCACTGCTGCCTCACAGCAAGAAGGTCCTGGGTTCGATTCCTGCCTGGGGCGCTGTTGGCACCGTGCTCCGGCGGGTTATCTCCCAAACAGGAGCCTTTCTGTGTGGAGTTTGCATGTTCTCCCCGTGTTCACATGGGGTTTCCTCCACCTCACGTCAGTAAGGACCCCACCAAAAACATGCACCCATCATCGTCTGACCAGCGATGGACACTTATCACCTGGTCCCCGGGCGCGTCCACGTATGCTGCCCACTGCTCCTGGCTGTGCCCCCGGAGGAAGGACAAGCCAGGATGGGTCAAAAGCAGAGGAGCCATTTCACCGGCCACCATCAAGCATGTGCATGTGTGTGTGTGTGTGCAAGCATGTGTTGTGGAGTGTCGTGTGACGATTAAAGACTGTTTCTTCTTTCTTCTTCTTCTTATTATGTTCTGTGTGGAATCAGAGGTCTCTGATTTACTTTAACCCTGACCATTTCAGTTCTTGTCTGTTCGAAGGGCTCTGTTTCAGGCACAGTTTTTTTTTTTGTTTGTTTTTTGGCTGAAGAAGATGTGAGCTGATTGTGATTGTGACAGGATTGTCGGCCTCGTTTGACGCAGCAAAATCGTGAATTTCATCAGCCTAGAGGATCCCCCAAGAGCAGTTTTATACCTGAGCTGCTTATCTCACTAAGATTTTCTTATCTCACTAAGATTTTCTTCCATTGTGCAATAACAACCTCCCCTCGGGTGTTTGTAGGTTCTGTAGCTTTTGTTGTTTTTACAAAGCAGCGCTGTCAT
Source organism: Zeus faber (assembly GCF_960531495.2). Lineage (NCBI taxonomy): Eukaryota > Metazoa > Chordata > Actinopteri > Zeiformes > Zeidae > Zeus > Zeus faber. The sequence goes on from NC_137202.1 coordinate 26,539,074, forward strand.
CAGGAGGATACTGGGGGAGTTGAGGTTTGCTCTGTCAAACAACAATCCCACTGCTTGTTGGGATTTTGTTTTGTTGCGTGTAATGATTATCTCGCCCTCTCCATAACAACGGATCCCATTCTGTACATGAAATATTTGGAACAGTGATGGATTTACTGAGCTATTTAATTTGCTGAAATGTATAGTCTGAGGTCATTTGTTTGAGGACATTAGAATATAACATGCCATCTAACGTGTCCAGAATAATATCTGGTATGATTGATAGGGCTGTGGGTATAAGATTTTATGCTGTGGGAAGTTCTGCCATACCCTGGCAAACAGCCTTTTTATTGGAATGGCCTCCACATTAAAGGCACAGCTACTGTAAACTGGATGGTGTCCATCTTTCCACTTTGGTTATTTGTCTTGTCAATGCTTTTATAGTAGCAAGTTCCCCTGTGAGAAGGGATTTGGAAGCAATGGCGTGTTCTAGTTAGCAGTACCCTTCATTTGGTTGATAACTGGATTTTCGGAAAAGTAATTGACTTATTGACGAATTGATGTTTTTCTTGTTCTGTGTAACCAAAGCGCCGTGCCTCATCAATATTAACTGCGACGATATAGGAAGGTAATGAGCCAAAACTGTCAAATGGTGGCGTTTGGACACGGATTAGAATAAAACCAGATATTTGTCTGCTTGTGACGGCCAGCGAAAGGCAGTCTGTCCGTTAAAGAGAGACGCCAATGGACTGGTCTTAATAGCTGAATAGATAATGGAGGTGGTGGGGGGGTTCTAATGAAGGCCGCTGCTGTAAGCCGAGTGTGGAGTACCACCTGGGGGGGGGGGGGCGTAATGACTTCCCCAGCCGCCCCCCTGGGACCTCAGCGCTCGTGCTCTGCGCCTCTCCTAGCTGCTTTAAGCCACCGCCGTGTTTGTTTAAGCAAGATTAGCAACGTAAAACCCTTACAACATCCTGAACACGCAGCGAGAGAGAGAGCGAGGGAGAGAGGGGGGAACAGCAGGAAAAGAGAGTGGAGAGCAGAGTAGAGATTGATGGAGAGTCAGTCGGTGGGCGGGAGGCGGGAGAGAGTTCAAAACAAAACAGGAGCCAGGGTTGGGGAAGGGAAGAGGACATTTCATTTCATCTACCACAGGAGGCAATTTATAACAACTGGCTTGTTTGTTTGTTTGTATGTTTGTATGTTTGGCTTCAAGCATTTCAAGTGGTTTTGTTTTACTGTTAAACCCCCCCGCCCCTTGCGGCCCCCCCGCCCCTGCAGTCTGCCAGTCCATGCGGAGCAAATTGTGCTTCACCAGTTTATTCCTTAAGGGACACAATCCAGCTGGCGAAGTAATTCCTCAATTATCCACCGTGCCATCCGCCTCCACTTATCTGTTGGGTGAACGCAGCGTTTGAGTGAGACACTCCTCTGGGCAGATATACAAGTACATTTATTTCCTAATCCAAGCGGGTTTCTAGGTTCCCCACTCTTACAGGCGTGATGTGCATCTGGTAAAATGATGGTGATAAATGTATTGCCTCAGGGTGAAGGGCTTGATTTATCCTTGATTAATCCATATAGATCGCTCAGGCTTCACCCTGTTGCTTCCTGTAGCGTTTTCCCTATTTCACAGGAATTTGGAGATTATTTGGGGATAAAGGTGTGGAATAAAATAATGAGAGCTCCAAACTCTGTGAAATGAACACAGGCTGCGTGTCGGGAGCTTGGGAGATTGGGACGAGCTAAGATGTATTGTTTACATTCACCTTCAGTGTTGCACCAGACCGGCGTGCGTGCGTGCGTGTGTGTGTATGTATGTGTGTGTGTGTGTGTGTGTGTGTGTGTGTGTGTGTGTGACTAGCAGGAAACAGATGTGCAGTGATAGCACTAGCTGCAGGAGGCTGAGGGAGGCAGGCTATCAGCACAGGCCAGCCTGCCGTCTCACTGCGGCCCTGCGCTTCCTGTGGGGCTTGTATACACCGGCCCCTGATAAGGAAGCCAGAGCGCAGCATTAAGGTGACCACTCCGGCCATCTGAGGGACGATATGTGCCCCTCCCTCCCCCTTCTCAGCACGGACCTGATTTTGTACTTGGTTGATAAAAGCATTTTTTTGTGGCAGATACAGGCTGGTAACTTCCTGATCATAAAGGGAAAGTGTGTGTGTGTGTGTGTGTGTGTGTGTGTGTGTGTGTGTGTGTGTGTGTGTGTGTGTGTGTGTGTGTGTGTGTGTGTGTGTGTGTGTGTGTGTGTGTGTGTGTGTGTCACCTCAGCCTTGCTCGGTCCTGCTAATACCCAGGAAGTTGGAGAAGAGGTCATTGTGGATTTCCTGGATTGGTGTGAAGCCTGGAAAAATTGCAGTTTCTCAGTTCCACTGTTTTGTTTTTTTTGACCTCCATGGATTGACACTCTCTGCCCCCCCCCCCCCCTTTCTGTTTACAGCCCCTGTCCGGAGCAAGGGATGGGTGATGAATTCAACCTCATGGATCATTCGGACCTGTACATCTTGGACTTCAGTGAGTACATCTCCCGTTCTTAACTGTCCACGCCTGGAGACAAATGACCTGTGCTTATTTTGAGGAGGTGTGGCTTTTTTCCCCTGCTTTGCTCTCTCTGCCTCTGCAACTAAGTGACATTACCGCTGGGATATCAAACATATTCAGTCATCTCCCCCATTAATTGTTTCATCACAACAGAGTTTTGCACCGTTTCTAGAGGGAAGCAAGATACAAATCAAAGTGTGAGGATTTTCTGCTTTGGCAATTCTGTTGTCACGGCAATGTCACCCATTGCTTTTAAAAAAATGTATTTATTTATTTATTTATTAAATTATTTATTTATTTATTAAATTTATGCTTGACTGTTTTGAAAAAACTCAAAATTGACGTGGGCTAACATCCATAGCAACTGAAACATACAACGCCGCTGATTATATTGTGCTTGAGCTGATTCTGAGCAAATCTACAGTGTAAAGTACTTTGCATTTCACAGAAAGAGGAGCTGAACGTGACCTTTTCTCTTGATGGGCAAAGCGATATGGGAGTGATGTGGAGCGTGCGACTGTGTGTTCCTCACCTTGATGTAACTCCATAGAGTGTTGCTCCCTTTTGGCGGGAGCCTCTGCGTGTTCAGAATAAAAACTTTCCCTTCCTTCTGCTCTCCATTCACTTGCATTGTTCCCAAAAACCTTTCCTACTAAATTATTGACTGACATTTCTCATGCAATTGTGTCTAAAATGATATTGAAACTAGGCTTGAGCACTGCACTCGGGGAACTTATGTATGCCATCAATTCTTGATGATGGGACTGTTTTTCAAGGTGTGGTGTTGAGGACTGAAAACAAACCAGTCTGGCTAGTAGGTAAACATTTATTTTATTTTTTATTTTTTTGTTTTTGTTTTTTTGTGTGTCCTTGGATGTGGCGTTTCAATCTGTGTCCTATTTCTGTCAAAGTGTGATTTTCAATCTCTGTTTGGGAAAGTAATGGAAGTCAGTGGTGTTGTTCTCCACACAGGGACCAAAGAATATCCCATTAAAAGTGAGTGACAGGATATGGAGTTGTATCAAGGTGAAGAACATGCACCGTCTAATGTTATACAAAACCTCCGTCTCACTTTACGTGTTAAATCTGTCAAAACTTTAGGGGTTGGTAATGTAGGATATGTGTTGTATGTATGTATGTATGTATGTATGTATGTGTATATGTATGTATGTGTGTATGTATGTGTTGGTAATACAAAACCCGTGAGATGGGCTGCTTTATATCGTTGTAATATCCAAGTGGAAGGTCCCCGCCTCTTCTCCCGTATGAGCACAGTCTATTTTTACTTTTTTATTTCTCTCTCTCTCTCTCACCTGGCCGAGTGCGTCTGGCCTTGGCCCAACTTCCTTGTCTGGCGGGTTCTCCCTCCTCCTCCCCCTCATGAACCTCCAAATAGAGCTGTTTCCTGTCAGCAGTGGGGCGGTCAGTAATAGGTCACAGCGAGGGGCCGCGTACGTGGGCTGGAACACAGGGGGACTGGCAGTGCCTGTTCCCTGAACCCCCTGCGTCCACCTCCTCGTGCCGGTCGCGTGCCACTATTTGTCACCGTCCATATGGCTGTGTAGTAGTGTGGCTTCCGTGCAACCAAGACATTGAAATGGGCAGAGGCGAGTGTCGCGGTCATCCATTCAGATTATAGATGGGTCATATGGAAGAATTTCTGCCGGCTAAAGGAACTTTGTATCACAACACGGCCCATGTAACTACATTCAGAATCCGTCATTTATAATAGTCCCTTATTATGGTTCGGACTGAAAGGGCTTCACAAGCCCACGTTTCACGTGAAAAATCAACAGCCTCCCCTAGTCTTAACCACCTTGCGTTATTATCATTTGCCAAGTGGCCGTTTAGTGCAAGTGTGATGTGAGACACTTATTTTCATGACCATATACTACTGTAAGCAGAAGAACAAATATGATCTACTGCCCAGCCATTGTTCTGTGTGAACACCTGGTTCTTGTTCAAAGGTGTGTGTGTGTGTGTGTGTGTGTGTGTGTGTGTGTGTGTGTGTGTGTGTGTGTGTGTGTGTGTGTGTGTGTGTGTGTGTGTGTGTGTGTGTGTGTGTGTGTGTGTTGTGCTCACACTGTTTTTTCAGGTGTTTCATAAATATAGCGCACACTGTCTGCTTCGGGTTAAGAGCTGACCCGCCTCACTCAGTACGTGCAGTAATTTAATGATTGTGATCACTTCGATGATTTAATACTTTTCTTTCTTTTTTTTTTTTCTCCCCCCTCCAGGCCCCAATTTGAAGACGTTATGCAAGATAGCTGTTCTTCAGTACAGTCTGGAGCAGTCGGGACTCCCACACGATATCAGGTCAGACAAGCCTCCTTTTCCTCGTCTCTTCCTCCCCGTCGTGTTTCCGTGTTGCCGTAACTCTTCTCTGTGTCTGGTGATGACCCGACTGTTTTCTTTCTGGACTGCCTCTCGACTCGTTTCGATTTTCGTGGTTTGTTAATAACATTTTTAGATGTAGCATCGATTAAGCGTTAAAAACACTCTGGTATCAATTTTTTTTAAGGGTGTGGCACTCTCCCAGTAGTATCAAGCAGGGGTGATGCTCTAACTCCATAAAAAATTCTCTAATTCCTGAATCCAACACAAATGTGACGTAGTCGCATTGAGGTCCTGTTTCGTGTTTCATTTTTGGAAAATCGGTGACTCAGCTCACTTTACTTACTGCTTTGTTTGAACACAATTGGGTGGAACACACGGGGGTGGGTCTTTGCAATCAGTGATCCCTTCATGTTTTTTCCAACTCACAAGATCAGTATTCTCTGCTTTTTATCTGTGAGATTGGATTTATGCTTTGGTTCCAAATTATATTAGAAATAGTGATTCCCAGTGGCTACTGGCGAGTGTGACTGAGGCTGCTGTGTTTCTGAACAGTGCTGATTTACACAGATCAGCCGCAGCATTAAAACCACCGACAGGTGAAGTGAATAACATGGATCATCTCATTCCAATGGCACCTGTCAAGGGCTGGGATGTATGAGGCAGCAAGTGAACAGTCAGTTGTTGAAGTTGATGTGTTGAAGCAGCGTAAGGATCTGAGCCACTTTGACAAGGAGCACATTGTGATGCTGGACGACTGGGTCAGAGCATCTCTAACACCACAGGTCTTGTGGGCTGTTCCCGCTGTGCAGTGGTTACTACCTACCAAACGTGCTCCAAGGAAGGACGACCGGTGAACCGGCGACAGGTTCATGGGTGGCGTTCGGGTCATTGATGCACGTGGGGATTGAAGTCCAGCCTGCCTGGTTCGATCCCACAGAAGAGCTGCTGTAGCACAAACTGCTGAAACAGTTAATGCTGCTGTGATAGAAAGGTGTCAGAACACACAGTGCATCACAGCTTGCTGTGTATGAGGCTGTGTAGCTGCAGACCAGTCAGAGTGTCCATGCTGACCCCTGTCCACCACTGAAAGCTCCTACAATGGACATGTGAGCATCAGAACTGGACCATTCAGTAATGGAAGAAGGTGGCCTGGTCCGATGAATCACATTTTCTTCCGCATGCGGATGGGCGGGGTTAGGATCCGATCGAGCATCTGTGGGATGTTCTGGAACAGCAAGTCTGATCCATGGGGGCCCCACCTCACAACTTCCAGGGCTTAAAGGATCTGCTGCTAACGTCTTGGTGCCAGATACCACAGGACACCTTCAGAGGTCCTGTGTAGTCCATGCCTCCACGGGTCACAGCTGTTTTAGCGGAACGAGGGGGAAGCTACACAATATTAGAGGTTATTAGTGGTGGTTTTAATGTTGTGGCTGAACGGTTTACATACACATTAGTCTCATTAGATGATGTGTGATGATGGATTATTGGCAACTTGAAGTAGTTTGATCCTTAATTGTGCCTCAACCATGGGTCGTTGACTGGGGTAACGTTTTGTGTCCCCTAAGCCGCCCCCCCCCTCTGCTTCTCTCTGCCACCTTGCACACTGCTCACTTTCCTAATGGCAGTTGTGTTTCTAACCCTAAGAGGCTTTTAGAGGGGGGTCACCGGGGTCTCGTTGATTCCCGCTGCCCCTTATTGCCATCTCTCGCCCAATGCCAATCAGCACTGCTACACACACACACACACACACACACACACACACACACACACACACACACACACACACACACACACACACACACACACACACACACACACACACACACACACACAAAACGCACGTAGCAATTGACGGGGAGTGAGTGTGAAACCAGAGCCAGTGATAACAGTGTGAGGCTCAACCTCTGACCTGTCATCAGGTCAGAGGCAGCGCCCAACCCCTGCTGCTGCTTCTCACATTACCCAGGAGCCTTCTCGTCAGCCCCTCAGAACACCTCGTCTCAGGAGCATCTGCACATGTCACGCTTTGATATAAAATAGGACATTTTTATCTCCTTGGACGTTTGACTTCCCAGCAGACTGCAACGTCCTCTAAAATAAGGCAAAGAACCAAGGGAGTTTATTGAGGTTAGGAGCAGAGTTATAGTGAGAGAAATCATCTAATAATTGACTTTGATATGGTCCCTAAATTGTCCTTCATTTGGACACCAGCTTTCCTTTCCTTCTTTTTTCTGCTTTTAATGCCTTAAACATTGAATTTATGGCCGACATTTAATTCTTACTGTATTAACTTTAAATTTCTGTCTGGCTGACATTGGATACCCGTTGTTTCACAACATCCATCCATTCTAATTTTGCCGTCATTTCTTCTCGTTGTGCACACTCCAGGTGGGAGCTGGCGGCCATGACTACCAACAGCAACATAAGCAGGCCCATCTTCTCCTCTCACGGCTGAGTGTGCCGGAACGTCAGGCGGACGCAGGGCCGCCCGCTCGGCCTCAGGACCCCGGGGCTACTGTCCTTACAATCAACTGGGCCAAGGGATTTAGTTCATTTTCTACTGTACAGTTTGGACCTGGACCTCCGAGTTGTTTTCCACACTCTGAGGGATTTTTTTTTTGCTCTCTTCAAAGTTTCAAACCAAGCTCTGCGTACTCTCCAAAAAGGCCGCCCTGTGTATTATTCCCTCTGGACTCTGGACTGGACTATGTTTTTTTTTTTTTTTTTGTTTGTTGTTTTTTGTTTATTTTTTAATGTCTAATGAAAGGTGCTTGGCTACTTTTTCTTTCTGTTTGTTCTCCCTTTTTCAAAACTCAATGAAAAAAGATTGATTGTATGAATTGGGTATTATAACAGATTTATAAAAAAAAAAAAAAAAAAATGTTTTGTGCGTTTTAAACAGTTGCTCCTTGAGACGCTGACCCTGTGGGAAACTAATGGAGCGGAATGAGCACCTGCCTCGTACGAACCTCTCTAGAAATCCAATCAAGCCTATGATAATCATGGACTTTTAAACAATAAGCACACGAAAAAAAAAAAAAAACTAAATTGAGCCAAAGGTCCCCAGTGCCGAGGAGGACACGGACCGACTCCACGCTCCCAGCGGCGGCCGTGTGACCCGTGTCAGCGCCCCGCCTTCGGTCAGGGACTGAAAGGCAGCGGGCGAGGCATGGAAACGACAGATTCCCTTTGTGTTCAATGTCAAGACGACAAAGCGGAGAAGGAACACGACGACAGGTGGCAACGGCTGTCTCTGCTCTGCATTTTATTTATTTTTCTTCTTCTTCCTATTATTATTATTATTATTATTATTATTATATTTTTTTGCATTTTCACTCGCACGCTTGCCCCTGGCGTCGCAGAGACAGTTTGTGAGCGTGTCGGCTCGCAGCGTTTAGCTTTGAGAAGTCATCAAGCCCATCTACCTCCTCCAGTAGCACGTGTCACGGACTCTTCGACTCCTTCAGAAGCTCCGCCCTTACGTCGGGTGACTTCCAATTTTCCCCCTCGAAGATGCCGACCACAGGGTTGATTTGTGTTTCAGCCTTTTTTTGGAATGTTCTACTCCTCCAAAAATTGTCGAGTGCCAGTAAGATGACCAATACACCACCCCTGTTTCTCAGTGCCAAACGTGGAAGGCTGTCATCAGGAAGCATTATGCTGCATATACTGCATATACTGCGTATACGTGCACGCACGTGGTCCCATCTGGACGCGCTCTGAAGCCAGGCAGCGGGCGCAGGTCGCGGAAGGCGGTTTGTCATGACCGTGGCCCGGCCTGCTTCGGTCGCCCCGGTTGTGGTGGAGTCTTATTGTCCAAATCACGCGCACCGCGTGATCCAGACACGTGAGAGGCTGTGGAGGCGCCCGCAGTGTGCGGCGTGAAGCACGTACACCGACACGAAAACTAACAATTTGCGTAAAACCTATGCCACCATCTAAAATCGGAAGGAAAAAAATTAATCTCGTGAGGTTTCAATATTTACAACAACTTTTTTTTTTTTTGAGATGGACAACGTTGGTCCTACCTGTCGCCCCCATCTACACTGGTCACTTGGTAGAGCACAGACAAAACGCTTTGACACGTCTACGCTTCGACTACAGGGGATCAACCATCATCAGCAGTTCCACTTCCTAGACCTTCTTGTCGTCACCGTTTTTGTCGTGTCCATGAAGTTGTCGTCCACACCATCAAGTGTTTACAGTTCTCCTCTCAAGTAAAGCAGTCGACCGCATGGGGGGAGGGGGGCACTGAAGCCTTACAGACAGGAAGCATCGCCGCTCTGCTTCTTTCTCTTCTTTTTTTTTTTTGTTTTGTTTTTTTTGTCTCACAACCCGATGGATCTTCCTCATTTCCAGACCAGCAGTGCCAACGTGACTGACTCAGCGAGTCCCCCGCCCCTCGGACGCGGACGCGTGGACGTCATGTCTACTCCACGTCCGTCTCCACAGCCCTGTGACACGGACCCCACGGCCTCGGTCGCAGAGGCCCAATAGAACTGTTGATCCCACACCAAAACGTAAACTTTTTATTTTTTTTTTGGGTTTTGAAGTCTCCTCTCTTTTCCTTTCTTTCTGTCCGGCTTGCTTTTTTTTTTTTTTTTTTACTTTCAGTACCAAAATGTATGGATGTTTTTCATTGGGGAAAGAGAGAGAGAGTGTGTGTGTGTGTGTGTGTGTGTGTGTGTGCGTGTGCGTGCGTCTCAGAGCTTTTGGGCGTCGGCAGTTCCAGGCAAGAACTCATCAGGGAATCAACGGACTGCGATGAAACAAGGAAGCCGCACGTCGTCATGGCGCCGATGATGATTTGAAGTCACCGCTACACAACGTCACTTCCTCATAATCAAGACAAACAAAGAGGCCCCATCTCCAATCCACGCTCCAAAGCTCCAGGAGTTGATACTCACTCGGGATGTTGCAGTAACTTCAGATGGCCTTATCATATCTAAGTGCAACGCTACTGTCGTGGTCCCCCCCCCACAATCACCCCGCTGGCCCCTCTTTATTTGGCTGATTTGAACTGTTTTAGGTGGATGAAGGACTTTCTGACACAGGACTATCAGAGCTGAACGGGAGAACGTGGCTGTTGGTTTCTTTCCCTTTGGGTCACACAGTGGAAGACATGGAGCAGGAAGGTACGGGACAAATTGAACAGTATTTGAGAAAACGTGCATTCAGGGTTGAATTTCGCCTCCCCACCCCCACCCCCAGCCCCAGCCCACCCCAGCTTGCCAGGGTGAAACTGCCAGGGGTGGTCTCTATGTCCTGTGCAATATGCTGTATAGTAATACAACTAATAAATTGAAGGAGTTTCATCTGCTTGAGGAGTCAGTTTTTTTTTTATGTATCGGACATAATTTAATTGGAGTGTCTTGGGTTATTTAAGCAATCTTTCATTTTCAGCTGGTGGTTGAAACCTTTCGGCTGAATTGTGGCTGAATCAGCCGCGGCAGTGACTTTGATGCCGTGTTTAATGTGTGGAATTTACGGTTTATATCCGATATTCTAGCAATGAAGTTGCTTGGTGCCCAGTTCTTGGTTTGTCATATCCAGTGACTTCCCTCCCATTTTTTTTTTTTTTTTTTGGAGTCGTGTGAAACTTTGTAGTTGCGGCGTTCAGTCGTTTCCCGATTCCTTCCAGGAGCCACCGCAGAATATCTGAACTGGCTTTCCGTCTCCCACCCTCCGGCCTGCGCGCTCCCCCTCTTCTCAAACACCTAAAGTGGGTGCTCAGTCTGGCTGGGTTGTGGGGTGTCCTCGACTCCTTCCCCTCGTCCAGAGCAGACTCCTTAATAGGGGGGCATGTGGCTGGTCTGGAGTGTTCCATCATTGAAAAGAGCCTCTGCCCTGTACGCGTACCCCAATGATGTCTCCCTTCGGTGGCCATTGGCAGTAAGCGGCCCGGCCAGTTTGTTCCCGTCTGTCACCAGCCCGCTGCCATAAACCGTGTTATCTGCAGTGTTAAGTGCAGGCTGCAGACTGAGGGTCAGCCCCCAAAGCGGTGGGCTAGAGACACCCTGTCCGGACTGGCTATGCCTGCGCACAGGAAGCGGGGCCGCGCTGGACACAGTCTGGCTCCGCGGCCTGCCAGGGGTCAGCACGGCAAAGGCGCTAATGCGGAGAGACACTTGAACCAAATTGCTCTCTAATTTCCCCTCCGATCCCAGCAAAATCCCACCGGCCCTCGAGAAAGAGACTGGAGGATTTGTCCAAAGTGATTTGTTTTGACTAGTATCTATTTCACCAGAAATCAAGTTCTAGTTCTGCCGGTGCGGCTGCAGGCTGCTCCTTTGTGGGATTTGAGAGAAATCAGCGTTGAAATGGCATTTCTTACTCAGACAATGGGAGCATTTGGATTTTAAACTTGTCTTTCAGATATATATTTTTATTTTAATATCCCTCTATTTATGCAGCCCAAAAGGTGAGATACTGACGCTTGACAAGCGGAAAAAAGAAATGGTCTAAATAAACGAGGCTGCTTTAAAAACGTCTTTTAAAAGCCGTTCTTTGGCTTTTCACTGATCAGTCATCCACTGGGGAAAAAAATGGCTTGAAAGAACAAAAACAATTGCTTACATTTACAAAAAAAAATCAATTTCTTCTGCTTTCTCTACTTTGAATTAAGAAATTATGATGTAATTTTATTTTGAGAAAAAAAAAAAAAAGTTGAACAAATTAAAGAAATTTAAAAGAAAATTGACCCACTGACTCAGACCCAGGGATTTTAGGCATTGTCCAGTGCTGTTCCAGTTTCTCCAACAGGTATAGCACCTTTAACTGGGCAGCATGGGAGTCTATTGTTCTGACTCTAGACACCAAATGTGCTGTTCAGACACTAACATATGACATTATAATAACATAACACTCTTAATATCCATTAATTAAAACAAACACGATATTGTACGCATATAGAATTTTCAAATGGTGTTCAGAAAGGTAACCTTAATTTTCGAATACAAAACAAATATACACTCTCACCAATCGCAAGTAATATCCACAAAATTACATTTTCTGACGGACCACGCCTTCATCAATTCTTTTGATTGTTTTTGTTGTTTGCCAATTGAGGACGTGGAGACAAAGTAAATAGGTAAAAAAAAATCTCTCACGTTCCACATGGACAGTGTAGTTTACTGCCCACAACTAGCCACGCTGGTTCATCACATCCGCAGCCCTTTCCCCAATCAGTGCGTTCTTGCTGTGATTGTCGGACCTCGCCCCTTGCAGCGTAGAGCCACATGCAAATATAAGTAGCGCAAATCCATTAAACGGCTGTTTCATAAGGTACCAGCTAAATAGATGTGGGATAAAACATTTTTGCAATCAAACTTATTTTACGGATTACCACTTTAATTTAAGTGCTTTACATTAAAGCAGGGGCCTCAAACTGCAGACCCGGGGGCCACATCCGGCCCGAGGGGCAGTTTAATGTACGTTGCCCTCTACGTGGTGATAATATGTTGATAAATCTGACCTGCAAAAAAAACCTAAAAATTCAAATCACAATGTTCAATTAATCCACGCAAATGTACTTAATGTTTTCATGACATAAAACGCAGTTAAATAGATCATAAGAGGTTGGGAGGCAATTCATTCACGTGCAAGAGAGAAAATAAATCAATTGATAAAAAAAATTCAAAAACGCCGGTTTCCCCTGGAAGTTCAACACGGCGGTGGCCCCCAACAGTTTGACACCACCCAGAAATACTTGAATAATCCCAGGGGGAAATTACTTTGGTTACAACTCCAAATCTACATACAACATATAATAATTACTAAGAAACATATTTATATATAAATATATGTACAAACATATGTATATACACATGGTAAAGTGTAAAATGTACAGTTAAAATGTGCAAAAAGAAGGAGGTGCAGAAGTGGAAGTCCGTGGCATTCATGGAAGGGGGGGGAACCAAAACAATAACAAAGTAAAAGCAGAACACGAGTCAAGTAAAGAATCAAAGTAAAAAAGCAAAGGTCATAATGGCGCAACGAGGAGCAGAGCTGCGCGGAAAGAAGGAGCAGAGCTGCAAAGGAGCAGAGCTGCGCGTAAAGAAGGAGCAGAGCTGCGCGTAAAGAAGGAGCAGAGCTGCGCGTAAAGAAGGAGCAGAGCTGCGCGTAAAGAAGGAGCAGAGCTGCGCGTAAAGAAGGAGCAGAGCTGCGCGTAAAGAAGGAGCAGAGCTGCGCGTAAAGAAGGAGCAGAGCTGCGCGTAAAGAAGGAGCAGAGCTGCGCGTAAAGATCCCTTTTCAGAGCGAAGCAGCGTCAACCCTCACGCACTGACGTCACTTGGGCGTCCTCCGAACTGGCCTCGCCCCCTGGCGCCCCGCCCCCTGGCGCCCCGCCCCCTGGCGCCCCGCCCCCTGGAGCCCCGCCCCCTGGAGCCCCGCCCCCTGCGCGTCCTGCGTCATCGCGTCGCAACGAGCAACAGTTTCCCGTTTTTTTTTTTTTTTTGTTTTTTTTTTGTTTGTTTTTCCTTCCTGGTTAAAAAGGGGGCGTGGCCTGGTGTATAAAAGGAGGGGACCCGGAGGGGGGGGGGGGGGGCGCCACACCAGCACCTCCTCAAGGTAAGAGACGCGCTCCAGGCCACCGTCCTCCAGGCCACCGTCCTCTGCGCCGATTGTTTCATTTTATCGTCAGATGGGATTGAAAGAACCACGTCATCAAGTCGAAGCCCGTTCAGAGTCAGGGATTACGTCACTTCTTGTTTTCCTCTGTGATGGAGTTTGAACTGGGGTTGCCAGATCTGGCCAATTCCTGTGAAAATGACTATTTACCAATAATGACTTCTGCAGTAATTGAGATCATTAGTGACTCGTGAGATGATTCGGGAGGTGATTGACTGGCATCAGTGACGTGTTTTCAATGTGATGGTGTTCTGTGTCTCAATGCTGTTTTGGGTTGCCAGGTTGGCTAAAACGCAGCGAAAATGACTATTTGGTGCGACTCCTGCCAACGCCACGTGAGCCCCGCCTGCCCCTCGCACCAGTGCTCTGCGGATCACCGGCGGACCGTCTGCAGGAGATTCAAGTCAGTGAATCGCCGGCCTTCTTATCACGTCGTATATACATGAGGAGAAAAAAGAGAGAGAGCGGCGTTGATGGAGTGGCTCGAATATTCTACTCCATCAGAGAATCACGCGTTCACTAGAAAGGAGGAAAAAAAAACCAGACGTTCCCTGGGACGGAGAAATCACCCTTTTTAGCCGGGGCCAGGCCGTCCCCTCCGGCCGGGGTTTGGGGGCTTTTCAGGTCCTTGTGGTCGTCTGTGTCCTTTTGTGGCGCTTTCTCTGTTCTGGTGACGGGGTGGTGGGGGGTGGTGCCCACTTTATAAGGTAATGTGAGAGCAGCTGAAGCCCAGCCTCCCCCCGTGTCCCACGCCCACACACTCAAACAGCCGCGGCTATAAAAGCCGGCGCGGGCCCAGATAGAGGCTGATCGCACGCGGACAAGTGTTTGGAGCCGGCAGCCTCGCAGATCAGCCGTTACCATAGGAACCCTTTCGGCTCAATAGGGAGAGATAGGTCGAAAAGGCGGCGTTGTTAAAAAAAAAAACAAACAAACAAAAAAAAGGATTGGTTGTTAATATTTATTTAGATCAGTTACTGTCGTCAATTTGTTAAATCGACATCAGCTGTTTTGGGTTTTTCTGGAAACCCCGAGCAGAGGCCGGAGAGGGCGGTTCGATTCCCGGCCCGCCGCCGCCCCGTGCCGTAGCCCGCTCGCCCTCCGTGTCGGTGCCTCCGCCGCTGACCCCCCACCTCGATCATGGTCCATCCCAGGTCCACCAAGGGGGCTTCCAAGGCCCGGCGGGACCAGATCAACGGCGAGATCCGGAACATGCGCGCCCTGCTGCCGTTCCCCCGGGAGGACCAGGAGCACCTCTCCTACCTGCACTCCATGGCCGCCATCTGCACCTACGTCAGGAAGTCCGTCCTGTTCCAGGGTGAGTCCCCAACGGAGGTTTACCATGACTCCAACCCCCCCCGATCTGAACACAGCCCTGGATTGACCTCTCTCTCTCTCTCTCTCTCTCTCTCTCTCTCTCTCTCTCTCTCTCTCTCTCTCTCTCTCTCCTCTCTCTCTCTCTCTCTCTCTCTCTCTCTCTCTCTCTCTCTCTCTCTCTCTCTCTCTCTCTCTCTCTCTCTCTCTCTCTCTCTCTCTCTCTCTCTCTCTCTCTCTCTCTCTCTCTCTCTCTCTCTCTCTCTCTCTCTCTCTCTCTCTCTCTCTCTCTCTCTCTCCAGGCTTCCCGGCCGCAGAGGGACCCGG
Organism: Zeus faber; assembly: GCF_960531495.2. Classification (NCBI taxonomy): domain Eukaryota; kingdom Metazoa; phylum Chordata; class Actinopteri; order Zeiformes; family Zeidae; genus Zeus; species Zeus faber. Next base: position 26,554,206 of record NC_137202.1, read on the forward strand.
CTGTGCTCTGCCGTACGAGGTCTTCCTTCAAGCCCTGCACGGCTTCATCCTGGTGGCCACCGAGCGGGGGCGGCTGGTGTACGTGTCGGAAAACGTGGCCGAGTACCTGGGTCACTCCATGGTGAGGGGCCCCGGCCGCTTCCGCCTCCTCACTGACGCTGATGTTGGGGGTGTTTTTTGGGGCGGTGCTTGCTGGGGTCGTCCCTTGGCGGAGCGCAGACTAACCAGGGGCCTAACCACCCCCTTGACCTCCGCAGGTGGACGTCCTTCAAGGAGACACTTTCTACGACATGGTGGAATCTCCCGACATCGAGGCGGTCAAGTCCAACCTGGAGGCGAGCGGCACGTCGGCGGCAGGTAACTTTCACGCCGATGCCGACATTGAGGCCCCGCGTCCGCGCGCACGGGGGATGTCTTTCGGAAAACCGATTTTGTTTTCGCAACGTTTGTGTTTTCAGAAAGTCACTGGAAACACCAGCCTTTGGAAACGTTCTTCCGTGGCGTCTGACGTCAAGTTTCTGCGACGTATCATCGCCCCCCGCTGGCCCGGCGCGCTCATGTCAGCGCAATAAAACCGCTTTTTGCGTTTCTCGCGCGGACGGGGAGATTTTCTTAAACGCCGTTGGTGCGGACGGGAGCGCGGGGGGGGGGGGGTGTTTTTCATAAATATCCGCACACGTGTGGACGAGGCCCTTTTTAAAAAAAAAATAAATAAATAAAAAAAAAGACCCGTGGGCGTCAACCGGTTTCCCTGACCCTAGTGTGTTGTCGCCCGTCTCCAGACCGGAGCTTCGTGTGCTGCATGCACACCTCCAAGGCCTTCAGGCTGCAGCACGGCAGCAGCTGCTCCATGCTGGTCAGAGGAGGTTTCCGGTCTTTGGGCTCCTCCGCCGCCTCCTCCTCCTCCTCCTCCCCCTCAGACTGTCCAGCTGTGGAACGTCTGTTCGTGGCCCTCTGCACCCCGACAGTCGACCGCTGGCGGAGCACCGACCCGGCCCGCCGCCCCTCCCCCGGCTTCAGCAGCAGCCACACACCGGACATGACCTTCACCCGGCTGTCGGGCAGGTAGAGTTCGGCCGGATTAAAAAAGCCGATCAAGACGATCCGCGGCTTTAACCGTTCTATTCGCATGTGTAATGATTTTTGTATCTTTTTTTCCGTGGCAGTGTATTTCATTGTTTGGGATATACGGTGGAAGAAATGTCCGGTCGGTCGTGGTACGGTCTCCTCCACCCCGAAGATCTCCACACCAGCGCCGCCTTCCATCGAAGCTTGAGTGAGTACCGACGCTGAGGCAGATGCTCGTCGAGAGCTCGACGCGCCGCAGCTTAAAACACAAGAACATTAAGAAAACATCCTCCGCCACGTGCGCAGCGACTGGAGAACGCGCTGCAGATCCAGGCGCGTCGAACGGACCGTAAGTGAGCCACACCGGAGGCAGCGATATATATTAAAGTCAATTATTTCATGTCTGTAATTATATATAAGAATTTATAAAAGTAACAACCAGGAGCCACAACCATCACAGACCAATGGCGGCGCACGAGACCAACCGTGTCCAAATCCTCCATCTGCCTCCTCCATGCAATGAATAAATAGAAGAAAACAACTTTTATATCAATCCACAGTTTTTATTCAAGCTCCTACCGGCTCTGTGGTGCTGTGGTGTAGTTTGTGAACCATTCAAATCTTTTGGGTGAAAAGGGGGATTCAGTCACTCACTGAGTGAAATATCTGCAAACGATTCAGTGACTCATTTGTTTGATTTGTTTGCGGGGATTCACTCACAAGTGATACAAAAGTTGTTTTCTTCAATTTATTCATTGCATGGAGGAAGCAGATGGAGGATTTGGACACGGTGGTCTCGTGTGGCGCCACTGGTCTGTGATAGTTGTGGCTCCAGGTTGTTACTTTTATAAATTATTATATATAATTACAGGCATGAAATCATTTACTTTAATATCCTTTATTGCAGATAAATCAGTGCATCCGGCCTGGCTCACTTGCGTTAACGCGGTGGTGTTTTCCCTATTTGCAAAGCGTTTTGCTCCGCAGTTCGTTTGACGCGGCTCGTTTTGCAGTTTTCTAAACGCTGCCCACGTGTTGTCATGTTGGTGAAGGTGTTTTCTTCGTTTGCTTGTGTTTTGTCTATTTGAACGTGTTTTCGTAAGTCGCAGTGTGTTGGGCTCTCAGGGCCACCGTAGTATTTCATCAAGAAGTCTTAGTTTTAGCGTCCAGTGTTTATCAAAAAAACCCCAGCAAAAAAAATCATTTCTGGGCCTTTTGTCCTTGTCACATTGTTTCATAAATACCAGGATCGTAACCGTGACGTGTGCGTGCTTTTTCCTCACTGGTCCAGTGCAGACAAAAGAAGGCTGCCAGGTAGAGACGGTGCTCAGGTTCCAGCGCCAGGATCTGTCGTGGGCCTGGGTCTACGTTCGAGCTACGTGCGATCCCGACGGCCGGGGCGTCGCCTGCGACAACCTTCTCATCGGGTGAGAGCAACCGGCCAAAAATATGGTTTGAGAATCGGAATCCGTTTTAATTCGCCAGGTACATTTATTTACATAAACGGTATTATTCTTTCTACGGTGAGGTTTGACGCGTTACACTGCAGACCATTAGAATGCAAATAACAAAAAATAAAAAGCTAAACAGTCCGACTTTTTAAAAATTAAAATAATTAAATTTAATAGAATACAAAAGTACTTTTAAAAAGTATTTTTTAATAATATAAATAAATTGTCAAATATATACAAATATCCCAGAAATACAAAAGAACAATTACAAAGCAGAAATAGTCAGCTATATAAATACCAATATATAAAATGTGATACTATCCACAGCCTAAATAATTGTTATGGGTAGAAATATGAATTATTATTATTATGTGCATATTACAAGGTGTTTAACACATAGATATAATATAACATTTGTTTTCATAATTTCTTTCTCATAATTAGTAAATATATATTTTTTACTACTTTGCAGTGAAACGGAAGCCAAATTTCTCACGCAAAAGATCAACCAACCGCTGACCGAGCCACACTCCCGCTTCCCATCTCAAGTCTTCCAGATGTCCCAGGCAAACGGTTTGAAAAGGCGGGGCCCCTCCGACGGCCGAGTCGAGGGGCCCGGCCCCAAGAGGAGGAGGGGGTGTGAGCGTGAAATGTGCTACGCGGCGCCCGCCTCCGCCCGCCACGGGGGCTCGCCTGTAACCGCGGGGGAGGGCCATATACCCTGTCTCTCCACGCCTCCCTACAGCCCCGCGTCCTCAGACTCCCCCGGGCAGGAAGAGGAGCTCGCTGCCGAATTCTTCATGGATGTGCGCAGCTACACCGATCGGTTGCTGTCCTCCCCGGAGAGCTCCCCCGCCTATTACCCCTTCCCCGACACCGGGCCCGCGGGCCGCCTCTCGCCCTCTCACTCCCTCCAAGCGGCCGCAGAACACTCTTCTGACCGCGGAGCCGTCGCTGTTACCGCCGATCCCCCCTTATCTCCGACCTTTGACATACAAGCCTGCACGGCCAACCCCCGATTAGTTCCCGACTGCCTCTCGGGGCCAGACATGTGCGAGAGCCCGGGGGACTGCACGCTGGACCCGGAGGACTTCCCCCTCCTCGAGCTGCCACAAGGGGGCAACACTTTCCAGGCACATCTTGTTCCCCGGGGCGAGCCGCCTCCGCGCGCCCTCGCGGGCCTCCTCACCCCCACCCCCTCGCCCACGTCGCGGGACTCTTTCAGCTACAGCGACCGGGAGCGGGCGGAGATTAGTATCCTGGCACAGCAGATCTCCTCCCTGGCCAGCAGCTTCGACACGTACAGCGCCCCGGACCCGGCGCCGGAGGGCGTCCCCTCCGCCGCCCGCCACTGGCTGAGGTGTGGCGCCCTCCCCGCCGCGCTCCCCCTCAAACCCGAGCCGGTCCTGGACGACGGCCTGTTCGACAGCATCCTCAAAGACCTGGACGCGGTGGCCGAGAAAGTCTACGTTCCGGGTGAAATGAGCGTCGCCCGCCCGCCCCGCGCGGGGCCCCCGGCTCAAACGCCCTCCGGCCTGGTCGGCTCGCGCCTTGTGGAGCAGCTCAGCTTCGCCATGGACCCTTTCACTCCATGTTTGGGAAGCCAGGACCCAAACATTGGGTTGCATCAACTCAACTACTACATGCACTCTAGTCTCCAGCAGGGTAAGACATGTTTGTTTTGTTTACACTGTACAGCCAGAAATGAATGATTTCCCGATGTCAACACTACACGACACTAACGTTCTTCCAACCGTCTCTTTCAGATGGACTCCTTGAAGAAACCTTGTACTGAAATAAGTCTGTGACTTACCGCGCTACCACTTGTATGACATATTGTCAGGATATTCTCATTTACTTTCCCCGCTGGACACAAAGAGAGCTTGAGAAAAGACTTCTGAAAGTCGGAAGCGGTTTCGCCACCAAACGATAATACAGCAGCGTCTACGGTAGATCCTCCAAGTATCCCCTATTGGACCAAAATGTGTTGTTCCTTAAGCAGTGTCTTGTTACAGTATTCTATCCTTTGTCCTTTTTACCCGATTGTCTTTCTTCTCTCGTCTCATTGTCTGGCCAAGGTACTTACATTTTTTTTTTTTTTTTTTTAGTTTATTCACCACAACTTACTGTGTGACAGGGAATACCTTATTATCAGTGTAACCCTTAACGACTACAATGTACTCCTGAGCACTTAACGACAGCCGCTGGCCCCGACGCCACCACCGCAGTCATGAATCTGAAAGAATATCTCCTACGCTCCGGAGCCACCGGGGCCGCACCATGTGATGTCTGTTTGGAACCGTCGGCGGTGGTTCGGTGTATCGCGTTCACGCCGATGTGCCTAATGTAGTTCTTCTGTCTTCTTCTCAGCTGGTTGAGGTTGGTGGTGAGGATGAGGAAGTCGATCGCTACTTAAAAAAAAAAAAAAAAAAAAAAAAAAAAGGAATCTACCTCATAACGGGACCTACCTGGCTACAATGAATTCTACTTATTTATCTTTGGAATGACGGCGACTTCACCTTCCCCACTCTTAGATAATAATATTCAGGTTTTTTTTTCCTCCTTGTCTGCTCTGTATCGGTACGAGTTTAGTATTATTGAGATGTAAGTCTGTTGAGCCATTTTTAAATTGCAAATAAATAACTACAGCAGGTATTAATTATGGCGTCGGTGGTTTTCTTCACAGGAGTGGCCCTTCAGCACTGGACAGCTCCCTATCAGTGTATGTATGTGCGGTACTGCCCCCTTTCTGCCGTCTGCAGTAAATGCAGCCAGTGGCATGAAGGTACAGCACACGTTGCCTCATCACGCTCCATTAACACCGAATGCAGAATATTTATTTGAGAATTGGGGGGGGGGGGGGATAATAGCACAATGCTGCATACTCGGCCCGGTCGCATCGGCAGGGCTGCTTGGGAAACGGCGTCGTCGTGTAGTGAAAATGTTATCTTTAATTCCAACAGTCAAACGACGACGATGAGCAAGACGTGCCCCCCAATTCAGCCTGCTAAAGCCAGCCAGCCGGCTCCAGAGTGTATCGGCCCGTTCTATGGCCGCATTGATTTTCACATATTGTTGATGGGAGGTCAATGGAAGCCCGTCGGCGGAGCACGGATCAAGCGCCGCTCATACACACGAGCAGGGTCTCTGCATGTTTAATACCTAGGGCTGAGACAAAGAGCTGGATTGATTGGCCGTCAGGGCAGTTTATAGACGGCGGCTAAACAGTGGGGGAGCAGACGCACGCACACACACACACACACACACACACACACACGTTTGATTAAAAAACAGTCACTAGATGGCGATAGACACAAAGGGCCTCCCCATTCAAAAAGCAATTCTTCCCTTACACTAAGGAGACGAGGGTAATTCCCCATTTTTCAGCACTGAGTAAAGCTCTACTGCTGCTACTACTCCTGTACTACTTTACTATTACTACTACTAATACTATTTCAATAACTACTACTCTACTAGTACTACCCCTCCCCCCGCCCTACCACCACTACTACTACCTCTACAGTACTATGACCACTCCCGCAATTTCTCCTATTCCTACTACCACCAGTTTCCTATTTCTTTCCCGTGTATCTTCACTTGGAATGGAGTTGTTTGTTGTTGTTGTTGTTGTTGTTTGTTCGTCTTATTCAGGCTGAGTTGAGTCCTGGTCACGGTGCGGCTGCTCGGCTGTGAGAGTCAGGGCCGGGCTGTGGCAGAGACCAAACAAACTGAACCGGGAGACGACTCTATAATATCCTCTGTGAGCGTTCGGGTGTAAACATACACACACACACACACTCCTTATCATTACTTGCGTTAACGCAGCATTTAATTACAGACAGCCCTGTCTTCTTCATTTAACTCAGAGGACATGAGATCAAATTAACTAAATCGATGCCTCAGCGGAGCTCCGTAGCCAATTAACAGTCAGGAGGAGTCTCCTTCAAAATCCAAAAGAGTGATGGATTGACGAGGCCTCGCTCCCACGTCACGTGCCTGCGGAGGAGCGGTGGCGGCGGCGGCGATGAAAAACAAATGAAAGCAAACACAAAAGGGGGAAAGCTGCGTTGTTTGCAGCTCTCCCAGGCGGACAGCCGCGAGAAGAGCAGCGCGGCAAAACAAACCGTCCCGACGGCCGCATCCCACCGGGGACGGCTGACTCGTACGCTGCCCCTTCTTTCCCGAAACGATTCCTCCTCTCGGTTCATATCAGCGAGGAAAACCTGCGGTGTTCCACGACCGGGGTCTCGGCTCTCTCTCCTGCCGCACAATTGGCTTCTCTTCGGCGGGTGACTCATTCTCCTCACCGCCTTAAGAGTCGAAAGACGCATTGTTCTGCGCGGATCACATTAGCATGTCAAACAAAAAAAAAAAGAAAAGGCCGTGTCCCACTTTCCAGAAGAGGCACAACACCTGACCGCTGTTCTTCCGGCGCGTGCCGACAACGTAATTGGGTTAAAAAAAAAAAAAGACCCATAAATAGAGCGCAGTCTGCTCCTTGCCGCCGACGGCCGCTCCCGTTTCTGCTCCTTCCCGTTGCTACGCGGTAACCCCCCCCCCCCCCAACCCCCCCCCCCCCCCCGCCTCCGTACGCCGTCGGATCAGAGTTGCGACGTCACCGAAGGGGAGGCGAGGTGGGCGGCGAGGCCCACTCGCTCCCGTTTTATTTGAGGGTTTTTTTTTTTGTTTGCGGCTCCCTTCTGGAAAACTTCCGCTGCCTCACGGCAAAGTAGCGCTGCGACGATCCCACAGGGGTTAGGTTTGACAAACAGCGTTATCTGTCGGATTACAGTTTACCTAGGTATGTTCTGTGTGGTAAAGCCCCTCAATCCCCCCTACCACCCCCATCCATCCTCTGCTGATCATAAAATCAATGCGCTGAGATGGGAGCGGCGTAGGGGGCTGGAGACATTTTTCAAAGACCTGTGCTGAACACACAGTACTCGGGTATTTACAGCACGCGGATAAAAAACGCTTTTTCCTCCCCGCGGAAGTGGCTCCACTGGACCCCACTCTCTTTGCCTTTTGGGTTTTCCACTGGTCAAATGTTGCGGATAGTACCTGGTACCTGGTACTTATTTTGGTGCCGCCTCCGTTGAGGTTCCGGGCGAGCTGAGGCGATACCAAAGTGAGTAGAGTCAAGGGGAGTCGAGTCGGGTGGAGCCGGTTCCGCGCCTTAAAGCACATGGTGTTTTTCAAAGTGGACGCCGCAAAACATACAGTATCTACATTTCTATTGGAGTTGGGGAATGCCCATTACAGGTCCCAGATGAGCACCGTTGTAGGGGGTTATGATAAAACCTCTCCATCGTAAGTACGTCAGAAGGGAGAGGTGCCACACCGCTTGGGGCCGCCTCGTGAAGAGCACTTTGTAGGTGATTTCACTTGGCTGTGTACTTGGATGAATAACTCGTTTTCTTTGCTGTAGGTCAGGGGCGCCCACACGTTTACAGGATGTGATAACAGGTATATGCTGTTTCAGTTTTCCTGGACTTAATTAACTTGATGTTTTTTTCAATACATGTTGTCACGTTTCTATGTTTTAAGTTTTTCCATGGACATGTTGTTTGGTTCTATGTTTACTTGTCTCACCGTGGTGATTCTCCCCCTCTTGGAGTAGTGAGCAGTTGTTTATAGACCCAAACATGATAAATACTTCTCCAAAGAGGGGGGTTGGTGGTTGTTCTCCATAACCAAAAACTGTGCTCTTGTCATTCTACAGGTCGTCCACAGGACAGAGTTATTGCAGCAGTTCTTGATGATTTAAGAATTAATAAAGAGTGTCATTGCAGGTCGAGAAGTTAAACTCCCCTTGCAGACTAACTCTGTCCTAGATGCTATTGAACAAATACTGTGTGTACTATGCCCAGCATGCTGACAGCACAGGTTTAAAAAAAAAACTGATCCTGGGCCCAATTACGTAGACCCAGGAGAGGTGTGGCTGCTCAAACCGCACCATCTCCACACCACACACGTACAACGTGTTTTCAAAATAAACGGCCAAATCTTTGGAGCGGTGTAGAAGGCAATGGTCCAGGGGTGGGTGGGCAATTATTATCCACGGGGGGGTCACATGAGAAAGCAGTCAGGCTGTCGTGGTTGCCTCCTGACTCAGTGGGAGTAGCAGGCTCTGTTGAGCATTCGGAATTTCAAGTTGAAATATTGGAAGGGGATTGTGAGCCCTGTTTTAATCCTGCCCCTGACTCTTCCTAAATATGCATCCTGCAAATGCCTGCGTTGATAGAATTTGAATAGTACACTCAAAGCAGATACACTCAACATCTACCTGGGGAAACAACTAAAGCCACTTTCCTGCGTTTTTATTTTAGATTTAGATTTATTTATTTTCGTTAGTTTCCTCCTTCGGTCCCGTTATGCATGCACTTCACATGTTATGCTCCTTATGTGTGTCCGTATGCTCCTCGTGCTCCTTATGTGTGTCCGCATTAAAAAAACCACAATGTGTTTTTTATTTTAGATCTATTTGTTTTCTTTCGTTTTCTACTTGGAAACTATTCCTACTCCGCCCTGTGTCATGTCACTGGGAATATATAGGGAGTGAAAACAAAACGCCGATTAGGAACCAACAAGGGACAGGTGAGGGTGTTTAGTAGCTGGGTGATGTGGAGCACCGGAGAGAGGGCGTGGCCGTGGCCGTGGTCATGACAGTACCCAGTACCCGGCCGCGCGGCGACCCCCGAGGGCCTGGAGCCAGTCGATCTGGACGCCGCAGGGGAAAGTCCCGGATCAGTTTGGGATCCAGGATATCAGCCACCGGGACCCAACAACGCTCTTCCGGGCCATACCCCTCCCAGTCCACCGGGCACTGAAGCCGACACCCATGACATCTGGAGTTCAGCGGGGTCCTGACTCCTGACAGCATACCCGGGTTGTCGTGGGGGACAGCATCAGCCAGGGGACCAGGGACAACGGGGGAGCCATGAAAGGTAGGTGAGAGGTGGTAGTGACTGGGGAGGTGGATCCTGACCCTCCGATGGACGTTGAAGGTTCAGCTTTGGGGCGGGGAAGGCTGGATTGTGTGCAGACCGAACAGGAATTGACATTCTTGGTGACCCGAACCGAGGAGGGCCACCAGTACTTCTCGGAGGGAGCTCGTGTGGTACTGGTAATACCTTGTTTTCCGGTGCCCAGGTCGGCAGCTGATTTCTTGTCCCCGCGACGACGTAGGCGTGGTCTGGAGGACACGATGCGGGAGCGGGAGATCCATGTGGAAAATATGTTTCAACCTTGACCTCAACAAAACAAATGTACATGTATTTATCTAATCACAACATGTATGAGTGGATCCCTCAACTAAATACATTCTTTTTTTTTTACAGGCAAACGAAAACAGTGAAAAGACAACAAAGATACAGATGAAGCAGCATACTCCCGCTCTTCAAACTGGCCAACCTCCATCTAGACACAAGGAAGCAATCGTCTCAGTACTTCACAAAGAAAGCACGAATCCACCAGACGGCAACTCCTACAGGACCTTCTAAATACATACATAATGATCACTACTTTAATACACCCAGATCAAACTGGATTCATGGTTGGACGTCATAGGCCTGATGGCGTCCGCACAGCGTTCAATATAATGACACACAGCGCCGCCCGTCAAACACCTTGCGCGGCTTTAGCCTCGGAGGCAGAAAAGGTGTTTGATCGAGTGTCGTGGCACAATTTCCTGAAACTGGTTTTGCGGCGGGACCCCGTCACAGAGCGGGACAGAGTTCAAACAACATCTTCTGCCCCACGAAGCATGGTCTGGGGTCGATGAATGCGTATCTCAACTTTCCAGCTCAGCAGAGGAGCGAGACAGGGATGCCCCCCTATGGACGCTCTTGTTTGCGTTCAAGCATTGAACCAATTGCTCAGACAATAAGAGACGACGTGCTTCTTAAAGGAACAGAGGCAGGAAATTAAACTTGTAGACTGTCGTTATATGTGGACGACTTAATGGCACGTACGGTGGCACGGTGGCTCAGTGCATTGCACAGCTGCCTCACAGCAAGAAGTGCCTGGGTTCGACTTTTGCCTGGGGCGCTGTTGGCACCGTGCTCCGGCGGGTCATCTCCCAAACAGGAGCCTTTCTGTGTGGAGTTTGCATGTTCTCCCCGTGCTCACATGGGGTTTCCTCCATCTACCATCAGTAAGGAAAGGACCCCCACCAAAAACATGCACACATCACCAGCGATGGACACTTGGTATCAGGTCCCCGGGTGCGTCGACGAATGCTGCCCACTGCTCCTGGCTGCCCCCCCGGAGGAAGGACAAGCCAGGGTTGGTCAAATGCAGAGGCCTCATTTCACTGGCCAAAAGCGTGTGCGTGTGTATATATATATATACAGTATATATATATGCATGTGTTGTAGTGCGGTGTGTCATGTGACAAATAAACATTCTTAATACATACTGTATCTGACCCTCTGAAAAAAGTCCCAGGACTGACTTACTGCTTGAGGGAATTTGGAGAATATTCAGGTTACAAGTTAAATATCTGAGGCTCTATCTTTGAACAGGCTTGTTACCCTCATATACAAGCTTCATTTTCGTTTCGGTGGCCGAGGGATGGTAATAATCTACTTCGGAACAAATAAACCTGCCGATCCTGACCAACTGTAGGAAAGGTAAACTACACAAAGCTGATTAAGAAAATCGCAGGTGTGTCAGGGTCCTGCCTTGACTCCCTCCGTCTGCCCTAGGTCTATCTGTCTCTGTCTCCCTCTAGCCCTCTCTGGCTCCCTCTGTCTGGCATCACACCCCTGTCACTGTCATCTCACCGCCTGTCTCCAGCTCCCCCGTCACTCCTTTTGTATTTTAACCCGGTCCCATTCACTCCGTCGGTGTCGGCTCGTCGCATGTGTTTAGCATCTACGTTCCTGGATGGCTCCCTGGCTGTGTGCCCCCGACTCTCGGTCCCTTGAGTCTCCTCTGCTCCAGATTCCCCGCCTGCTTGTGAGTCCCCGCCCGTCCTGACCCCCGTTCTGTTGCCTGTTCCTGATTCCCTGTCTGTCTACACGATAAACCCCCGCACAAACTCCCAAAACCGTGCGTGTCCTGCGTTTGGGTTCATCCTGACCACATCCCCAACAAGGTGATCTCGATGGCTGGACTATGCCGCCCCCTCGCAACCTCGGGAAAAAAAGAAACAATGAGAATGAATGTTCTGCCGCGAGTGTTATTTGTTTTCCCAAACTTGAGCAATCTCTCCTCCAAAATCCATGTTCACAAAATGGAATCGGCTTATTTCTAGATTAATTTGGCAGGGGTGCTGTCCGCGGGGGCTCCCCAATCTCAAATGCAATTGTCGGTCACGCCATTTCAGAGCCACGACAGTGTGGCTGTCCGACGGGACTGGTGCGAGATGACTGGATACTGACCCAAGTGCCTTTATCCGTCATCCCATTCTGTGAGGAAAACGAACAAATGTAATATTAGGGAAATGGTTCAAAACTGCTTTTCTGGCGTGGAAAGAAATCCTGCAGATTTTGATATCCCCGCAGATGTGTCAGTGTTATCGAGCATTCCATATTTAAGGGGATTCTTACCTCTGAAGCTTGACACAGGATTCAGAAACTAAAGATGTTGAAATTTACAATTCAAATTGTAGGAGAACAAGGCACTAAAAACTTTAGAGCAACAAACTCCAGAGTTCCATTTACCAAGGGCTGATTTCTTTACCTCCGGATTCACAGTTCATTGAGCAGACATTCCGAATGGACCAGGATCACTGTGATCTCTATTATTGAGCAATATTTTGATCTTGATCCAAGATGACAAACATGTTGGGAAACCAGTCACTAACCTGTATCACCAGCCAGTCACGCACACGTGTTCTGCCCATCCTTGGATGCCTGGAGTCTTTAATGTCACAAGACCAAGAAATCCAATAATTGCCATTCTGCGTACTAGGCCAGAAGAAATGAAAGGCAGGAAAGAAATGTATTTTTAATCGTACGCTACACATTCTCTTTGTGTGTGCGAAAAAAAGAAGGCTCATGAGGAAACCTCTAACTTGTGCAGAACGGTTGAATATAGTAAGAGGAATCTACTCAATACAATAACAAACCTTTTAATCTATTTGATATAATGTCATTTTAATTGCCACAAAAAAAAAATACCCCTTTTATTTGGGGACTTTTTTTTTCGAAAGTCGGAATTTTGAGAATAAAGTCGAAATTTGGACTGTATTCTCAAAACGACTTTATTCTTGAAATCTCGACTCGGAATTCCGAGTTTTTTCTCAAAACACAAGGGTATTTTTGTATTTTTTGAGTGGCCTTGGTACTCTAACGCAATATTGCAAAATAACAAAATCGAAATTTACTGTTTGGCTGAATTATCGTAAAACGCAACAGGTTGAGGTTGTTGAGGAGCTCCCTTATTTTGGTCCGTCCACCTCATTAGTGCTGCATTTTCAGCTAAACCCCCTCAAGTATTGCTTTAAAGTTAACCACTGATCAGGGTTTAAAACAGAATTTAAACTTTGAGAGCAAGATGGTTGGAGTTAATCCCGGTTTCAAGCAAAACATTTTTACCAAGATTCAAATTCAACTCTAAACCGGGTTTAGAGATTTATAGGATTTATAGATAATAGAATCGCAGGAAGGAATCCAGATTTGTAGATACATCTGGATTCCATTCAGTTTTAAAGTTACACAGGAGAACACGGAAAAAAAAACGTCTTAATTACAGTTCTGAGAGACTGAGGGATTTGCTTTAAAATGATCTTTATTTATTTTGCACAGTGTGAGGTTGGCGTCCTGGCTCCGCCGCTCATCGCTCCTGGCGACGTAGGCGGAAAACATAGACGCTGCCAACGTGGCGCCACGACAGACAGTGAAATTAATCACCCGGTAATCACCCGGAGGATGCTTTTGTGCTGGAACCGTTAGCCGTGTATCCTAAAGGACCGAGCTTTGTTATGAGCAAAAGCAGATGAGAAGCACCAAGATTATAAACCCTCGATGAGCGAGTGCAGGTACGAGTTCTACTCCGTTGTGTTGCATGGCCTTTAGAAAACCGCCACCACCCACGTCATCACCCACGTCCCGCCTCCTGGTGTTGATGGACTTGACCGAGTTCCTGTCAGATCTGCGGGCCCGTGAGAGAAACCCGCCACGGCGTGGAAGCGTGCGGCGCCCCGGAGGCGTCCGGCAGCACGAGCTGCGTGTCACTGACATGGGTTTTAATTTGTTACTTCCACCCCTGGAAAGGAGGATGCTGCTCGGGTCCTGAGATCTTATGAGGTATAAAATTCATTACAAGTCAGCCAGTCTCTTCAATGACGGTTTTGCATTTTTGAATAATATCGACGGTGCAACCCCACCTCACCCACCCACCCCGAAATGTGTAGATTTGCCATTTTGGGGCGAAACACTCAATCAGTAATTCTCCTTCCCCTTTCGGCAAAAAGGGAATAGTCAAATTCCTACTTTTGTGACTTATAAAAGACTTGTCCATCTCATGAGTTTGTCACGCTACGATATTCCCACGCTCGGGGCGTTGAGGCTTGGGAAACTAGCGGCGCCGCGTCTGGCTCCTTTAGACCCACAGCGAACGCGGGAGAGGAACCCAGCGACGACGCAACGGAAGCGCTCGCCCTCTGATGTCTCGCCTTCCGCCAGACAAACATGGCGTCACGCTGAGGACGAGGTGCCGCCGTGTGGGTTTTCACTTTTACCACTTTGTGCCGTGTAGTCAGCGGTGGAGGTCCGTGTGTGTGGGCGATCTGCCATGCTGCGTGTGGGGGGAGAGAGAGAGAGAGAGAGAGAGAGAGAGAGAGAGAGAGAGAGAGAGAGAGACAGACACAGACAGGCAGACAGACGGACAGTGTGAGGGAGAGAGAGAGACACATGGAGACGCGAGGCAGGAAGACGAGATCCCTGAGCAGCGAAACTCCATTTCGTGTCATGTTTGAAGTATAAATCACTCTCGACCGCAAAGTTAAAGGAGAAGAAACGACTCGACTCAGCCGCCGTCCAGCCACAGTTTCCGTGGCAACTCGGCCGATACATTTGTTTTGAAAAATTGCACGCATGGAAAATCATCTGGGTCTCTGTCGGATGCGTTATTATTACATTTATCCGTGGGTGTGGGGATACATCAGTCCCCATTTCACGATAATTTCCCTTTTCTATATATATATTTTTTTTAACACACATCAAATTCACTGGGGGTATTGCCATGGAAACGGACCGCACCCGGCTCTGCCGGACCGACCGGGCTCCTCGCGCGCTGCCCGTCGGTCTGGGCGCGTCGCTGTGCTCCAGCTGTTGCGCCGCGAGGCCCCGGCACGAAGCGCACGCTGCCCGCCGCCCCTCGCACGCGGCGACGCTCGGAGCCCATGGCCACAGCCTCCGAGCCCAAGCAACACGCGGATACAAAACGAGCGCGGGGATCGCATTCATCAAGGATCGCTGTAAGTCGCCGTGACGTCCCTCCATCTGTTGTGCGGCACGCAAACTGGGCAGACTCCCCGAATCCAAAAGAAATGAATAGTTATGAAGCTACCTTTGCCCTCCGGAGGGAATGGGTGGAGAATAATTAGGCAGTTGTTACGGACAAGGTGGAAAAATCCGAGCTTTTGGAAGCGGTGGAGCGCGATTCTAACCGAGACGGTCCTCGAGCGAGGTGCTCAGGTGCTTTTCTATTGCCGGCACGCGCGTCCACTTTAAAAGACAAAGAAAGACGGGAGCCATCAATTTTGATTATCGCTATTCAGCTCCCCACCGCCGCTCGCTAATTCCTGGTAACGGGAGACGGCGGCGCGTGGCTGACGGAATGGCATTATCCACTCATCATTTATGTCACGTTAACGCCCCGCCTGTGGCCCGGCCGACCCCCAGCCCCCCAGGGAGCCCCGGTCACATGGTCCCGCGTCGCCCAACTCAGTATGGATATGCAGAATTTGACCTACACAGCCGGAGCGGCGGAGCCTGGATATTTCCTGGGAGGCTCAAACGAGACAGGTGCCGTTTGCGTGGCCTGCCGCCCAATCCAGAATAAAGACAGAGATGCAATCAGATTGGCTGC
Organism: Zeus faber; assembly: GCF_960531495.2. Classification (NCBI taxonomy): domain Eukaryota; kingdom Metazoa; phylum Chordata; class Actinopteri; order Zeiformes; family Zeidae; genus Zeus; species Zeus faber. Next base: position 26,569,766 of record NC_137202.1, read on the forward strand.
ACGTAGATTCCTGCGCATTTCTCCCTCTCTTCCTGCTATCCCCCCGGACACACAGGAGCGCGTCCAGAATCACGACGGCTCCAACTAACTCCAAAGAAATGGAACTTTGGACTAAAACTAATTGATGAAACTGTATTGAGTGCGGAGTGGCCACTTTGCGCTGTCAGTCCCGTCAGTGGAGTCTGTTCTCGACCCAGGCCGGCCTTCTCTCAGCTCTCTTAAGAGTTCATTAATCTACACAAACACGGCAACTTCAACAACAACAGTCCACAAAAACATTTGCCCGGGGCGGCCTCGCGCCGTCAACTTCAGCCGGCGGCGTGCGGAGAATTCGCGATCGAAGCGGCGACTCCCAGACGATTTATTGCGGACTTGTCAACGGGGACATGTTCCCGCTGCGTCACCCAAGGAGATGTCTTCCATCACATCTCATTTGCATTCACTGTGCTGCGCTGAAGACTCCCACCACTAATGAGGCGCCCAACGGGGTTAGAAATGTACTTTTAAATTATCTGTCTCCATCCCAGCAGCGCCCGTGCGGCTATTGTTTGGTCTCTACCCCTCACTGTGCCTCCCAAAAAATCTGAGACGGGATGTTTTGTTAAAATCGCTCTTAGTCAGTAATGAGGATTCCACCAGCTGCAGGTGCCGTCCACTTCAACCGGGTAATATGATCTCTGGATATGTGCTCATACGAACAAGAAGATGTTATTATAAGATATTAAACCCTTGTATTATGTTTCAATGTTTAATCAATGAATATTCTTTCGGCCAGAAATGTTGTGAGATACGCATATTTAACCTCCAAAACGGTAATTATTTCAAATGATTGTCACGTCACTGACTATTCATTACAAACAGCACCAGATATTTCAGGTTCTTTTGTCAGCATCGGACAGGTTTACCTTGATATTACGCCGCTCTTTTTTCAGAATCAGAATCAGAATTGTTTTATTTTCGTACGTTTACATACAAGGAATTCCTTTTGGTGAGGGTTGGTGCACTTCAGTCCAGGCCATCAGTATTAATAAATAAAGCTTAACAGTCCGGGGAAAAGGGAGAATATAAAACAGTAAAATGAATTAGGATAAGCATAAAAATGTTATTACAATGTCTAATATATACAAATTAAAAAAAATACACAGAAATCATCAGATATTTAAGATTATAAATATACAAATGCAATACTATCGCAGGATAAAATATTGTTATGGGTATAGTTAAAAGTGATAAATCATAATATGAATTATGACATTATGCTTATTGTCTTATTACAGTATGTAGGTTGTACACCAGTGTTGTTGCATGTACATTAGTTCACAAGTTGTGTGTATGAGTGAGTGAGAGGGAGTCAGTGGGGGGCAGTAGTGTGTGTGTGATAGACAGTCAGTGGGGGGCAGGCTGGGCAGGGAGCCTGTTAGTGAGCGCCACTGCCATGGGGTAGCAACTGTTCTTGTGCTGCCAGGTTTTAGTTCTGATGGACCGCACCTTCCCCCTCAAATGAAGATTCTCATAAAAGGTGGTGTCCGGTAGGGTGGGAAGGGTCAGCTGAAAGTCACTCAGGGCAGTGGGAAGGTTTGAGTTTGTAGTTGGTGAACTGCTTCAGCCCCTTCCACGCTGAAGCAGAGTCGTCGGCTGAGAACTGCTGTTCCAACTTCTCTGAATACAGCAATTTGGCTTCCCTCACTGCCTTGCCAAAAGCCTTTTCCTTTTTCAAACAAAGCCGTCTGACTTTGGCTGTGAACCAGTCATTGTTATTTGTCATTATTAAAACTCACCCTGGTGCGTGTCAGTGTACAGCTGTTCTCGCAGAAGCTGATGTATGATGTCAGAGCCTCTGCGTATTCATCCAGACTGTCGTGGCGGTTCTGAACACCTCCCAGTCCGTGCGGTCCAGGCACTCGCACAGATCCTCAGCTGCTGCCTGCTCCACTTCTTGGTGATTGTAAGTTTTCCGTCACACTTATTGATCGCTGCAGCACTGTCATGAAGGGTGCTCATCAACAGTACATTTTTTCTTTTTTTTTGTGTGAGCATGAAAGCACTGTGGTGGTGAAGGAAAATTTGTATGAGTTCACAGCTCTGTTTTCCATATTTAGCAGTGTACTGGGGAGCTCTTGCTTGTTCCTCATCACAGTCCCAACCCTTGTCAATTTTCTTTTAGGTCACTCCTGGACCAGGTTGTGGGAAAAAAAAACAACTGTCGCATGATTTATTTTTCACATACACATTGCACAGTATACAGCATGTACTCAAATGATTGAGACTTTGCAGGGCGGAGTATTTAATAAAATAAAAAATAAAAATGGGAATTTAAAAAAAATAAACGTAGGAGTAAGATAAACATTTTAAAATCGATGTACAGAATTTAACATATACCAACAATCAACTACATCAACGATGTAGTTGCTGAGTGTGCGCTCTGCAATGCTAGCACCGCTAGCCTTGAAGCAAAGAACGAGTACAGACCATCTGCCAGAGAAGCGTCGACGCCCACCGTGGTGGTAGCTCTGCCTCCGCCTCCTAGTCCTAGTCCCCTGCCACATGCATCCGGTGTCAGATGGCTAGAACACACACTCTGTCCCTGCACTGACGATTTGCCTTGTTCACAGCTCTTCTCAGTTGGTACGACGCCGCTTTGTAATCGCCCATGTTTCCTGACACGAGCCCGGCCCAGTAAGCAGCGCGTTCAGTGCGTCGCGTATGGATTTGTCAGCGCAAAGTATCTGCTGCGGGAAGGATCTTACCGTAACCACGGAAGCCACATCCCCCTTTAGCTTAGCAATGACGCTAATCACCGCTTCCATAAACCCCGCTGACGGCATGGGGGGTGGAGCGGAACACATCCCGGTTGACGTCACTAAGCGCATACCGCAGCGGGGTTTCTGGTTAGGCGGTCCAGCGCCTGACCTCCCTTGTCACCGGAGCTTCCAGAACCAGTTGTTGTTTGTATTCTGGTATCAGGAAAATGGCGCCACGGTCTGACTTGCTGTAAGGTGGAAGGGAGATGGCCTTGTAGCCCTCCTTAAACCGTATGTAGCAGTGGTCCAATGTTCATACTCCTCTGGTCTGACAGGAGATGTGTTGGTGGAGGTGTGGCAGAATTTGTTTGAGGTTCGCCTTATTTAAGTCCCCAGCCATGATGAGGGCCGCGTCTGGGTGCCTGGTCTGATGTCTGTTTAGCACATCATGAAGCTCTGAACGCCGCTGAGATGACCGAAGGGAACTCACCGTAAAGGTAAAATGGATGACACATGATCGTCAGATACTCCAGGTGAGGCGATGAGGCGAACAGGAGCACCAGAGGTCCATAATATTCCTGGGGTACCACCGGCTGTTGTTCACCATGAAACAGACTCCACCATCTTTGGATTTCTATCCGTACAGAATATGGAGAAGGATTCCGTAGGTTGAATAGCTTCGTCCAGTACCTTGCGGGTCAGCCATGTATCAGTCAAGCAGAGGATATTACAGTCTCTCACATCCTGTTGGAATCGGATCCTTGCCTTGATGTCGTCCGCAGGACACTGGGTAGAGCTGGGCAACGTGCCCCAGCCCTCACTCTGTTCTGGACTCCAGCCCGCCTCCTCTATCCCCTATGCTTCCTCTTCTTCCTAGGGGTTGTTCTTGTGCAGGCTTTGCGAATCTCCTCCGGCCTCAAAGAGGTGGATAAAAAGCGTGGAAACTGGTGAGTAGCCCTTAATCCAATGTCCATAAGTGAGCTGCAGTCATATGTACAGAGTGCAGATGAAATTGGTATGGAACAAATAACAAAAACATACTAAATAAATTTACAGTCTCAACTGAGCAGCCAGGTAGGCGGTGCCATCTTGGTAAGGTGATGTTGTGACCCTTGACCCATGTCCAGCCCCGCACACATGCCTTGGCTCCTCTCCTCCTCCAGGTGGCAAATTCCAAGCATACGCCGACTGTGCAGCACACGCCACCCGTCTTTTGATGCCATTTACCTGGCTTGTTAGGCATGTACGCTCTGAAGGGACAGCGGCCTTTGAATGTCCCACCCAGCTCCTTCCAGTTGGCACCGTAAACCTTTCTGCCCTCCAGGTTTGTGTTGTCCAGAATAACCCTCTCCGCTGACTGTGGTACAAACAGTTAAAGGGCAGATTTTATGTCATGAACCCGTGCAACTGCAAATCTGGTGGGCCCTGGGAGCATCCTGATGATGTTTTCAAGTGACAGACTTCCCTGACTTGCGCAGGTGGGTCTGTGACCACACTGTCTCCATTTTTCTTGACATCGGCATCGCCTCTCTTTCAACCTGTGAAACCTTTGTCTTCTTCCTCTGAGGATTATTCATTGTACTCGGAATTATGTTCAACATTGTCCTCAGTTTTGGACACCTCCTCCTCTATTTCACTGTCATTATCTCTGTCTCAGATAAGAGCGAGGGGTCATTGACAGAGAATATTCCGCTCATGTTCCTCTTCTGACAATTGCCTCTGAGTGTCTTCAGGGCCGGCTACTGCCTTAAACGCTCTCTGTGGTTGTTTAGGGCCACAACCGCTTTGTTTAGGGCCACATCATGTGCCGCGTCACACATGGCAAGTTATCCCCCCATCCCACCCGCCCCTACCCATCCTCCCCACTTAGGACGCCATAAAGGCTCGGGCCGGCTCTGAGTGAGTGAGTGAGTGAGTGAGTGAGTGAGTGAGTGAGTGGGTGAGTGAGTGAGTGAGTGAGTGAGTGAGTGAGTGGGTGGGTGAGTGGGATCTTTTTATGTCAGTGTGTTGCCCCTCTCAGACTGCAACAGAGTCAATTACCACAACGTAGAGAGGCGACTGTCTCATGTGCGGACTATGAGGCATTGGTGAGCTTTTTGAAGATCAAACATAACTTTAGTTCAAATAAAAAGGGATGGTCTTTATGTTTGTGTGTGTGTGTGTGTGTGTGTGTGTGTGTGTGTGTGTGTGTGTGTGTGTGTGTGTGTGTGTTTTTGTGTGTGTGTGTGTGTGTGCGAGAGAGAAAACAAGATCAAGATGATGTTCATAAAGTTCATAAAGGCCTTGTTCTCCTTTGTGGCTAAGACTGGCTGAAGCATCAAAATGGGGGGCAAACTGCTTATAGACATAAACAAAAACATCAAGATGTCAATAGTAGATGTCAGGTTTAGATGTTCACGACCCCAAATTCAATATCAAGCAAATGTATGCAAAGTCACCTGGCCTCAGGCTGAAACAAGTATGTTAACCAGTGAGCAGCAAAATTTGCACGATCTGACCTTAGCACTCTTGACACTGTTGTTCACTTCTATGTGGCATGTGATGAGAAAAGTAATGGTTTCTGAGGAGTCAAAAATGCCTCATTCATATTTCACGAGGGCACAATGTTCAAAAAGTTGTCTGAGAATATTATTACCAGAACCAAATTTTGCACTAATTTTCCCCAGATTTCCCCTGATTAGTCACGTTATTGGGAAATTCAGTCTTGAGTGCCACGTCATGATGGATACTCTTAAGTTTCTTAGATTTGTTGTTTTGGTAGCTTTTGCTATATCATTTCTATTGACGAGAAGCCATTTTAAATACTATGTACTTATTAACACTTCATTATGTGCATTATTATTTTAATGCTCAGTTCTGCTGTGCAGCTTCAGTAAAAGTGCAATGCGTCATACTGCACATTTGCTTTGATGCCTCTGGTAACCAGGTAACCGCAGGGTGAAAAGGCCCCCTGCGGTTCCTTTTTTCATTTTTGAGATGGTTAATGTTTTTTTCGATGGCGCTCTCCACTGCAATAGGTTGATTTTTGCAATCACTGCCTTGCACTGATTTATTGATTTTAGTGATAAAAGTTCTAATATTTATGCCTCTTTGTGACTGAGTGAGTGGTGACGTTTTTGGCACTGAAATTCTGATGGGACACCTTGCTGATCAAGGAATATCACCTTTGATTTTTTTTTAGCAGGCATAAGCTGACACAGCAGTTGTGTTATGTTCCAAGATGAAGTCTAATTAATTACGGTTTGGATTCTAGTTTGGGTTCTGATGTTGAAAGAAATTTAAAAAAGAGCTATTTTAAACAGTAATCAATTAATCAAGCAGTAGAAACTATGTAGGAGGTCTGCAGCCTACAGCTCATATGTACAGCAGGCAGACACGTAACATAGAGTCAAAGTCTTACTCAGTAACCCAAATAGAATTGACCAGAGAGACAAACTTCATGCATGAGGTATAAGGAAGGCTATGAAACCGGAGGGTGCTGACGGATATATAAATCAATAAATAGTTATAAATAATCAAACGATTTTACACACTCAACACCAGAATAAGCCATCACCAAATGCATACTCTGCATTTTCTGTATGTAGGCAAACAGCAGCCTTAACACCACGGTGGGTGCAGGACACACCACACACACAGCAAATTAGAAAATTGCAAATGTGATTCATATTGTTGATCTCATAAACTGACTGTTGGTCATCGATACTGAGATGCTAACGCAAGGTAGCACAGCAAAAAAAAAACAACAACCAAAAAAACACCTAATGTGATTGACGCAACATGCACGGTGTTACCAGAGCAGCCCAGAGCTCCGGACCGCCGCGGGAACCCCCAACAATTAGTGATTTCCTTCCACAGAGACAACGCGAGGCAGGATGTTCCAACTTTGGGAATAAAATAATAACACATTAAACAATAACAGTTATGTTGCGTACATAACATTTTCTCCCCCCGGCTGTGCGCCCATTTTAGCTGGAGCATCCGACTGTGAGTGATGGGTGTAGCCCCCGCCATCTACCAGAGGCAGTTAAACAGCGTCTGTCCGTATAAAAAGGTCACAAACACCCGTGCGACTCCCATGTTGCCCGGGGCTGACGAGGAGTGGTCAGCGGACGTCTGCGCTCCCCAACTGTGTCCTGACACTCTTAATAGATTCTTTTTTTTTTTTTCGTCCATGGACGGGAAAACATAGATGGTGGGCGGGTGGGTCCCATTTCTGCAGATGGTGACGCATCGAAAACAAACACATCCTGTCAAGGACTCAGGAACACAGCTAGCTTATATAGAATCGCTTCACACCGAATACGGCCAACACCGGCAGTCCGTTCATTTCTACTGCATGGTGAGGAATGTCCGCCTCCGATCGAGGCTGCGGGATGCATTCAGAATTTTTAACTCAAGGTCCGACACTACGACCTGAAGTGATATCGGTCACGTTTTTCAATTTAAAGTGGCCTTAAAACCAAGTAAATACAGTAAGTCGTGTATATGACGTTAATGAGGCATAATTTGGGGAGCTAGTTTTGCCAGACAACTCGACGGCGCCCCATGCTTCCACGCCCTTATATGGGCGGGGCTTTTTAAGCTGCCAATCCCTCCTGCCCTGCCTGCCTTACTGGCTGCTTTGCTTGCTGTGTTGCTGCGCTCCCTCCACCTCCACCTGCCTCCACCTGCTGGGCTCTACTCTTCTATCCAATGGGGGGATTCATGCTCATCACTCCAATATTTCCTCATTAAGCGTGCTTATGTTCTGAGCGATGAGCAGTGGAGCCCAGACACCTGAACTCAAGCAATGCTGAATGAAAATAGATTTTAAAGTAAATCCGTAGAAGGCGTCCCACAGCGTGCACGCGCCGCATAAATTCTATACATGCCACACTCCCATGCACACTGCATACCTGACCGCCCAAACATCCACCCAACCTGCCCTCCGATGCTGCCACCTCAGCTCAACCCAGCTCAACCCCCTTGACAAAGCAGTATAAAAAAGGTTTAGAGTTTCAGAGAAACTGGCTCCCCCTGAATTTTTACACAAGAAAAACGCAAAATAACGAGCCCACAAACTACCATCTTCAAGGGAATCTAGTTCTCCTCAAGCAAAGTAATCCTCTCAGCAAAACAAATATATTACAGTGTGCACATAACATACAAGCCGAGTGGCTGTACACGGCGTGTATCTGTCATTTCATTTTAATAGATCATTGATGCAATAAATTCCGGACGCACCCACCCACTCACTCACTCACTCCTCACTCACTCCTCACTCACACACCATCCATCAGATCCCGTCTCCACGGCTGGCGCTGGAGCCAATCCAATAATATCAATTTGAAGTGTTTTGCTGCATCTGCCTGCCTTCAATCTCCTTTCCCTCAGCTTTTCAGCTTCTCTACCTCTACCTTTTTTATGTTGTGTGTTTTTTTTATGTGTTTTTTTTTCATGTTTTTGTTTTTTTATTTACCTTGTTTTTTTCCATTTTTTATTTCGGGCTTCAGCTGCCAACGGAACCATTGTCTGGGTCTCCTTCACCGAGTCCTGTCTAGTCAACACAGCCAAACGGCACAATGTGGCACAGCACAGTGTGTGTTGTATCAGCCCAATTGTCAGGCAGCACACTGGCAAAACGCTCGGTTCTCCCAATACAGCCCGCCCCTGGTTGAGATCAGAGCAGCGCGGCCGCCCGCCGGGCACGGAATGGTGGGCGGCCAAAAATTTTGTTTTTCATCAAACATAGAAATTTACATCTGGGGGCGCCCAACATCTTTATATTTTGAATTCTAAAAAAATGTTATATCTTTTTTTTTTCTCTTCTTGGCTTGGCGCTCCTATGGATGATTGGTGCCAAAGGCGACCGCCTCTAGGGCCTATGTTCAGGGCTGGCCCTGCTATCAATAAATCAATTTTTATACACAGTAAGTGTATTGTGTGTATTTTTTTTCCTACATTGCAAACACAATATCGAGGGAGTTTTAAACGCTCATTCATGAAAAGTGCTGAATGTCGCAAACAGGAAAAAAAAGGATCTCTCCCGACATATTTTGTGATGCGAACCCTGGACGCAGTTCACCCGGTGTCGTTCCGGCTGTCGGACGCGGACACGGAGCTAAGGAGGCTTCACACACAACAAACAACAAAACGACAAAAATCAGGCGTTGATTTCAGTTCATCACACTTTGCAGATTAGACGGAAAATATGACTTTTTCTTTTTACGCTCCGTTGGAGGCACGCCAGCCGGTCGCTTTTTTGGGGGCATATTAGCAACGTTATTCACTTTGGTTAATGGGAAAGTCCCTCTCCTCGGAATGCAGACGAGGTGGGGGCAAGAGCGGTAAAGGCGACCGACAGAGCCCTGCTCAGCCGCTCAACGGATGATAATGACACGCTTGTTCATGCACGAGGCCGATCTCCCCACCGTGCCACCCCCGCGCAACAACCCCCACCACCCCACCCGCGGTAAAGTCTGTCCAGAGTTTGCTCTAAGTGTCCAGTCATGAAATTTGAACGCAATGGGTCATGGAGGATTAAGCCGAGCTGGGAGCGGAGCCAACACGCTTGTATTCATTGGAAAACCATCAAGAAAAACTCTTTAATTCTGTTTACAAAGTGTGCTCGCAAAACAACCGACACCCCTCCCCCACCACCACCACCACCACCATCTCACACACACACACACACACACACACACACACACACACTCACACACACACACACACACACACACACACACACACACACACACACACACACACACACACACACACACACACACACACACACACACACTCACACTCACTCCAATCTGATGAAGCCTGATGTCTGATGCCCCCCCTGATGCAGATGTCCATTTAATGGTCATTGCTGGCTCATCATTGCTGAGGCCACCTTAATTCATGCCTTTATTGATTTTCTTTGGCAGAGCTCATTATGCAATTAGGAAAACACATAATGTCAGGCGAATGAATCAATTCTTCATGATATTCCACTCGATGATCTTTCAAATGTTCAACGATTCAGGTTTTTAAATGTTCGGCGTCAGGATAAGCTTCACTTTATTCCACCGAGTGCATTTACACACGCAAGGAATTTGTTCTAGTGAGGGTTGGTGCATTACGTTGCATTAGCATACATTTATTTTAAAAAGCTTAACGATCTGAAAAAAAAAGAATAACAATAAAAGACTGCAATGCACACCTTTCCGCAGGTTTTTTTCAAGTTTTTTGCTATTCTGCTTGATCCTCACACCGGGTATACGTTCTGGTGTGTATATCATCCAACCCTGGACAATTTAATTTGTTGTTTTTGACTATAAATGTGACATGCATATAAACATAGAAACCAACATATAAACTACTGTATGCTTAAAGATGATGTGAGGTTTGTACCATCCTGACTCTATTGGTGTCAGGAATCTATCAATTTTACTTAGTGGAGCATTAATTACATAATTATTAATTACTTAATTTCATAATATTATTTAATTACATACAGGTGTATATATATATATATATATATATATATAATTTGTTTTATTTTCTATTATGTTGATAAATAAACTATCAACATTGTAAATTCACACTTACTTGTTTTGTATTTTGTTCACACAATATAAGTAAAAACACCGATCCTCATATATCACCTCTGCCCAACATTTCCCTAGAAAAGAACTCAAACATAGAAATAAAATAAAAAACCTTTGTTAGAGGCCTCCAACAACAACCTCTGAAAGGTGAAGTAAATATCTCCCCATTTTCTCTGTATCTATTTTTGGGCGCTACAGGGTTAAGGATGCAATCAATCAAGTACAAACAAACCTAAGGACAAATTCCAGAGAGACAAGGAATTATATGTAGTTATATATTCTCTAATTGAGCGAATCAACTAAACCTTTGTATATTCACCAGCGCTGTCTTTAAAAAGTGCACTCGGTGTTTAGTTTAATTTAATCCTAACAATTCTTACTTGGGTTTAATTCGATAAACACGCATTCTTCTCGAAATTAGACGTGAAGTACCAGAGGCTTTTGCCGTCGGCCTTCACCCAGTGAAATCACAGCCATAACAGCGGCCTCTTTAGATTCAAACAGATTAATAAAAAAAGAAAAAAAAAAGAAAACATTTCCGAGGCTAAATCCATTCAGTCATTTAAACAGCTTGGGCAATTACGCAGAATACAGCGGTGTATACAGCTCCAGATAGTCTGTAACGCTAATTAACAAGAGTGAAACATAATTATTCACACCTTACGATGTGTCAATAACTCTCCTACACACACACACACACACACACACACACACACACACACACACACACACACACACACACACACGGTGTTGCAGCGTGTTGAGCGCTCGCATGCATCAATTGTTCAAATTAAAATTCCTTTCAAAAATGCCATTAGACTCAGTGACCTTTCAAAAATACACCCCATGCTCCTAAACATGACATTTCCGACATTCCCCATCCTGGAAAATCCAAGGAAAAGGCTCTGCCATCGCATTTTCTTAACTGCCTGACGAAAATATAATTTATTTTGGATTGTGTTTTGTCATTTATTTATTTAAATTTTCGACTTGTGTGTGTATGTATGTTTGTATGTATGTATGTATGTATGTATGTATGTATGTATATATATATATATATATATATATATATATATATATATATATATATATATTATATTTATTTTGTAAGATTCATGTTTAATTGGAAACAAATCCTGACCATTCAAAAAATGAACTTGAGAATGTCATTCTGCAAAAATGACAGATGCAAATAAATAGTCTGTATTAACTAAACAGCCTGAATAGTAATTGTTACGGCATTTTTCAATTTTCTTTTTCTTCTGGTAAATTATTTTGCTGGATTAAAAAACTGGTTAACAACAGGCACAGTATCAGTCGTGGAGGGACAAAAACAAAATACATTTTAATACTAATTAATGGAAAATAGTCAAAGAACAATAATAACTGCATGAAATTAACATGCAGCTAATGTAGGCCTCAAATGAAGACTGCCTGAACTTGACCAAAAAAATACAAATAAAATCACATGTTTATTTGACATGATGTTTCAGGGGTCTCAATCTAGAACTACCTGGGGGCCAACCGGCAGAGGTCGTCTTCTGCTGTGGACAGATTAATCGGGCCGATTAATTGGGCCGATATTGGCGCATTTTGAGATAATCGGCATCGGTCGATGCCTGAATCTCAGGAGGCCGATTAAAAAAAGTGTCTGCAGACAAGTGTCAAAAATATATATATTTTCTATACATACTGGTTCTGAGTATATGAGTATATGAGTACACACTCATTTTCCGCACTATTGATAAACCGGTAGCAGCTGCTTCCTCACTCTCTCTTCTCTTCTCCCTTCTCTTCTCTCTTCTCTCTTCTCTCTGACACTGCGTCACCCACACCGCTGCAGCGCCCACACAGCCCCGCCTCCTCTCGCTCCCTGTCATCACTCGTCTCATTCATTTCTTATGGTGTTTGCTCATTAAAGATGGCAAGTGCAGAGCCTTCGCAACGGGTTTTGAAATAAAACAGTAGGAGTGTTGTTTAGAAATACTTTGCATTTGAGGTCAAACCTAACTCAAAGAATACGAGTGGAGTTTTGTTTTTTTTCTACTCCAGACTGCATTTTTCTATCGTTTAACATTATTTATCTTGGATTCAAACTTTTTTTTTCTTACAAAGCATAGTATTTTTTTTATTAACTGTGGACATTGATGTAGTTGATACATTTTTTACTTAAAATAAGTGCACTGCAGGGACAATGCAGACAATTTAATTAGTGTTAAATAAATGTTCATTTATCTTTAGCAATGTTGTGTCTCATTTGTTATTAATATTATTATTATTATTATTATTATTATTATTAATAATAAATTGTTGTATTTTAACAGATGCAAAAAAAAAAAAAATCAACATGATATTGGATTTTTACAGTATATCAGCCATCGGCCACACTGCTCTCTAAATATTGGCATCTGTATCTGCAGTTGAAAATCCCATATCGGTTCACCACTAATAAACAAATTTCTCTTATAATAGACAAAAACATCTTTGTTGTATTCTACTATTTTATTTACATAAATTTCAATTGTGTGGATTAATTAAGCTTTTTTTTCTATGAATTTGCGGGCCAATTTGAACAATATTTTGTATTAATGTGGCGCGCCGCATTAAATTGTCTCGCGGGCCGGACGTGCCCCCAGGCCTGTGGTTTGATGTCTGGTTTAGATCAATATAAAAAGTAAATCTAAAGTCCAATCATATGGCCAATACGAATATTTAATGTTTAATTATCATGAAGGAAATCTTCTTTGTTTCATGAGACATTATTTCGCAATAATTTTTTTTTATCATCATAGCTGTGTATGAAACTCAAGATGGCGGCGTCAGGTTGCAGACTGAGTTCACGCGTCACGTGGCATCGTGTTTCTAAAAATCACTAGAGTTACTCTCATGAATGTGAAATGACTGATGTTAACCAGTAGATCACATTAGACAGGAAAAATGGCACTTCAGCAATGGCACTGAATGCATTATATAAGTAGAATAGGATTCAATTTGCTGGTAAAATATGCATTTTTAATGAAGGGCCTACAGGGGAACCTCATTTATCCAACCCTACGTGAATGCCGGTCGTTCAGGAGACTGAAATACTCAATGGATCGAAAAATTGCGAAAGACATTTCTGACAGACAAATCTTGGATTTACTTTGAAATGAGTCATAATGCACCGTTTGAGTTTGGCGTCTGGGCTCTGCTGCTGATCGCTCCTGGCGAGGTGTACGTCAGGGGCTGAGCCCGGTGGGAATCGCCAACAGATATTTATCATCAACGGTATATTGATTAGCACTATTACAATTACGGACAGTATGAAAATCATAAAAAAAGACACCCAAAGTGCCGGCAAATTCAATTGAAATTGGCCTTTTCTGTGCATGTTATGCAGTGAATTCTCTGTTGCTTCCATTGCTTTTGTCGTCTCTCTGTGTCTTCCGTCCATTTTATGGTGGAGTTTAAATAAATTGATCAAGGACTGGTTTTCATCATGTCTCTCTCCTCTCTCGTCTTTTTCAGTCCATGGAGGCGACCTGCAGGTTGGCGTACCCGCTCAGTTGACGTGCGGGGAAGTGACGTGGCCGCTCCACTGAAGTCTTTATCGTCAGGTTCCGTTTCAGTCCTCCGTGTGTGCGTCCTCACCTCTCCCCGTTTCCCTCTGCGTCACATCCTCCCCCGTGTCGCTCGCTCTCCGCTGCTCGTTTTCTCTGGTCGCTCTCTTTTTTACTCTTCTACTGTTTTTGTACTGAGCCTGTATTTTGCCTCTCGTCTCCTCGTCCCTCTCTTCGTGTGCTCGTCGCTCTCCTCGTCCCTTTGTCTCCTCGTCCCTTTGTCTCCTCGTCCCTTTGTCTCCTCGTCGCTCTCCTCGTCTCCTCGTCTCCTCCTCGCTCTCCTCGTCTCCTCCTCGCTCTCCTCGTGTCCTCCTTGCTCTCCTCGTCCCTTAGTCTCCTGGTCAATCTCCTCGTCTCCTCGTCGCTCTCCTCGTCTCCTCGTCGCTTTTCTCGTCTCCTCCTCCCTCTCCTCGTCTCCTCCTCGCTCTCCTCGTCTCCTCCTCGCTCTCCTCGTGTCCTTGTCGCTCTCCTCGTCCCTTAGTCTCCTCATCAATCTCCTCGTCGCTCTCCTCGTCTCCTCGTCGCTCTCCTCGTCTCCTCGTCCCTCTCCTCGTCTCCTCGTCGCTTTTCTCGTCTCCTCCTCGCTCTCCTTGTCTCCTCCTCGCTCTCCTCGTCTCCTAGTCTCCTCGTCAATCTCCTCGTCTCCTCTCGCTCTCCTCGTCTCCTCCTCGCTCTCCTCGTCTCCTCCTCGTCGATCTCCTCGTCTCCTCCTCGCTCTCCTCGTCCCCTAGTCTCCTCGTCTCCTCCTCGCTCTCCTCCTCGCTCTCCTCGTCCCCTAGTCTCCTCTTCTCCTCGTCGCTCTCCTCGTCCCCTAGTCTCCTCGTCTCCTCCTCGCTCTCCTCGTCCCCTAGTCTCCTCGTCTCCTCGTCGCTCTCCTCCTGCAGGCTCATCCCTAAAGTCGCAGTGGCAGACGCGTTGGAGCCCTTCTCTACGTTGAGCCGCTTTCTTTGCTTCCTGTTTATTACACATTTGAGGGAAATATTTGCAGTGGACGGTCTTGGAAAAGTACTGAAATCGATCTAAATCACGATCACTTTTTGAATTGAGTTTCTTACACTATTACCAATATTGATCATATTAAAGCTGGTCTCATTTGATGAGGAAAAAAAAAATCACTGACAATCAATTTGCTCGCAATTCTATTTACAGTACTTTAGAGCGAAGCTTGTTCGGAGATTATATCAAGACAGACCGAGGTTACCATGGTTATAGATACCAAGGGTATCTATAACCAGGCAAGGCAGTTGTCGCCGTGTTAACCCCTCACAGTCCGTGCGGGGAGCAGCAAGCCACCTGCAGCCACACGGATCTTAGCGGTGCAAGTCTGGCGAAGGATTTGTCCGCGGCGAACAAAATCCCTGAAATGACTCTGGGGGAGTCACGTTGCGTTCCGCCAAAACAAACCGTTTTGACGGAATTTAATCGTTGCCGTGATGCGAGTCAGACACACAGCTCACGGCTCTTCAGTGTCTCGTTGGCTGTTCAACAGAAGTCCTCGCCGCGTTACACCAACGGAATCAAATTGAACGACTCTTTTTACGGAGGGACTCATCAACCACCGGACGGAACTGGTGCATCTGTACAACCAAAGAAGATGTGGCGGCAGTGACGGCGATAGTGTTTATTAAAATTTTTTTAATTAAATTATTATTATTTTTTTTACAAACAAATCCCCTTCGTCCTGAATGCGTCTGGTGCCCGGTTGCCAAGGGCCCTTGGTCTTCCAACTTGGACCGCCGGAAAACTCCCGCGTCCAAATCAGGATTGCTGTTCATCCCAAACGCACGTTTTATCATGAACTCTACTCATCATCATGAACTTTGAATAAATTCTGAGAATTACTTTGGAATTATCTATGTTATGCATCATTTGAGTCTGGCGTCTGGGCTCTACTGCTCATCGCTTCCAACAAGGTTTGAATGAACGCACTTAGTGGAATGCCTTCAAATCATTGCAACTCTGCTCCTCCATCCATGAACCATAAGCCTGCAACCCTTTCTGTGTGATGGACTCTTCTGTTTCAATTTCATAGTCTTCCACTATAGTGCCAAGAGGAAAATGGACTTCATTTAAGATTCTCCATAAAAACTTCAATGGAATTTCATTATTTGTGGGTGATTGGTGTGTTTTAAAGGAAATAGGAAGCTGTGTGCGGCAGAATAAGTACGCTCCAAAGTTCTAGGATAACTTTCTGAGGTAAGGCGCAGATATGCAACTTGCAGGAAGGCTCTTTCCCGCCAGGGCGGAGCTGAAGCCGCCCTCTGAGAGTGAGCGACGTGCCCCGCTGGAATGTTTTTGAACGGGCTGCGGAGGTGGCGTTCTGCGGCAGGCACAGTAATCTACAGCGTCCCGAGGGGAGGGGGACAAGTCCCCTCCGGGCGGTGCGTTGAGTTTCACCAAGGAACGACGACTGTGTGTTCGTGGGGAGTCGAAAAGGAGCACGGATCTAGTTGACGGGGTGAAGATTGTGGTTTTCAATGGGAGCCGTTAAATCGGGGACTCGACGACGGATTTCAGCCCGCCGGATTGGCTTCATTTCAGTATCCCCCCGAGGTAGCGCAGGTTAGGAGACGACCTCGTCTCCGTCCGTGCGCTGCCCCCCTCCCATTTTGGTAGCCATAACCATCGCTGTCAGTAAAACCTCTCATCATGCACTAATCTCCTCTTCCCACTTAGGAGCTTTATTCCACAGCGGGCATAATTACCCGTCAGCGTCCTTTCTGCAAGTCCTGGAGTCTGCCGCCACTTAAGCGGGCCCCATTCAAAAGGATCCCCGCGTCATGGATCACAAAAGCAATGCACACGGCGACACTAAACTCCTCCCGACTCGCCTGACATTTCTCTGAAAGCGGGTAAAGGCTATGATTATGAGTCAACTTGACGTCGGCCGCCGTTTGATTGATGGATCGACTGGCGAAGCTCAGCGGCGGCATGAGAAGGAGGGAGAGGGAGGGCGGGGGGAGGCGGGGGGAGGCGGGGGGAGGGCGGGGAGGGAGAGGCAGAGCATTCTAATCACTTTCGGGGGCCGGTTCCCTCCGGCGTCTCCAGCAAACCAGCCTCGCTGACGTCTCTCTAATTGATTTCCCCTCGGACGGAATCTGGATCTGTGTGATCTGGAGGCACAAATTTTGGAGCCTAGGAAGATGAGGAACGGAGAGCTATCTGGCGTTGTCCTATGTGGAGTCTCTGATCAGCCTAACCCCCCCTAAAAAATTAAAAATAAATAAATAAAAACAGGTGTTTTCCACTTTGTTGACATTATTTTTGCATTCGCCTTCAAGTGAGTATTCAACCCGACAGTGTGATACAAAAATTGACCCTAACTGAACACTCAAAGGCCCTGATGGTGGGGAATACAGCCTTGCAAAACGACACTTCTTCCAGGTAACACTAGAAACGCGTCCAAGAGGGCTCTGCACGACGTTCCAAGGCTCAAGGATTCCTTTGTCAGCAAATGAACTGAAGCCAACTCATAACTCATGGGACAATGGGAAAAGGAAGCCTGCCTTCACTTGAGTGCGCCTACGAAACAACGCCTGGATATGTTTTCGCCAAACGCCATTTCCCATCCATCTGCGATTGGGGGACAGATCGGAGACGCCCCGACTCCCCCGACTCCCCCTTCCTGGCTGTCTATTCCTCTTCAACTCCTCGCCACGTCAGACGCCGCCTTCTCCATCCTCGTGCAGCGGGCTGGACTGCAGGAGTTGGAGCTCCCGTTCAATCTTTCAGAGGTTTTCCTTTTTGAATATTAAAAAAGAAATCGCCCCGGGGGGATGTCAGCGGTACAGACTGGCACCCCCAGTCAGCAGCGGTATGAAATAAAGGTAAGAAAAAAGAAGGAAATAGATATTATGGAAATATATAAGAGAATATACAGTCTATTGGTATTTGGGATGAGTGTGTGTGTGTGTGTGTGTGTGTGTGTGTGTAGATGGATGATGGATGATCGATGGACGGACGGACAGGGGGGCGGGGCCATGTGGACTCCATAATAATCCAAAGGGAAGCGCAGATTGACCACTGACAGGTGTTCTATCATCTGCCTATGTCTAATCTCCATGCCTGCTTGAGCACATCGATAAACGCATTAGTATGTTGTTGCCGATCGATGCGCGGAGACGGACGAACCTCCCGGCCGAGGCGGTGGTATTAACAACGGCCTCGGGAGATCCCCCCAAGTTTGGCTGCAAATGAAACCCCTGAACTCTTCACCCTGGCCCCGGCGCGGACCCCCGGCATTTATCAAACGCTCGCGGCCGCAAAGCCCATCGGGCTCAGCATGAGGCCCCCGCGGTCAATTGCGGGCTGGAGACGGAAGGTCCATCAGCTGTCAATAATCTGTTGTTGGGATTCACAGTCGACATTAAATCCAGGCGAGGCAGATTTTTGGAGCGTGCCGCCCGCCGCCTCGAGCCACCTGCGCAGTTTCGTTCGGTGCGGTTTCAGACTCGTCTCGGCCCACTTTCACTCGTTCTTCTCTCCGGCCGTTCCGCTTTTGAAATATTAATTCATCCACCGAGGGGAAAAGTTTTGAAGGAAAATAAATTAAATCTAAACCCCCCCCCCCCCCCCCCCCAAAAAAAAAACCAACGTGCAGCGGCTCAGGAGGTAGCTGGTCGTCTAGTAATCGGAAGGTTGCCGGTTCGATGCCCGGCTCCTCCTGCCAGCACGCTGTAGTGTCCTTGATCAAGACACTTAACCTCTGATGCCCGCGTCCGTCTGTGTATGAATAATTGTAAGTTGCTTTGGACAAAGGCTGGACTATTGATGACGTAAAACATTTCCCTCCTTGATGAACAAGACCACTGCTTGTGAGATGGGTTTAGAAACATAGAATATTTTGTTAAATTTCCTTAAAAAAAATCGATGAGACTCTTATATCCATCTATGTCACGTAGACCTACACGATATATACACACATACAGTATACCTGTATACCATAAACATACAGTATACCTCCATGTGCTTTACTTGCATGTGTAATGTATATTTAGCATTTTGTAACCAGTGGTTAGCGCTGTTGCCTCACAGCAAGAAGGTCCTGGGTTGGAATCCCGGCCCCCCCCAGGTCCTTTCTGTGCGGAGTTTGCATGTTCTCCCCGTGTGTTTTCGCAGGTTTCATCGGGGTGCTCCCGTTTTCTCCCGCCCCCCCCCCCCCTCCGTGCGTTATGCGCAGAAAACAATGTTAACGAGTCTACGGGTCGTGCCCCGCACCCACGCAGTTTTTAGTTGTTTCATTTGGCGGAACGGGGCTCGGCTCTCTCTCTCTCTCTCTGTTGCTCTCTGCCATCGGGGCACGGAGAGCCGCCTTTGATTCACACATATACAAACATATTTTTGATTCCCCAAATTCATGATTCCTCATTTAAACGTTTTCACGGTGCATTTTGTAAGCTTCTATCGGTTTTGAGAAGGAGAATCTTTAATTGTCACGCAACACACCACATGCAAACACACACACACACACACGCTTTGGATGGTGCCGGTGAAATGAGACCTCTGCATTTAACGCATCCTGGCTTGTCCTTCCTCGGGGGCAGTTGGCAGCATCGTCGACGCACCCGGGGACCAGGTGACGAGTGTCCATTGCTGGTCAGACCATGATGTGTGCATGTTTTTGGTGGGGGTCCGGACTGACATGAGGTGGAGGAAACCCCATGTGAGCACGGGGAGAACATGCAAACTCCACACAGAAAGGCTCCTATTTGGGAGATGACCCACCGGAGCACGGTGCCAACAGCGCCCCAGGCGGGAATCGAACCCAGGCACTGTGCCACCGTGCCACGGACTTGTTGTAATGGACACTGGCTGAAAACCCTAAATTCTGGATGAACATAGAGAGTGAACATACATGGTTTATACACAGTGATATTCATTATTCGCATGTATGCTACTTTTCATATGGGATTTTAAAGGCTTCATGTGTCTTCCAGAATATCAAACGTGATCGTTATCAATTCCTTATTGTTCTATTGGCCTCTTCCGGCTTCACAAAGAGTCTTTGCAGCCCTCATTTAAAAGAGTGAACACAAATTTGGTCCTACCTTCTATGAGAGGTGGGAGTGAAAGCATTTTATTAACTTTCTTAACCTATGAAACTACTACCAGGAGGATTTAGGAGAGGTCAGGAGGTGTCCCAACCCAACCCGGCTCCCAGCAGACAGAGTCCGGGCAGCCCCGACACACGGCCCTAATGGATATTGCTTGGCAACAGCACGATATTGCAAAGATCACAAAAAATGATTCCATGTCAATGACCCTCTTAATAAGTTGATTGTTGACAAGCGTTCGTCTGCACTTGTCTGTGAGGCAGATTAATAACTAATAATGACCTGCTTGTCCACGCTGTATTTAATAATTAACTTATTCAAATATTTTTCGTGGACAGAGATGGAATCATAACCTGGAAACTCTTAACGCAACATCAGCTCGAGTTGCAGTGCCAGGTGCTGCAACAAGGGGCCCGATGGCCATAAACAACAGTTAAACAGTCTGCGAGCCTCCCAAACCCCCATATCCCTCATTTTTATTGATTTTTTAATGTATTAATTTTTTTTCATCCGGTGTTTTTTATTTTACACATTCATTCATTTCGGAAGCATCAGCTCCGAGGGCAGAGAGGAGCCCGGGGCTGGAGGGATGCCCCGCCCGGGTCACATGGTGTTAAAAAAACAAAAACGCCACCGACACCCCCATACTGTAAGTGTGAAGAAGATTGCAGATACTCGAACGGGTAAAATAATAATTCCTTACCAGATGTAACCTGTATTTGTACTTTCTTTCGTGTGTGTACCTCGGTGTGAAATAAAAACTGCTCATGTCACCTGTACTACCTCATCACTGTTCCCAGGTAACTCTGGTACCGTCCCTCTCAACAGGTGGAAGGATGGAGAACAGGAGAGATAAAGGGGTGGAGTCATTTTTCTGCCACGGCCAAGCTAATTACAACGGAATATTCCCACGGTACACGGCTATCCTGTCAACCGCCAAAAAACACCACGAAACGTAAGACATACAACCCTGCTTATTCCTCAAGGCTTCTGATCGTCAGCGATGCAAGATTCGCCAACGATTAGTTCGTAGCGAACAAATCTTTCAAACGACTGGGCGAGCGAGCGACACTCGGACTCAAACTGAAAATGATAACTCAGGACAAAACCAAATGCCACCGAGGTGGTAAAAGGGACGAGGCATTTGACATATTTCTTATTGAATGTGACCTATTTACATGTTGTATTCCGCCAAGCTATATCATTTGGACGTCTTCCCTCGCTCACCGTGCACTGCACCGACTTTATCAGACCAACAAAGAATTCTTTACTCTTGACTCTTGACACAGAGTGGAAGCTTACGTCACTGCTAATAGTTCTCACAGTCAGTGAGAAACGTGTTCTGCTCAATTCAGAGCTGTGATTCTGGCTGGAGCTGATGAATTGGATGAATTTGTGCAGCTTTGCAATTTTGATCTTGCAACACGAAAGCTGGGTTGCAATATTCACTGTGGAATAAGTGGACTTTTAAAAAATGTTGACCGTTACTGCTGAGCTATCTGAAAAACAAGGGTCTATGGGGTGAATGGAGGGAGTGACAGATGGACGCGGGGGAGGATTTGAGGTGCCTTTGCTACCCATTAGAAGCTGATTTTTTTTTTTTTAGCCCGGAACCTTTTTTTTGGCACACGCGATTGCCAAGGGCTGTGACATTGGCAACTACTGGGGACCACAGGGCCGGAGCAACTCTTCACAACGGATGAAAGCCTGCTTCACCTTCCAGGAGCCCGGTGAGATCCATTTATTAATTCTTTGGCATTTAGGTTTTTTTGTTTTTTTTTCCCCCCCAAACTAAAATGCATTGCGATTTTGTAATATTTTTTACATTCTATTAGCATTCGATTAGCAAACCGGACCTTTGGATTCATCCAGTAATTTACACTATATTCCCGATTATTATTCGTGGTAACTAGACACATTAGAGAAAGGATTGCCACGGGTGATGTGATTCATATTTAATGACATCCAAGGAAAATCAGGTCAACGCAATATTTTTGACTTAAGGGCAGACACAGGCGGGCGGTTTCGCAGACGGAGTTTGATTTAAATCAGGACAGATAGTCCTTCTGTCTGCTCCTGGTGCTGGTCTAAGTCCAGATCCATTTTCTCTATTGCCGAGGTCGACCTGGAGGCCCCACGTCCATTAGTTCGGTCGAAACCTTCACTTAGACCTAGATCAGCTCTAATCTTCCTTCTGGAAATCAGATTTTTTAAAACCAAGACTACGCTGCGTTGGGGACTACGTTAGAGAGGACATCTCAGTAAGTCCAGACTAAAAGTGTGATTTAGTTATAAATTCGGCCTAATCTGTGTCCCTGAGCCCGTCTCGTCATGTAATTATTAAAACAGGCCGAATCACAGCTGAGCCATAGAAATGACGGTGTCAATATAAGGGCGTAACTTTTGTTTGAGAAGTCTGGGGGCCCTCCCTCCCCCCCGAAAAAAAAATTGCGATGTCAATCCCATTTCCTGCATTTCTCGACAAAAACGCTCTCAGGGACACGGCCGGCCCCCGTGCCAATATGGCGGCCGCGTTGACGCGCGAGATTCAACGGCGAGGTGATGGAGCGAACGAAGCGCAGCCTGGTTCCAAGGACGTGCTCTGTTCTCCCGAGCGGAAGAAGTAAAGAAACATGGCGGTGCAAAGCAGCCGCTGACAGGAGGGCGGCCGTCTCGTCCACAGATTGCTTCACGGACACTCGTACGGGGGTGTGCGTGGGGTTTTGGGGACGGTAGGCAATGGACCAAACCACCGTGAGGCGTCCGAGGGGGCGGCACGATCGTTCGAAAAACTTAAAAACCACATTGTTTTGCGTCTATAATTAGCACAAGTGCTTTCAATGCATATTACTATATTATTTAACATTATACACTTGTTTATAATGATATATTGAGGCGGACATGTCTCTGTTTTTTACCAGGAATGGGGGGGGCAATTTCCCCCCCTGTGTGAATGCTTGACACCTTTCAATATACAGGACGAGGCACGTTGAGGACCAGACTCCTGTGCGCTTCAATGCGTTGTAGTCAAGATGCACAGCGTTCTCTATTTACAAGTCAGCTCCTCAGACCGGCATGCCGCTGGTTTCCGTCTGATCAGCGCTCCCCTTTTTTTTTGAAAA
Source organism: Zeus faber (assembly GCF_960531495.2). Classification (NCBI taxonomy): domain Eukaryota; kingdom Metazoa; phylum Chordata; class Actinopteri; order Zeiformes; family Zeidae; genus Zeus; species Zeus faber. The sequence goes on from NC_137202.1 coordinate 26,592,861, forward strand.
ACGCAGGATTGACAGCAAAACATAATGAGCTCGGCACCTTGGAATTATATTTGGAAATGTGCGTCGGAGCCGAAGTACACGCCCACTACGGCTGATCATTCTATATCAACACACACGCACGCACACACACACACACTGACAGTTCAACTATACAGTAGTACAGAAATGTGTACACCTTTACATGAAGAACCTTTACATTCAGAAGAAAAAGGAAGCACTGCAACTTCCTGTTTCTAGTCTCTAATATCAGTGTGGGCGTAGCCAAAATAGCTGATACAATGCAAGGTTTGGGCCATTTTTTTTTTGTTGTTTTTTTTGGTATAACACATAAAGATTGTCTGAGATGCCATTTTTGAAAAGGAGGTTTAAATGTTTTCGAGAAGGCTTAAGCGTTTGCCCCATCAGCAGAGTGGTACGTTCCTCAGTAGTGGAGCACTCAGCGAGGTGTTGCCGTGAGCATTTTGGGAATTAACGTGAATTCCTTGAAATCCATCGATATAGAGATATGATAGGTGAGAAATTTTTGCTTACATTCGCCGTTTTGTTTTTGGGGCATCGTTGTGATTAATGGTGATGGATGTCGGGGGGGCTCACATCATCAGCCGAGGACTGATCCCGTAAAGCCGGTCCCTCATTCGGAGCTCGGATCAAAGTTCTTTCCGAGATGGAAAGGGCGAGGGATTTGAACAAAGGGAGGGAGAGAATTAAGAGAGCCGGGGTGGTAGAGGGGCCTGCCAAGGAGAGAGGGGAGAGAGGGAGAAGGAGTAAAATACACATGAACGTCCTCCTCTTCACCTCTGCGGCGCGGTGCAGATTTCTCCGAGATGCGGCGCTGCCTGTTAATCGTGACCCCACCTGCGTGTGAGAAGCTTTACAAATATGCAGAACAGCGCCATGACGGAAGGCCAATCCCGGGGGTGGGGGGGGTTTGCAAGGTAAGATGAACCGTTGAAACGAGCCAGGACGAAGACAAATCCTCATGGTTGCCATAATTGATCCTCCGCCTAAAGCTGCGGGGGAGCACGTGGAGGCGGAGGTAAGGTTCAGGGATTTTTGTAGTTTACGCCGTATGTCTTTTTGGATACCCGCTGCCCGCGTATTGCGTTTCATTTTCACGGCAGCCCGGCCTTTCACATCCACGCTCCCGTGAGGAGTTCGGTGCAGGTGATGGGGGACGGATCCGCGATCTGCGTTCAATGCAAAAGCGCCGCGCCCCATCTTCCGGTTCGTCGTGTGCTTCATCGAGTGATGTCAATCATGACCCCCACAAAAAACACGCACATCGTCGTCCGACCAGCGATGGACATGATGGGACCAGGTCCCCGGGCGCGTCATTGAATGCTGCGATAATCATGTTCATATTAAAGATGCCGCGCGTCCCCGTTCCCCCGGTTTTCCAAGCGAAACAAATAAAAACGTTGTGCTTTTATTGGAGCTGTGTTTATTTTCCTCTGTTTCCGGATTGAATGCAAGAGAAAAACCAGGCCCCCGTGTAACGGGACGACTATCTCAGTCCCTGAGTCGACGACGATCCACATCACGACAGTTCCCAGCCCCCGTTTCGGTTTGTTTTCTTACACAAATTTGCACAGAGAATGATTCATGGATGTTACATGTTTTTTGGGTTTTTTTTTCTATTACAAAACCTCCTCTTCCACGCCTGCACCCGGAGGTAATCACCTTAGGGAAAGGATTTTGATCCCCCGCTAATAAGTCGAGTCACGGCGACAGTCGCTCCCGCGTCCCGGTCAGAGGAGGCCGTGCCCGGACCGGCTCCCCTCGACTTAGCGGGAGAAGCCGCTGGGATCGGCCACGGCCCCGCGATCCTGCACGTTCCGAAAAAAAAAAAGAGCCGGCCCCCCGCAGAGGAGGGGTCTCGCGCCTCTGTGGCATGAATCTGCGCTGCTCAGACATTTTTTTTTGGGAGGGAGGGGGGGTGGGGGTTGGATTAATAGGAAAGCTAAGGGGGGAATTTACACCAAAGCGGCTCCGTAAGCTTCCCTAATAGGAAGTGCAGGTACGCTGATCCCCCGGCGTGCGCCGCCACGCCATCTCCACTTTGAATTGCCCTCCGCGAGTCACCGTGATACTCGTGATGTCGCGGATCACTCTCGAGAGGACTGAGTAACGTGGTTGAAGAATGAAGAATGAAGAATCTTTAATTGTCACACGGCACACCACACTACAACACATGCACACGCTTTGGATGGTGGCCAGTGAAATGGTTCCTCTGCATTTAACCATCCTGGCTTGTCCTTCCTCCGGGGGCACAGCCGGGAGCAGTGGGCAGCATTCGTGGACGCGCCCGGGGACCTGGTGATGATTGTCCATCGCTGGTCAGACCATGATGGGTGCATGTTTTTGGTGGGGGTCCGGACTGACGTTAGGTGGAGGAAACCCCATGTGAGCACGGGGAGAACATGCAAACTCCACACAGAAAGGCTCCTATTTGGGAGCGGGAATCGACCCACCTTCTTGCTGTGAGGCAACAGTGCAATTCACGCACACGCACACGCACACGCACACGCACCCACAGGCTCTCTTCCTAATGAAATCAATTACACAAGAAGATTATTTACCCCGCACCTGTTTCGGAACAACTCTGATAGGGATCCCTCTTGTCAGATCGGAAGGTGAATGAAATCGCGAGCTTTCGAAACGGCCATGAACAGCATCAGTTGGAACAGCATAAAAGTTCAAGTGTGTTTTCAGGGACCGGAATGAAATATTTTGTTCTATTGCTGCATCCCTCCCCTCGGATAATGAATAACCTTTGACCCTCAATTTCGCTCCTTTCAGCTCGCCGCCTTCGATTCCCCCTTCCATAGAAATCGCTCATGGCCGCTTTGCAGGCGGGGCAAGGTCCAACCGAGGTGCTTCTGTGTGTTCGACTGCACCCACCTCCGCCCGCCTACCGATGGGGAAATACAAAAAAAACAACAACAACTCTTGTTGCAGGGCAGAACAAGCTGTGGCAGCTCTGTGGTAAACACGGCGGCAGCCTCTCCAAGGCAGTGAACTTCAAAATTGCATCTCAAAGTAATTATTTGCAATTCCCACTGTCATTTTGCATTTGCCCACTTGATGAGTGTGCTGTGAAATAAAAGAGCGAGCTGTACCGAGTTTCTACAGCAATCAATTTCATTTCACGTTAGAGGGTGTGTGTGTGTGTGTGTGTGTGTGTGTGTGTGTGTGTGTGTGTGTGTGTGGCTCCAGTGGGTTCAATTAGCCTTCCCTTCGTTATAAGGACCACGGACTGCCTGACAGGTTTAACACCTTGTTCACGGTGGGGGTTTCTACAAGTCACGTGAGCTGCCAAAAATGAAGCAAGACATAAATGGTCAGAAGTGGAGTGTGAAATCCTGTGAAAACTCTTCATCAGTGCCAAGGTCAAGGGTAACAGTGTAGGTTCTAAGTAAATTATATTCCACAAATGAGTTAGGGTTTTGTGCTAGGATTTTTATTTGCCGTCCAATGCAGCTGGGAGGATTACAGTTTGATGTACAAATAATGTGTACAAATACACATAATAGACCAATTAATGGCCATATTTATACATATATATATATATATATATATAGTAATACTGTATATCGACAGTATACAGTAAACAGTGTATATATATATAAAAAATATATGATAAAGCGTATATTTTTTATATATATACAGTATATACAGTATATACACACATACAATGATTGCACAATAGACAGGTACATTTACTTATGTTTTGTCAACACTTATCTTTATCGGACTGAAAACTAGTCCTTTATCAAAACAAAAACATAGTTTGAACAGTCGGCTCAGCTCCTTCATATGGATGTAACGTGGACCTGACTGAAAATGGCAGCCCTGCTTGGCCAGGCTCTATGAGTGGGTTCGATTTGCCAAATATCAAAGCATACCAGCTGTGTGTATTTGATTGGGTAAAGAACAGTACTTCCTCTATTTGGCTGAACAGTGAATCATCATGATCGCAATGTAGATCAGAAGGGCTGCTATTCTTTATGAATTTTAAGAACACAAGAGATACATTTGCCGATCGGATAACAATCGATAATTTGAAGGTGTGGAGATTAGCTGGCGCTCTGCAGGGGAGTCTCAAATTAACTTCCACATTTACCCCAGTTATTAACAATCCTGATTTTTTTTTTTTGCCAGGAATGTGGATTTTGGATATTGGCTTCCAGCAATGGGATAATAAAGACGTAAAAAATTTTGGCGACTTATCTTTAATAATAGTCTACTGTCTGGTTGAACAAATGATGCAGAAACACCAGCTCCCAAAAGAAGATTTTTTTTTCTTTCTTCCAAAAAGACACTATATTACCAAGAGTACGACCCTTACACATCACCCTGAGATATCTGCTACTAATGAACAGCCAGGGATGGTATCACTTAGTTTGTTTTACGCTGTAACGAGTGTCATGTCTCCAATTAATACACACATAGTTAAGTGTGCACGGGAGAAGGAGCTGTCAGTGAATAATTATGACATGGGAGGGCATTTGGAGCTTTGCCAAAAATATATCCAATCTGTCCTCGAACAAAGGCAATCCAGTTTAGAATTATATTATATGTATATTCAGTATATACTGTATATATTATATAACTGTATCCCCTAATCGCAGGCCCTCTTTTAACCCCTCACTTTCTCCTCTGTGTCTCAAATGTAAAACCGAAGTAGGTACCTTAACCCATCGCAAAAGGTATTTAGTATTTGTCAAATACCGAAAGGTATTTGACAAAGATTTAGAAATGGATCCCGTGTCATTCATCTCGGGTCCCCCAAGTGGAAATATAAGTACTGTCGCTAGTAAAAGGTTGTATAACATACATACTTTTGCTGCTAGAAAAAAATATACCATTACAATGGAATAGCTACAAGGGCCCTTCTGTTAAGGGCTGGCGCCAAGTCGCATTTGAGCAGGTTCCTTTGGAATATCTTACAAGTATTCTACACACAAAAACAGATCAGCTCTACAAAACGTGGCAGCTCCATCTGGATGATCTCGATCCGGCCTCATCTTTCAGTCTTTCAGTCTCCTGTAGCTCAACTATTGTAACCTGTCACTGACCTGTAATACAGGCTTTTTTTTTTATTGAAATTGATTGTTTGTTTTATAGTTGCTTATATGTTTGTCTTATTGTTATTATTGTTCTTGTGGAAAATAAGAAAAACCAATAAATATATTGTTTGAAAAAAATAGGGTATGCAGTGAAAACCTCTTATAGTGATCACGTCTGTCCGGGTTAAATTGATCACTACTCTCTTTTTCTTTATTTCTCTTGCAGATTAACACCAAATGGTATCAATGGCTCTGCGAAGCCAGACACAGGATGCACTGTGTGTTTTTATTTTGTTCCGTTCGATATGGAAAGGATTTGTTTGGTTTGGTTATTTTGCGAGTATGTATTGTGTAGTCTGAGGATGGGCAACAGTGTGCAGTGTGTGCGCGCACCACTTTTACGTTGAGTTCCTGTCCATTGAAAGCCCTGCACACGAAAATGCATCCGTCAACCTGCAAAGAAACGGGGAGGAAATTAGAGCTGGAAATGTATTGTAAGTGCTTCGACATCAGCGAGCTGAGTGATTTGGCAACCGTTGGTTAATTTGCAATTGTTGGTGAATAAAAAATAATAATATTTCACGGTGCGGAATCAGTCTGTGTTATGCTCGCGAGTGTGACTGCTTAATGGATTTAGTATTGCCAGACGGGCCTAAACTAAATCCCATCACTGATTTAGGAGATAGAGCTCTACCATAACATGGTATTTGAATTGTAGTACTTATTTAAAAAGCTGATTTTAAAGTATTGGGACAATTAAAAAAAAACAAAAAAAACACCCAAATCCATTGCCTTTTTGGAGGTTTTCTCCGTTGTTTCCCCGCAATCCCCGCACTGCCAAACCAAACCTTCCGCCAGCTGATCCCAGTTGGGAAAACACGCCGTGTGTTTGTTTATTTGCTCTTTTTGTTTGCTTGTGTGTTTGTTTCTTTAACAGTTGCTTGAATTCTGCTCGTTGTCAGAAGTACACTATCACCCTGTCGAATTTTATTTCTTGATACTTGGCCAATTTTGGCTCTAAGATACGTCCCATTTCTCAGGAAATCCATTCAACGGGGTTCAAAGACTGTGGATCTGTTTTTCTGTTCAGAAAACAGCCATTGTCTCAGAATCTGAGCGTTGGAATCTGGTTCTGTTGACGGAAACCAAACAGCACAACATCTTCTTGTCTTTTTCCTGCTGTGAAGGAAGGACCCCGTCCTGGTGGTGGGATTGACAACAATGCGCACAGGCTGTTTCTCCGGTGCTGTGGTTTGTTTGTTTACTTTCTCTGTATTTGTTGATTTAATCCTAAAACTGGATGGAAAATGGATGGCAAAACATCCCCATAAAAGTTCGGTTGCATGGCCTGTGGCTCTTTTCCTTGGTTCCGCGATTCAGTAAAAAAAAAAACAGCCCCCCCAAAAAACCCCATTTCAACACAGAGGAAATTCTGTGTTTTATCTGTATGACACAATTTTAATCCCAAACTGAAATTCTAGACATAAAAATGCATTCAAGGAATTGTATACATTCTGTAGATTATTAACATTTGCATGTTACAGAGTTATTCATATTTGAGTAAAATTAAAAAAACCTAAAAGGAAATATTATTAACCGGTCAGCCCCAACATTAAAAAGTGAATAACATTGATCATCTTGTTCCAATGGCACCTGTCAAGGGGTGGGATGTATGAGGCAGCAAGTGAACAGTCAGTTGTTGAAGTTGATGTGTTGAAGCAGCGTAAGGATCTGAGCCACTTTGACAAGGAGCACATTGTGATGCTGGACGACTGGGTCAGAGCATCTCCACAACGATGGGTCTTGTGGGCTGTTCCCAGTACCGGTGAACCAGTGACAGGTTCATGGGCGCCCGTGTGCTCATTGATGTACGTGGGGAGTGAAGTCTAGTCCGACTGGTTCGATCCCACAGAAGAGCTGCTGCAGCGCAAACTGCTGAAACAGTTAATGCTGCTGTGATAGAAAGGTGTCAGATCACACAGTGCATCACAGCTTGCTGTGTATGAGGCTGTGTAGCTGCAGACCGGTCAGAGTGTGGATGGTCGGGGTTAGGGTCCGATCTGATCCAGCATCTGTGGGATGTGCTGGAACAACAAGCCCGATCCATGGGGGCCCCACCTCACAACTTGCAGGACTTAAAGGATCTGCTGCTAACGTCTTGGTGCCAGATACCACAGGACACCTTCAGAGTCTGGTGGAGTCCATGCCTCCACGGGTCACAGCTGTTTTTGTGGCACCAGGGGGAGCTCTATGTGTGAAAGGGCAACTCCTGACAATGTCCAGATAATCTGGTCCTTGTATAATCAGGTGATAATCAGGACATTGTCCAGAGTGCTTGTGTGAAAGCAGCTTTAAGATTTAACTTAAAATGATCTTCATTCATTTTGCATCGTTTGAGTTTGGGTTTCTGGGCTCTAGTACTCACTCCTGAAACATAGACAATCTAAAAATACTGGAGTGATGAGCTTGAATCCCCCCATTAGATAGAAGAGTAGAGCCCAACAGGTGGATGCAGGGGAGGTGTAGGGAGCGCAGCAGCAAAGCATGCATCAAAGCAGGCAGCAAAGCAGGTAGGGCAGGAAGGATTGACTGGTTATATAGTCCTGCCCATAATGGCGTGGAAGCGTGTGGCGCCATCAAGTTGTCTGACAGAACTATCTCCACGAACTAGGCCTCATTTCTGCCATTTTTTAAGGTCACAAAAGCCATTACATTACACAAGTTTATTAGAAGGGAAACACGCCAATATTATTATTGTGCCCTTCTTTATAAGTAAATAGATGTACAGAAGTAAATAAATAAATAAAGTAAATAAGTAAATAAAGTTTTGTTTGTAGCTGCTCAAAACATTGAACTACTATCTTACAGTCCTGGCCCTGTGCTTTAACTCAGTCACCGTCTGAAATCGAATTTATGGTTTAATATGCCACCGCAGAGCCTACATTATTTCTGACTAAGACTAAGACTGATGAAAAAATATCCCAGTCCCAAATTGCATCTAAATCTCCAAGGTTGGAAGGAACTGCCATAGCCTGACGCAGCTGATTTTAAATGCCTTGTTTTGTTTGAAATAATAAAAAAAAGGATTGATGACAATCCTTTTACAAAGCAGCGCTTGGACAGCAAACAGGCGTTATGTACAATTGACTGGATGCAGCATGACTGCAAAGCTTAAATGCCAATTGGATTTTCATGTTTGGTTTTAAATTGAAGTGGATACAACTTTGCATCTTAATATTTATATGTTTTGCACCAGAGTACTTTCCCAAAATGTGTCTGGGAGTGCAGTCCTGTTTCCCTCGCCTCAAACAACTTCTTCCCTAGCTACGGATGGTGCTAACCCAATTAACGGTAATGCAATTTGAAAGTTTGCAAAACCGACATTCGTGTGAGCGGGGCAGCACGTGTACTATCAGTGGTAAGAAGATGAAGAGAATCGATCGGCAATAGGCTTTTTTATGCTGTGGTTTGACTTCAAAGCGTACAGTAAACTGCTCAGATTAGCGCGGTTGGACAGAAGTAGTGTAGATAAGTGTCAGTAATTACAAAAATAACGAAATGAAGCTCTCTCTTAGGTTGCTGTTAACGTAACTATAGAGCATCTCTTACTGAGCATATGCTTTTTTGAGGGGAAAATTTAAAAAGGAGAATTACCCTTTCTTTATCTGTGCCTTTTGGGACGGATTTTGGAGGACAAGCTGACATCTGATATCTCCCTAGAATATTTGTCGGAATGTCATTTCGATACTATATCTGGCTTGTATTGTGGCCAATATTATACAAAAACTTCTCTAAATTATACCAGAAACTGGTGGACTTACATATGATATAAGCTACTGTACATTAGTTCATGTTAACTTCCATTTTCCCCATTGTGGCAACTGATTACTATTTTTGGACAATGTTTGCGATTTTTTTATTGGTTCAAATTTGAGAAACGACACACTCCCTTCTATAACCTCAATTCATTTTGTTTCAGTTTTGTTTTTATTTTAGGCCAATCAGCCCCCAAAATGTGGACTTTGCTCATTTACTTTCTATATTTCGAGGTTTTTTCATTGACCTGGAAGTTTCACCTTAGTGATCCTCAATGTCTGATGGAATCTGAGGTCATGAAGCCCTGTCAAGGCTTTGTTCTGTGGAACCACGAGAGAACCTTCTGTCTTCCTGACACACCTTTGGTATGTTTAGTTTATAACTGAAATTTAACAACAACAACAAAAACAAAAATAATAAAATAAAAAATAAAAAGCTCCCATGGAGTCAATTTTTATTGAACTTGAAATATAACTCTCCCAGAAGGTTGGAAAATGGTTCCCCCAAAATAACCAAAGGGGACCATAATGTAAGTAGACCAACTAGACTAACTATATTATCATTAGAGGAACGTTACTCTTTTGCTATTAATGTCCACACCAATATTTCTTATATGGTCATTTATAGAATAGTTGAATTTTGTGGTTCATTATTTCATCACATTGCTAGTGTGTGTTCATGTACAGTACACCGTCAGAGAATTGGAATTAGGAGTCTGACACCGCCTGTCCCGGGAAACCTCTTTACATTGGTGACTATTTGACGTTGTTATGGAATTCTCAAGGGGAGATGCTGTAGGCGCCCGCACCAGGCACATTCCTCCCAGTTCTTGGAGCATTATTCTTGCAGCATTATGTTCTTAAAGAGAGGGGAAAAAAAAAAAAAAAAGGTCCGCTGTTTTCAAACCCTGCGTCCTACTCATCCGGCTCCCGGCGGCAGCATGGCGCCGGCCGCCAGCCAGTCAGCTGTGACCGGATCTCCCTCGCGAGCATCTGCTGATAAAAGCAGCGGCTGCCGGACGCAGCGGCCCCGAGCCCTTCATCCAGTCGGTTCCTTTGCCCTCCCGTCGTCCTCAGACTTTACGCCATACCGTTCTGGAATGTTACAAAGAATACACGCACTCCGATGAGATTCCACAACTTTTTTAGCCAGAGCCGAACCAAAAATTCGAAACAAAAATTCTAGACAGTTTGTCTGTTCAGTTGTTCCATCTATTTATCATTTTCTTATTAGTGCAGCAGAGATACTGAGTTAAAACTCATATACTGTATAGCCGTCTGTTGTCCCTTGAAGTATATTTTTTGCTCACTGATGTCGGGAACCAAACTTTGGTATTGAATGCCGTGAATATAATGACTCAAATGAAGTCTCACATCTCCATACCCAGCCCCAATTATTTATCGATTCAATTGGCTTTCATCTGCAGAGTTATTCCTCCCGTCGACACAGTTGTGTAAATCCACGTCAGCGGCGGGAGGAGAGAATAGGAACCGGACATGAAACGCAACTGCGACTGAATGGATCAGCGTCACGCTGGTAATTCCCCGTTCCGATTCTTTTAATAGCGCGCTGTCACGGTACAAATGAGAAACGACAGAGCGGCAAGTGTTTTTTTTGGGGGGGGGGGGGTTTTCCGTTATTGACCGTTTGACATTCAAACCATCGGAGGATTCTCTGCCTCGTCCAATCATCCTCTCTGCAAACAAACGTCGCCGCGCGATTATCAAAACGGACGGCCTCCACCGCCCTTTTAACTCCCCCCGCTCCTCCACGCCTCCCCTGCACACCTCGCTCTGACGGAAAATTATGCGCTTCTATTGGACAATACTATCTGTAACAGAGATGAGTGCTCAGCATGTAAATGCCCAATTTCCATCTCTAATGAGGCAACTGAATATAAAGGTGAAGCCCAGCAGCTCATCTGTTGCATTGTTTTCTATCGAAAACGTCATGAAAGTTCTTTCTTTTCATATAGAAGATAAAAAGGTAAAATGCATCATTGACATCAAAGTGATCATCAAATCGATCGACAGACCTTTTCACGCGTGGACCAATGCCGAAAATGGAACCCTTACTTTGACATAAAAAACATTTGCGTAGATGCGAATATCTGAATTTGAGCGGTATGACTTTTGAGTTTTGTAAAGCCTCTGACTATATATGGATGTTCCTCACCTCAGTGAAATCGCTTTCACCTGTTATTATTCACCGGTCCCTGTGTGAAGAATGGAGGGTTGTTTTTTTTTCCATTGTTCTGCTCTGCTTTGTCTTCTCTTTTGGAAAACATTCCTCTGGGAGATATATGAGGCAGATTGCAACATCACATCTCAACAAAGGGATTCACTGGTTCAGTGTAGTTGTCTTTAAAGGGTTTATATTTCAGGGAGGGTGGTAACAAAGCTCATATGAATTTGACCGCGCTTGGACCAAACAAATCATTTTGAGATTTGCATTCAAAAGGTTACAAAGGCTGAAAAATTTGGAATTCACTGAACCGTCTTCAGTTCCGGCTTTTTTCAAATATGGCACGAGATGTTTTTACCGTCCTCACAGTATGCGACTCAAGTCAATGTAGAGACGAGAAGAAGACGAGAAGAATAACATTGATCATTTCATTCCAATGGCATATATAGGGGATATATGAGGCAGCAAGTGAACAGTCAGTTGTTGAAGTTGATGTGTTGAAGCAGCGTAAGGATCTGAGCCACTTTGACAAGGAGCACATTGTGATGCTGGACGACTGGGTCAGAGCATCTCCACAACCACAGGTCTTGTGGACTGTTCCCGCTATGCAGTGGTTACTACCTACCAAACGTGCTCCAAGGAAGGACGACCGGTGAACCGGCGACAGGGTCATGGACATCCAAGGCTCATTGATGCGCTCAGGAGTGAAGTCTAGCCCGTCTGGTTCAATCCCACAGAAGAGCTGCTTTAGCACAAACTGCTGAAACAGTTAATGCTGCTGTGATAGAAAGGTGTCAGAACACACAGAGCATCACAGCTTGCTGTGTATGAGGCTGTGTAGCTGCAGACCAGTCAGAGTGTCCATGCTGACCCCAGTCCACCACTGAAAGCTCCTACAATGGACACGTGAGCATCAGAACTGGACCATGCAGCAATGGAAGAAGGTGGCCTGGTCCGATGAATCACGTTTTCTTCTACATCATGTTGATGGGCGGGGTTAGGGTCCGATCCGATCGAACATCTGTGGGATGTTCTGGAGCAACAAGTCTGATCCATGGGGGCCCCACCTCACAACCTTCCAGGACTTAAAGGATCTGCTGCTAACGTCTTGGTGCCAGATACCACAGGACACCTTCAGGGGTCTTGTGTAGTCCATGCCTCCATGGGTCACAGCCATTTTGGTGGCACAAGGGGGAGCTACACAATATACAGTAAGTGTTATTGGTGGTTTTAATGTTGTCGCTGATCGGTGTATATAGTCAATATTCTGCAAAAAAACTCCACATTGATATAAATTATTTAGCTGGGGCTGTGCCCAAATGAACCCCCTCGGCAATACTGTCAGTCAAAAAATGAAATTAACCAAGTGAACAGCAAGCACAGCTGGAACACTCTTTTTAAAATTTCTTAAATAATTTTAAAATGACACTCGTTTAGCATTTTCAAGAGAGTTGAAGCCAGAGTCCAGAGCTATAAATAAGCGCTGATAATATGTGGATTTTCACACAGTATTTCAGATATAACAACGAAGCGTAAGTTATATGTACCTGTATATCAGACACGTGATACAAATGGTAGCTTTATTTAAAAAGCAAAATAAAAGGGCGTACAGATGTTGTGTCTAAAATGTGTATAACACAGCTGTACACATTCATCCAGGCTATTTTTGTGTAGGTTTACAAGGGAGGCGGAGCTAGTCCTGTCAGACAACGCGACGGCGCCACACGCTTCCACGCCCTTATATGGGCGGGACCATTTAAGCAGCCACTCCCTCCTGCCCTGTCTGCTTTTGCTGCCTGCTTTGCTGCCTGCTTTGCTTGCTGTGTTGCTGCGCTCCCTCCACCTCCACCTGCCTCCACCTGCTGGGCTCTACTCTTCTGTCCAATGGGGGTATTTAAGCTCATCACTCCTATATTTCCAGCTCACTAGTGTCTGTGTCAAGTGTCTATGTTTTCTGTGCACATCACAACCTCATACAATGCGAAATAAATAGATGACTAAAGAGAAAAATTGAAGAGTCATCAGAAATAGGTTTTACAATCACTTGCATTATAATTTTTCCCCGTGCCCTACATTGTCATTAAACTCAAGCCAAATCCCTCTGAACTCACACCCTAGGGTACAGTATGTCTGCAATTTGAAATGAATCAAAGCCCCATTTCAAATGACAGTGACGGCTGAGCGGCTGCGCTAACCGCTTTGAACCGCGTCCTGGTAGGAAGAAAGCGTCTATTTCACTAAATCACCAGTTGGTGAATTTAGCGCACTACGTCCCCACTCCTGCACCTGACACTGCGGTGGTGAAATATGCGCAGAGGGAGAAACTTGCACCGGGCGCCACCGGTCCCACCTCGGGGGCGGGGGGCTCGGGATATTTACGATAGCCCAGCTCTCTTCAATTGTTCTTCATCAGTGGCTCCACAGTCGAGCATGACTGAGTCTGTCTTTGATGCTTGCCCAGCGAGGGCTTGACAGGCTTTGTGAAATGTTGTGTATTACCGGCCGTATAAGATACGGCCCCCCGTCAAAATACTGTCACCGCATGAAACACTTTCACGCGACGTGGCCTCTACATGCAGGTTATACAATATTCACCACACGCCCCAGGACGGATTCAATGGCTTGAATTGCGAAGAAGTTTGCTGAATTCTAGCGCAGGCCTTGATTTAAAACGCTACACTCCATCATTTAGAACTGTTCAGACAACCTCGCTGAATGCTTTACCGCTGAATGTTAAATCTCCTTTTCAGAAAACTGAAACTCATATCATAGTCACAAGCATCTTAATGTATCTTTTCTAACATGTAATATCACATCACATTATATTTAGATATATTTTTGAAATTGCCGTAGTACATCCACAGCGCAACATTGGTTGCAACATGTTGCCTTCATGGGGCGGTGTGGGTGAAGTGGCACAACTTCCTGTTTCTAGTCTGTTATATATTATCGTGGACGCAGCCAGCTGAACTGCAAACGTCCGAAAAACATTAAACATTTGCCCCACTGGACCACATTTAGCATAGCTGGAAGCTGCAGCGAGGGGTACGCTTCTCAGTTATGAGGATGTGCTGTGAACAGTTATAAATGATGGGAGCAAACCTTTTTAATAAGGCCCGGGTTGAAAAAACACAGAACCTAAACGGGAAAAAATGCCCCCGTTCTCCCTTGGTGGGGCGAACACCATTAACTGCACAGAGAAATCTGTCTCACTGCTCGACAGATCAGGACTATTAGTTGGGGAACATGGGTGGATATCGACGGTGGCAGTTGGTGCCTCGACCATTTATCCAGAGAGATCTTAACGGTAAAAAAATAGCGAGATATTCTGCGCCACCATTTTTAAAACGGGGGTGCTGTAATCAAAGCACTATTAAACTTCCTACTGACGGCACATTATGCTTATAATTAACATCCTTACTGTTTTGTTGCATCATCCCACGATAGGCTTTTTAGAATACTGATGAACGCAGCAGGCGTCTTGAGAGCTGTAAACAGAATAAGATGCCTGTTGTCAAAACACTCAATAATATAGGAAGCGTGTTATTGTACCATAGCAAATGGCACCATCTATAATATTGAGCCTCATAGTCCCTGTATTGTAAAACTATTATTATAGAATATTTCTTTTTTACCCACAGGTTTCTGTGGGTCATTCTTTCTCATTCAAGTCATTCTGTGCATCATGGCCACTGGCGATGCAGGCCGTGTGAGCGTCTCGTTCGTAGCAGATTAATCTTTCAAATGGATCGGGTTAAATGAGTCACTCGATAACTGCAGCCAGTCACTGAGACGCGAAGCCAAGCCCCGCAGTGAATGTTCGACACAAACAGAAAATTATTACCGAGGATTCATTCAATTAATGGGAAAAAGGGGTGACAGCATTTGACAGAATGATTCTTTTTTGAGAATTCCTTTCACAACTCAGAGCCAAACCAACGGAATCAAACCAATGAAGAGTTGGAAAATTGAAATTGTAATTTAAGTCTGTTTACTGAGTCACTCGATAAGAGCCGAATCTCCGAAAAGGGCCGAACTTTTCATCGCTCATGTTCGCAATTCAAGACCTTCATTTATTGAGGAGACAACTCATAATGTACTGAAAAAGGGAAAATTGGAGGTGAAAAAGAATCAGTTTACGAATGCTGAGATATAAATCATTTCAGAAAGCCAGAAGCAGCGAAAGGTGTGTCCGCTGAGGTTTGTGCTTTGGCCGAGTTAAAAAAAAAAGAAAAAGTGGTTTGATATAAAAGTGGAATTTAATATTTAGAAATTGAAGGGAGTGGCTGAATTGTGCTTTGATGCACACATAGGTTAGCACTCGACATTTTGCAATCGTGTTGGGCAACATGGCCATGTGTGGCCCTTCATTATAAGGGAATGTGATGTATTTATTTAATATCCCAGCAAAATCACAGCCGGGGCTCCTGTTTCCCTCTAGAATGTCCCTGTTGCTGCTATCGGGCGGTGGCAGTTGGTCCGGTGACTGATTTGCGGCTCCACGTTGTTACATAAATAGAGAACAGCTTCTCTCGGTGGTGGAAACCAACTGACCGGCCATTGATCATTGTCCTCTAGCAAAGCTAAGTGTGTTATTGTTGCACCTGCTTTGAGATTAATGTAGATATTTGATATACAGGCTACTAGTAGGCCATTTTCACGTACCACAGAATTAATTTACAAGCAGATTGTTCATCTTCATCATCATCATCATCATCATCATCATCATATCCTCATAGGACTCTGAGGCCTTTCTGGTTCGTGAGGATGAGTGGGCTGAGGCTGTTCCAAATTTTCTTGGAACAAATTCAAGTGTAGTAGTATAAAGCATAAACATTCAAGTACAAACATGTAAATATTCAAGTAACAACGCATCCTATGCTTAAGATGTTTGTACGCACGCAGGGTTGAAGAGCACATGAGCAAGTGAGTGACCAGAGGCCCGATGCCCTGCAGCCCGTGACGGTATAGAACCGGGCTGCATCCCATGGGGACAAGCCAAGACATCCTTGTTTGTTCTTTCATACTTTTTTTGCCTTCGTCAGACTGCTGAACTCCTGAGCACTTCTTTAATTGTGGGTTTTTTTCTCCCCTGCATTCATTTATTGCTGAAGAGTATGTTTTGTGCCGCATGAATCACTGGAAAATTAATTATCTGAACTTTGGACAACACTTTGTAGCACTGCAAAGCAGGGCCTTAAGTTTATATCAGGGTACATTTAGAATTTTTGCACAGCCTTATGATTTCAACAGAATGACATTTGAAAAGTACAAGATAAAACTTACAACTGGAAGATTTATTGAGTTCGCTATAAAGTTATTACAGTAATTAACAACTAGTTTGCTGCTCTCTTGTTCCTTTAGTATTTTGTATAATAGGAAAATGTTCACACTGAACATTTGCAAACTGAAATAATGCTGCTAAACTTATTTAAAGCATTCACAATACTCAAATAACAGCTCATAAAAATGAAATACAGTGTGTGATATGTATAAATCATTGTTTTCTGCTCTTTTAGTAAAGAATAGTAACATCTAACACTACAAGTTTTTCTTCAAATCTCTCTTCTTGACATATTACAAAGCCTTTTTGAAAGGTCTAATATGACGGAGAATGAGGATATTGTTCAAACAGTGGAGCTGTGATCATACATGTGAAGGAGGGTTGTTGCTTTTTGCTAAAGTCCAATTTTAGCTGTTATGACCATCTCAAAGGATATTAAGTGGTTTGTCGAATGCCTAATACATTGACAGGCCTACATTCCAAGATACTTTATTTGTCCCATACATAAAGTATATGATAAAAGGGCAACTTCAAAGGCTGTGCAAAACAAAGCAGAGTAATTAAAAATCAAAAATAAAAATAAAAATAATAAACGCATACAATATATGTGGTTATGCGACTGGTGTAGCACACTCAAAGATAAACTTAGAAAGCCACTGCAAACAATATATAATTTCAGGTTCCACAGTAAACATAAATAAATTGGAAGAATGGTGCAAAATTAAGCACTACACTCAACACTCGCATTAAAACAGTAGTGACTGATTTGATGATTTCCCCCTCCCTTCACCCTGCCCAGTTTGGTCGCTATAAAGCCTCTGACGCTCCAGACACTATCAGCACCTTTATCAAGACTGATTTTTCAAAAGCCTTTGATAAAGTGAATTTGACTGTCGCAATGAAATGCCTCCTACAGCTAGGGTGAGACCTGCCCCGATGCCATGGGTATGTAGCTTTGTTTCTGGACACAAGCAGAGTGTACGATACCAAAACTGTGACTCTGATTTGGCAGAGCTCACGGGAGGCGTGGCCCAAGGCACACTCCTTGTACCGATCATCTTCTTGGCTCTGAGCTGCCGTCGACTTTGAAAAATCCTGGAACGACATGGACGATCTAAATATAGCCCACATCTGCCTTACGGAAAGATCACATCTCCCCAGGCAGGCCTGGAGACATCCACCTCACCCAACTGGGGCCCATAGTCCTGATGAGTACTCGGTTCTCGGTTTGGATGTCCCCTGGGTCTACTTGGGACAATGAGACTGGAGCATCCCTCTGAGGAAGCTTGACAGGAAAGGGGTGGGGTTTGCAAATTCTGGGGAGCACTTTACACACAGGGCTCCCCAGCAAGGTCCTCCAACATACCCGGATGGTCCTGGGTGCACAGTACGTGGAGCACACGAGCCCAGAAACATAATTTTAGTCTCTGGTGACACTATGACGCCATCATGTCTTTGGAGCTTGGCAGTTCTTGTGCACCAGGGCCCAAGGGGTTGAAGCCTGGATCCTCCTGCAGACAGCGAAAGCCTCCTCCCACACCTTGGAACTGCTGACTCGAAAGCTTTTCTTTCTTTTCTTTTTTCTTTTACCTTTATTTAACCAGGAAGTCCCATTGAGATCAAAAATCCCCTTTACCAGAGAGACCTGGCCAAGGTAGCAGCCGTACAAATTAAACGATATAAAACACGTACATGATATACAAATGAACAATAAAACACAATGACAGCTATTCAAGCACAATGGCCTCTCAAGAAAAACAATGACATTCCTCCCTCACTGCATTCTTTATGATTCTCTTAAAATCATTAATAGATATCAATGTTTTTATTTTAAGAGCTGTTTGAAGATTATTCCATGACCATGGTGCATGGTAAGAAAACGCTGTTTTGCCAAAGTCTGTCAAAGCCCGATGAACGTTGAAGAGCAGCCACATGAAGGCTGCAGATAGTAACTACTAGAGCTGACAGAGAGGAGGTACTGAGGTATTCTGGGAGTTTACCCGGCAGAGCTTTATAGATGAACATGTACCAGTGTTGCTGTCTAAGAATAGTTAATGACGTCCAGCAGCTAAATGATAGAGAATGCAGTGGTGAGTGAGAGATTTTGCTTTTGTAATGAAATGTAGAGAAGCATGATACACTGAATGGAGGCTCCTTTAAGTGGAGGAGGCCACATGCATGTACAGTATATCACCATCATCGATCACAGACAGACAGGTGGCTTCCGCAAGTTTTTTCTTTGCGGAGAATGTGAAACATGATTTATTTCTAAACTAAAAGCCAATCTTCATTTTGAGTTTCTTAACTAGATTAAAAATATGCACATTAAATGAGAGCTTTTCATCAATCCATATTCCCAGGTACTTATAAGAAGGCACCCTATCAATCAATGTACCATCAGATGTAAAAATGCCTAGATCGTCAAAGTTTTGCGAGCAAGCTTTTGATAAAATCATAAACTCTTGGTCGCCTGGGTACTCTAACATCACCAAAGGAGAAGTCCAGTGCAGCGTACCCAACATAGGGAATCTTCAGTCTTTTAGCAGCCTTGCCGTTCAACCAAGACAGATTATTTGCATGCTGTAGCAACTCTTGTCCGAAATGACATCACTTTACTTCATTTAACGTCCGCTTTTGTCCAAAGTGACTTACAATAAGCACATTTTGTCATAGTATCAAAGCGCTGTACTTCACAGTTGCAGACAGCTAAACCTTCTCTAGGAATAAGTAGCACTATGGAGTTAGAGATTTATTTTGTAAACAGGAAAATAGAGAAAGAAAAGGAGAAAGAGATCCTTATGAGACAGACAGCAGCTGGGGTTCAAGATGTAGTCTGAAGTGATGGGTCTTCAGTCTGCGGCGAAGGATGGGAAGCGATGCAGCCGTTCTGACAGAAGGGGAGCTTGTTCCACCACCGGGGAGGAGAAGAGTCTTAACTACCATGAGCCAGTCCACGTAACAATGGAGGAACCAGGCGCCATGCAAGGGCAGGGGAGCGGAGTGAGTGAGTCTGGGACCTGACGAGTGGATGTGAAGTGTGTAATTGTGGAGCAGCAGTTCGATGTTTGGCCTTGTAGGAGAAAAGTACCAGTGTCTTAAATCTGACAAATAGCGCCGGCGCAAGGAATGAGTGAATATGGTTACCCGTGACCCGGCGCCTAATATGTTGCCGATGGTGTAAGGTGTGGCGGTAGCGGAGCCTTATATTGGTGGAGATGGGGCGGAGATTGACAAAGCGGTGGCGACGGAGTGGAGGTAGAACCTGATACTGGTGGAGATGGGGTGGAGTTTGGAGTTTTGACACGCTCAAGAGGCGAACAACGCTGCAAATTGTGGCATTGCTGGAGCCCCAGCATTGCATCTCAGGGTGCGGCAGACTCTGATTAGCTGAGTGAAATAACTGGGGATTCAAAACTCTGATGATTGAGAATGATGGGAAGTCATCGTCTTGATTGAACCTTCCGTACAGCTTCATTTGTTTGTCAGGAAAGGAAATGGGAAAAGTGAGAGGTAATTTGAATAATTGAATCCCGCTCTGCCCAGAACTCTCCAACACACTTCAGATTAAGATTAAAGATTGACACATCCTCACACACAAGATAAATATGACTTTGCCAGCAATTGAGTCACTGTTTAAGGAGAAAAATACATTTCCACAAACACTACAGGGACCTTGATTTAAAATATTTGGGAGCAGGATTAGCTTAATATGTTAATTAACTCTAGAGGTCCCTAAGTATAGAAATATGTGTATTTAAACAGTTTTTGATAGGCAAGGATGAATTGATCAAACCTTCCACCAATATTCATTTATTTAACTGTTCGTCGATGCTAAATTCATCATTGTGCGTCCAGTATCAAGACAGAGACAAGCTGCCTGCTAACTGTTAACTCCACTTAAATTACATGTAAAACTGAAACTTGGTCATGGGTGGCAAGTTCATCAGTAATTCATCAGTTCCAGCCCGAACACCAGCTCCATGGTCATCAGAACATCTCAAGCTTCAGACTGAATGGGAGAACTATTAGTAGTGATGTATGATTTCAACACTTTCGTGAGATTCGGTTCTTGGCCAGTAAACCGGTAAAAAAGAATAGTAATCTCGGTAAAAAGAGTCGTTCGATTTTCGGACTCATCTTTCGTTTGATTCTGTCGGTGCAAC
Organism: Zeus faber; assembly: GCF_960531495.2. Lineage (NCBI taxonomy): Eukaryota > Metazoa > Chordata > Actinopteri > Zeiformes > Zeidae > Zeus > Zeus faber. The sequence continues at coordinate 26,613,377 of NC_137202.1, forward strand.
ACACAGTGAGCGAGGGAGGACTTCCTGAGCCATGAACAAGAGTCAGAAAAGTCGGCGGTCTCTGGGTTGTGACCAGCGATGTTTTTTAAAGTTTTTTGTTCAAAGATTTACTCGCTTGCCCACTGTCTTGCCAGAGTGACTCCCCAATCATTAAAAAGATTTGAATGATATTTGATATTTGATTCTTGCATCACTAATTATTATTGGCAAAATAATAAAAGTCACGGTTCTACATGTTTGTGACGTTAGTGGTTATGGTTAACAGGATAGTGGTGTGCCATTGTAAAAGGTATGCCTTGACACTTATTTAAGGGTTAGTTGTTAGCCGAGTGGGTGGATAATTGGTTATGTGTCAAAAATAAAAGCATTAAAGCATAATAAATAAAGCATTGCTTGTCCATTTTTCCTGCTTCCCACACATCAACTTCAACAACTGACTCTTCACTTGCTGCATAATATCTCCCACCCCTTGGCAGGTGCCATTGGAATGAGATGAGCGATGTTATTCAGTTCACCTGTCAGTGGTTTGAATGTTGTAGCTGATCGGTGTATATACCCACTATATATAATTTCTCTTTACCATAGAAAAGTCAGACGAGATGAAACCTAGCTAAAACGTTAAAAGAAGAGGGAGATCTAGATTTTTCTGCCTGTTTTCCTTTTCCTGTCTTCTCTGTCCAACGTTAGACGGCAACAGCGTTTACGGAGGGGGAACGGCGCTTGAAAGCTGTCAGGCCCTCAGCAGGAATTAGATGAGAGAGATTCCTCTCAAGCAGAAGCTCACCTCTGCACCCCTGACGAGCCATATCAAAGTTAACAAAGTGAATACAGACAATTCAACACCAGTCAATAACTTCAGCCCTAGGTGCAGATGCCGAGGAGAGTTTTGATGAAGAAAGAGAACATTTCATGCTCAATTTACATCATGTCTATCTTTCTTTGGTTTGTCTCTTGCTAAATTAATAGTCTGACCATTTCGCTGTAGTTTTCCATCCATTTTATACCTTTGTGTCTAGTCGTGATAATAGCTGGCGGTATTTTTCTGGGGGTACTTTGGCAGAAGATGACCAGGGGTGTGCGGAAGGGAATGGCTATATGCCGCTCATATTATACCAAGATATTGTCTCTTGACTGTTTCTTTAAAATGCTATGTGGTTCCAGAAAGAACCATCATCGTTGAAAGAACATTTTTACTCCAGCGATAGTTGTTCACCTTCCTCTGCTTGGCCGGCTCTAGGCTTTTTGGAGTCCAAGGCGAGATCTGTAATAATAAGAAGAAGACCCCCCCCAAATTTATGCCCTGCAGTGTGCACGAGCCAAAAATTCCTTTACAGGTGCATGCACCGTCCCATGCACGCTGCATACCTCACCGCCCAAACTCCACCCAACCTCGCCCTCCGATGCCCCCATTAACAAAATATTAGTCACTAGAAGGTGCGGGGGTCCTCCCTCAGGAAGAAACTTAGTTTCAGGACCTTTACTCCTAGCCTGACCATTTTGCCAGACCAATTTGCAAATGTGTATTATTTAATTGTCTGGAGTGTCTGGAATCTTTCAGTTCATTTTCAATTTCCAAGGGGCATTACCAAAGAGTAAGCCAAATTGATCGGTGGGTCGTGTTGTGTTCTTTGCATCAGTTCGTCTTATTGGGGCGTGGTGTCCAGGAAAGAGAGTGATTGGCTGAGGTGATGAGAGGGCGGGTTCTGGGTTGTTCTGTGTAGGGGGGACGGGGATGGAGAAGAGTGAGGGAGAGGGATGCGGAGGTTTTCACTTGTTGCTGGTTGTAGTGGGAAGAATCAGCAAGATAAAGAGGAAAAGCTCTGTGAAAGGGTCACGGCCGTCCCCCGATTGTTGTTTCCATCCATCCATGTCAAGCTAACACGGTCAATCGCCACAATATTTTGTGTTGTATCATTGTCAAGCAGCACACCAGGACGACGCCTGGTTCTGCCGATGCAGTCCGCCCCTGGTTGAGATCACAGTAGAGTGTCTGCCTGCCGCCAGGCATGGGACGACTGGGCAAAACCAAAAAGCCATTGGGAGGATTTGGTGCGGCCAAAAATTTTATTTTTCTTAAAACCGAAAAACAACATCATCTTTTTATTTTGTACTCTAAAATTTAATTTAATTTTCTTCCATAATTTTCTTTTTTTTTCATTTATATTTCATCTTCCTGGTGTCACGCCCTCATGGATGATTGGCGCCCTCGGCAACAGCCTACAAGGCCTATGCTCGGGACCTGCCCTGCTCATATGGTTCGTTGGGGTATTAAAAGTCTCCCTAATTATTATTAGACTTATCGGATGGTGGGTGATGGTAAGAATTTGTAAAATAACCGTATGCCTCCATGGTCTGTGTTGAAAATTAGCCTGCGCAAGTACAATTTGACAAAAACAAATTGCCTTTGGTCTATCCAATCCAAATTTACATGAGAAGGTCAATAGCAATTTTATTCCTGTGTATCCAGGACCCAGATAAAATGCAGAGTTATTTGAGCGATACTTGAGTCTTTATGAGAAGTAAAAATAAAAACCTAAAAATGCGTTCGGAACTATTTTTGAGGCATGGCCACAGCCAGCCCCGGGGATTAATAAAGTCTTATCTTATCCTCTCATCTGCTGGGCTGCAGCGATTGAATCTGGGTAAGATAGAGACAAAAGCAAATTTCCCTTTAAAGGCACATGGTCTGAAAGGTCGTTCGTGGACCCCAAAATTGGTTCTTCCACAGTATCAATCTAAGGCACCCATCTCTTTTTTCCAGTTGTTTCCTTTATCTTTCTGTGTGTATCAAATGATTAATTGTCATCCCCCTGTCAGTCATTGTGGCCCGTCCCTCGACGGAGTCTAAATTGTGTCGTCGTTAATTACAAGGTCTGTCTGGAACTGGTCGCATCGCATTCCTGTCCTCGTACAAGAAAAATTAAAAATTCTGTTAACACTGGAAAACACTCGCAGTGCTCCCCCACTAGCTTGTAAGCCCCGAGGTGCAGATGCGTTGCGTCTTCTCCATTTAAATCAACGTTGAAATCAGACCTTTGCAACTGAAAAACGATGGCTCGCCAACTGGAGCTTAGCTGCCGTCATTCACATTTTTAATCGATTGTCCAAACACTGCGAAGCCCTTTCAGTTTTCAGGAAGCTATGGACACTACACCAACAATGCCAAACCTGGCTGTTCCTTACTCTGAGGGTTCTTAGCCTTCACAGCAGGGGGATCTTGCGACAGACGAACGTTGGCGCATGCCTGCACAACCTGAAAGGAAACCCAGTTCAGTCCGTGGGCCAGGGATTGAGTTGGAAATCGACAAACCTGGCAGCGAAGGGCATTTCCTCCTCAAACCCAGAGTCCTGTTACATACCGCCGGTTGAGTGACTGGTGTTGATTAACAACATTTGCAAACTCCCGCCGCTATATCATGGTCATCATTTGGAGAATCTTCAGAGGGTAGAAAAATAACACATTTAATTGCAACCTCTCATTATTCCTCCCCCTGTCTGTGCCCCTGAGCAGAGCACTGGCAAAAGAGCTGGAGTTGGTGCACTGCAGCTGCCCACTGCTCCGAGCTATAGGATGAGTCAAATACAGAGGACAAATTGCATTGTATTTATACAATGACAATAAAGAGATATTCTATTCTATTATTTGTCGTTATTTGGCAAGTTCATTTGTTCAGCTCATTTTGTACACAAGGGCATTTCAAAGTGCTTCACATAAGGAATAAGAGACAAAAGGTTGAAGTGCAGTTCAAAAACAGGCCTTTCATACGTCTCAAAATGACATAGAATGTGATTTCGATGGATGCCGTCAGTCAATACATCTGGTTTTGTATGAGTGAAGAGCAGCATTTAACTGGGAGAATATTCTGCACGGCGTGGGAGTCGATGCAATATCGGCAGTTTGTCCAGATGCATTTTGCATTTGCTTGTTTTCGAGCCAAATCTGCCTCAAATGCAAAGTGTCTGGAACTGTAGCTGGAAGACAAGCGTTTTGGTGTTTTATCGCCGATGGGTAATTTGTTCCTCAGCACCAGCCAGCTTTCACAGGGCGCCCAGCTCTGTTGAATAATCAATTTACATGCTCGTGAAACTATTAAGTGACCACTTACGCCCTGTGGATGGGAACATTGTCATCCAGGAAGACAACTTGCATCACTTTATTCACGCTTTAGCAGGCGATGAATCAAAAGGCATTTTATGGATTGGTGTACACTTTTCCCATTTAAATGGCAAATCAAAAATTATTGGATTTCCAAGCTGTAAAAATTAAAATGCTGGTGTCTATCTATCTATCTATCTATCTGTCTGTCTGTCTGTCTGTCTATCTATCTATCTGTCTATCTATCTATCTATGTCTATCTATACCTTCATTTGATACTGTAGATACCTTAATCATAGGGAAGGGAAGTTTCAGTGCCACAGCACTCCCACACAAAAAATGCAATGATAAAAATAAAGAAATAAGAATAAAAATGCGCAATAAATCTGAATTAGCTTAAAAAAAAAGAACAAGAAGAAAAATTTGAAATATGTAAATATGTATCCTCAAGTTCTTCAGGTGTTGAACCAAAATGGGTGTTGAACCTAAAATATTTGTCAACATAAACATTGTGAACAAAATGGTACATATTTCCACCAAACACCAGACTCCTCTGACGATAGCCACAGGATATTCTCCTCTCAGAGTATTATTATACTTCTGCAAACGTTTTTCTTCATTGCGGCTGACACTTGGGATCTAGGAAGAAATAGACCACGGCAGAGAGAATATAAAGTCCTCCAGACGTTTCCCCCATAGGCAAAGTTAATGGTGAAAATTCAATAAGATAGCAATTCCTTGAGTTGGCGCATTGTTATATGTTCACCATTTTTCATCCCAGGCCTTATTAAATTGTTGGTTTCCATTGTTTAGAACCGTTCATGTCACAACTTTACTGAACGCTTGGCTATTTGTTAACGTCTTAGTGTATGTGAAACGTTTCGATTAACAGTAATACAGTATTACTGCACTTATAAAGACTGGATTCTGAGCTTACCGGTTTCTGAAAAGGAGATTTAACACAAGGCTTAAGCTTTTCTCCTGTGGGACTGCATTTAAGTGCAGTGAGAGGCTGTAGCAGAGTGGTAAGTTCCTCAGCGGTAAAATGTTCAGAGACATTGTGCCATTAACAGTTAGAAATGATGGGAACCAATCAACATTTTTAAATGGGTCGAAAATTAGCACACATAGCCTTGAAGGATTTAAATGTTAGGTGTTGGAAAAAAATGTAACTAAGGGAAAGCATTTTCTTTTTTATGAATATTTCTGGTTTGCAAAAATATGTGGAATACTAACTTTTTTTTGTTCTTTTTGGCCATGGTAGACACCTATAGCTGTTGCCATCATTAAATTCTATATGATTCGTACTTGAATTCCCGTGGGGAAATTCTATTTTCACTTCACGGCCCCCTTTTTCTGCTGGACAGATTTTATTGCAGTTCCTACTGTAATTCCCATTTGTCAATTCCCTCCCTGTACAGGGCAATGTGACCCACTTGCAATGCGTCAACATGTTCTCTGCATGTTTTGTTGATCACTTTCCCGGAACTCTAGAAACTCCAGAACTCTGGGCCCAGGATCGGGTGGGGCGGTTTTGCACGTCAGATGATGAATGGTAGAGCGCTCGCTTAGCATGCGAGAGGTAGCGGGATCGATGCCCGCATCCTCCATGTACCAAAGATCTGGCGATAGGACCAGGTACCTGGCGCCTACTCAAAGGTTTTTCCCTGGGCGCGTCCACGTATGCTGCCCACTGCTCCTGGCTGTGGCCCCGGAGGAAGGACAGGCCAGGATGGGTTAAATGCAGAGGAACCATTTCACCGGCCACCATCCAAAAGCATGTGCAAGCATGTGTTGTAGTGCGATGCGTTGTGTGACAGATAAAGACTGTTTCTCCTTTTTTTTATTGCAGATAAATCAGTGCATCCGGTGTGGCTCACTTGTGTTATCTTGTGGTAATCTTGTAATGTGGTTTTTTTCCGTCGATGCGTCCGTGTTCTTGGTCATTTGCTTGTGTTTTGTCTATTTGCGTGTGTTTTCTTGAGTTGCAGTGCGCTGAGCTCTTGGGGCCACCGTAGAAAAGCGTGCGCTATGTGAAGGAAGCGCAAAGATTACCACACAAACGCACGACTACGGGGGTGGGAAGCAACGGTGATAAACTCTATCACCAAGCCCTCCACCGTCCGCAAGGCCACGCCCGCCCTGGCAGACATGTGGACTGAAGTCATTGTGACTTGGACTCGAGTCACTGTTTTGATGACTCGCAACTTGAGAGAAATGACTTGGGACTCGACTTGGACGTTAAAGGCTCTTGACTTGAGACATGATGGCTCCGATGACTTGTTTGTGTTCACTTTCATTTACTGAAACCTTGAGCTAAAATGCAACGGGCAAACAAAAAAGGTACTTTTGGGTGGGCTTGGTAGTCTCCCTCACCCTACGTTGTCACGGCTCGGTGGCAGACAGCCAGATGTTGTAGTGATCCCTGAATGGTAATATTGTGCAATTTGAGATTTTGAGTTGAGTGTAGAAAGTTGTAAGTTGTTAACAAGGGACGGGGTTTTTCTCTCTTCCGCATTAAGATCCGTGCGCTGCGATTGGTCCGCGAAATGCCACGCTCCTCCATGTTTGTTTACATCTTTACACTCTCCAAATGACATCACATGTGGCCGTGAAGCACTGTGCCGCAGTGATAGAAACAGTCATTATTTGACTTTATTGACCACATCGGGATAAGCAGTTATGCAACCGATGTGTAGTATAATAAGTAAGTATTATACAAGTATAATATAAGTATAATAAACAAAGAAACATTGATTATTTATCCTGTTCTTGTCTGTTTTACACTACTTTTAACTTACTCACCAAAATAAGCACATTAAGTCAGACTAGGCATTATAAATCCATCCATGTTTCAATAACATGGCTGTCCAAGCCGTTGATGCATTCATGAAACTCGTAAAAAAAATAAAAATCTAATTGAATATCATGTTTTTATTTATTTTTTTATTGTATCCCAAATTCGGGATCAGCATCGGACCCAAAAATGTGGCATGGAACAATCATTTTCATTCATTCAAATCAATTCGTGCAAATCTATTTTGAGATATTCTGCAAACGAACCGACAGACAGACAGACAGACAGACAGACAGACAGACAGGGGTGGAACATTACAAAGTTTGATGTTTGATGGCTTACATATTCAGCAAAACCGAGAAAGTAGGAGGGGGTCTGGGCCCGTCAAGCCCTACGGTATCCCCGGAGGGACAATTCATTACTGACGACACACGGCAGCGAGTAAAGGCGATGTCGTTTCTTTTTAATGAGCTTGTCATAATGATGTCATCGGAGTTTGACCTCCCAGATCGGTAAAACATCCAAATGTTTAAAAAAGTTCCCGGATAATTGGTCAATTATGAATGACTCGGCGTCGCACCCGAAACGCGCGGTAAGAGAAGCTCAGGCACGACGGGGGCGTTTCTGCCGCAGTGCAACACACTGAGACTCTCAGAGTCACTTGATCTGTTTATAGCAATGGGATCGACACCTAATTGGCTTTCTGTGCACTCGTAGGATGGGAAGAGGGATCTGAACTTAACGGGGAAGTCGTCTCCCGTAAACAGTGCCTGTTGGAGTAGGCGGACACACCAAGGAGATTTATTTAGCAACAAAAAAGAGAGAAATTTGCCAGACTTGCCTTTCGCTCCTTTCGACGGGTTACGCAAAGAAAAGAAGGTGGCGGTGGAGGAGCGGCTTAAAATGGGGAGCACGGACGACTGCCTTCTAAAACAACTGTGACAGATCTCTTTGATTTCCTTGTGATAAGACTTTGAAATATGCTGGGTTTTGGGGGTTTTTTTTTGGGGGGGGGGGTTTGGTTTCCAGCCGCTAAAGCACTTTGCACCCTTTGAACTCCCGTCCAAGTGGTAATATCACAGAAGAAGATAATGGCGGTTAATGATGGAATAGCATCAAAATGATAATAGTTTCCTATCATTGTGGAGTCTAACACCCCTGGAGGGAGCACAATGGAAAGAAACATTCCCAAAGAAAAAAGTGTCAAAGAACGAGGTTCTGAATAATGCAATCACATTTGAATTCATGTCATTTTGGCGGGAAGAATAGAATATTTTAGCGTCTGATAATAAGAAAACGCGGTCGGTGAGGTTCAGATTGTCTTTGTCTAAAAGAGTTTGACAAACTGTTTTGGCATTCTGGAACAAGCCCGTCCTTTTTATTCTTGCATTTTCCTTTCATTTTTAAATGATCACTCGGTGGAGTGACACAAACTGTTCTATTTCACATCGAGGCCGAAGGCGGATGTCATAGCGGGTGAAAGCGCTCGCCAGGGCGACCGGGGCGGCCGGGGCGGATTATTATTTTTATTTTCATAAAATAAAAAAAGATTTTATCAACTGTCTTTCAAATTGACGTTATATCTCTAAATCTGTTCAATCCTGAAATGTCTTTTATTAAATGTATCAGGATCACTGATGTTATGCAATCTGATGTGGTCAAGGTTCAAGAGTTTTTTATTGTCACATTCATTATGCAAGGAATGCATGTACAAGGAAGTACAAAACTTGAGGCACGGGCTCCACGGTATTGCAGTAATGAATGTCCGTGTGCTTTTGACAATGCACATGATACCCACAATGCACTCTGATTAGTCATTGTCTGCCCCTGGTGGCGTCTGTGGAGTAATTCTTACAGAACCCTGACAGAGGCTGAAACAGGCTGGTAAGGTGATAAAAAAAACATATTGTTCAATTATTTTCTACCACACAAAGTTGTAATTCTTTTGTAACTTCTTAGAAAACAGCTTATTGTTATTGTTATTGTCAATCTCTTAGGTTGAAACACATTAGAATTGATAGCGGAGAATTAGTGCTAATGAGTTAAAAAGGATAACAAGAGAAAAATGATTGACATGAAAAACAGGCTTTTGCTCGTGCATGTTTTTGTGTTTTTTTGTCTTAAACTGTTTCCATTTTGAGTTGAATAACAACGATCTATAATTAATAACACTGAGCGCCTGTGGGAGACTGTTAATGAGAGAGAAAAAAAAAAGTGTCATGAACATAATGTTTCATGTGCCTGATTAAAACGCCGACGTCGTGACGTCAACATGCGCGTGCGTCGGGAACCTGCGAGCGACGGGGCCCGGTTACGCACGGTGAGTGCGTAAAAAAGCCCCCAAAAAACAGTGCTAGAGCAGTGCTTCTCTCAAAAAAATATATAGAAAAAAATAGGGGTCCTCATACCTGAGGGGTATTTTGGGATTCTGCAGGGGGTAATCCAAAAATGGAAAAAAATAGTTAAAATGACTAGAAAAAAAAAACACGTACAGTACATCATTTGTTGTTTTTCTTTTTTTTTTCTCCCAATGCCAGTGATGTGAGAGGGGACGCACTGCTAAAGAAAGTTTGAAAACACTGTGTTAGCGCGTCAGGAACGAAGCACGGAGATGAGCGAGCGACGCACACTCGTTGTCTGCAAACCATAGCGACAGGCCTTAGACGTTATCGCCAAGGGTCTATTACCGTAATACCTGGCGTAGACGCTCTCGCCAAAAGACATTTTCCATAATACCTGATTGTAGGGGGGAGAAAAAATCCCGGTGTCCCCCTGCCTATTCCAGGGCCCATGACAGCCAACAACGTTTGAGAATGCAAGTGTGGACGGAAGACATGTTTACACGAAAATGGCGTGAATGATATTTTACAGTTTTTTCTTTGGATGATATTTGCGGTCAGCGGATATAGCTCCAAATGCAGTTATGATGCAACGAATACATATAATGGACATCCAGCAGCACGGCAGAGTATGAACTATCGGATTTTGCCCTTGATAGACTTATCTTTATTATGTGATCAAACATTCCCTCCCTTCTCAATTTCTCTCTATCGTTTCCTCTCTGTATTCACCTCCATCTACACACTCCTCCACACCCGCCGCATCCCTCTCTCCGTGCTCCGCTCAATAGCCAAATGGCTTAATTTTCTAGACCCCGGGAAGCCAAAGGGAATCGATCGTGTGATTCGAAACCTCTTTCAGCCGCGCCTCTCCCACAACTTAGGGTCCTTAATCGAATCAAAAGGACATCGTGATTTTGTTACGCGGTGAAATGCCAAGGTATGCACCGGCCTACAGCGTCTGCTCTGGCCATAAAAATAACCCATTTTCTCTCGTGTCTATTCCCCAATGTTTCTATTGAGTTGTGATGCCCCTTGCAAATATCAGCTATAACCTTTGAGACACACGTAATCATTTGAGATGGATTCCGCCCCCATTATCAAGCAAATAAACAAGTTTCAAATGCATCTACATTTTGGTTGGCTGGAGCAGTGATGTGTTGGTGGCCCTGATAACTGCAACAGGGATGGATGTGAAATTGCGTTAAATTAATCTGATTATATTGTGGCAGATTAATTTAAATAACATGGAAAATTGAATTTGCATCGTGATCTCTGTAGATATTGATTCCAGTCGACAAACATTCATCGGAGCGCTACTACAGCTACAACCCTGTGCCATGCGGAACAAGGGTGACATCACGGTTCTAGACTGACGTTAAAAAATCACACACTCCTGCTTTCTCGCCTAGAAAGGATTATGTTTTGCAAATATAGACACGAGCTGCGTACAGTAGTTGTGTCTCAGTCATAGATTTATTAAAATGAACATAACTGTGTTTAGGATTACTGTTTTTATACTTGTGTGGATACCTGATTTTTTTAATGCAATGTTGCCTTTTCTCATGTATGCTTTAGATTATAACAATATATTTACAGAAAAACATTTAGGTATGTTGAGACGAATCCAACCAGTTTCTGAATGCACACAATAAACCTCACCAGGTCCTCTGCCTCGACACGTCATTCATTTATTTTGCTAAGATGTACGTAGTATTGTTTGCTATGCTGTCTGTTTACTGTCTTGCTGAGCGTTGTTTGTATTCAACCTGGCGCAAGGTGCGTTTCCTGCGGGCCGCATCTCGAACAGACAAGTTCTAGTCTACTGCGTGTACCCGTTGTGGAGGCTCCAGCCGCGTGCGGCAATGGTGGGTTGGAGATCAAGACGCCAGACGTGGTAAAATGCAACAAAACAGATGTATTTTTAACTGTGTGCGTGTGTGTGGGGGGGGGGGTTGAACCGAAACCGGATTTCTTGACCCCAAACTGGAAGTTTTTCTTCCGATTTTCCAGTGCACTTACTCCTCTCACTCAGCTTCTCCTGCGAGTGAGACGACCTTCCCTGTTTGAAAAGAGCGGTTCCTTCGAGGGTCGTACTACTGAGCAGTTTTCAACGCTGTCCGTGGTCCTGATCTCTAACCTCTGTGGAGAGTTGGTGACATCGGGTAAATAAACAGTTGCGTACATGCCAAAAAAACAATTTTTGCCGCCGTCCACCATGACGACGGCAACTTTTTATTTTTTTATTTAACCTTTATTTTATACAGGAAATACCCATTGAACCCGAGGTCTCATTTTCGATTGGTGCCCTGGTTACAATGATCATACAGTACATAAAATATATATAACATCAGCAATCGGCAATAAATACAATAAAAGCAACAGAAATAAATATTTTAGCCAAAACATTTGCAGATCCCGTCATCAAAAGCATTCGATGAGTGATGTCAGGTAGTTTGGTGGCTTGTGTAGGATAGCTTTAGCTTTATAAACAAACAGGACTAAATGCTGCGCTCTCCTAGTGGCCAGCGATGGCCATCCCACCTCCTGATCAAGGGTACAATGGTGCGTTCTAAAATGATCACCAGTGATTAAACAAAGTGCTGAGTGATGGACAGTGTCACGCTGTTCAGAGTGCTAGAGGTAGCCTGCATATAGGTAATGTCACCATAATCAAGCACTGACAGGAGGGTTGACTGTACTAAACACTTCCTATTTTATTGCAAAAAGCATGGTCTACTTCTAAAAAGGAACCCAACTTTCACTCTTCACTTTTTAGTTAACGTGTATCATGTATTTTAAAAGACAGCTTTTCATCAATAAATATACTGAGATACCTGAAGTAGGGCAATCAATTTCAGCGCCATCTAAAGTGCTGGTTTAGTGGTCAATTTCGTTCAAACGAGAGAATTGCATTTTTTATTTATTTTTTGCTCCATTAGAAGACAAGTTTAAGCCCTAAAAATGAGCGCTGGATCGAATCAAAAGCTGTCTGCAAAATAGATATCACTCCTCCCAGTGTAGGAGCACACAGCACTGTCATCAGCGTAGAAATGAGCAGCCATAATCAAAAGAGATTATGTTATTGATATACAATGAAAAGTAAAGGACCCAAAATTGAACCTGGTAGCACACCTTTGCTGACCTTTGAAGCAGTGGATCGAAAAGAGGCAACAATACAACAATACATAAATTGTGTTCTATTTGCAAGGTAGTTGGCAAACCACTGGCACGCATTGTGATCCAGGCCAATGGAGGCAAGTCGGTCTAATAAAATTGAATGGCGAGCCGTATCAAAAGCTTTAAAGAGGTGAGTGAACAAAGCAGCACAGTGCTGCCCATTGTCAAGAGCCCACACAGTATCATTCAGAGCAAGAGATGCAGCTGATGCAGTGCTGTGACCAGATCTAAAACCAGACTGAAATGTATCTTAAATGCAATTTCCACTCAGGAACAAATGAAGCTGCCAATTAATTAAAGAGTCAATGACCTTGGCTAAGGAAAAAAGCTTTGAAACTGGGCGGCAGTTATCGAGGTCCCTGCAGTCACCACACTTGTGAAGTGGGAGCACATCAGCAAATCGAGCAAAATTTTCCAAAACCCAGGAACAATCCCCGAGATAGGAGAGAGATTAAAAATATGTTAAGGGTCCAGTGATAACTGAAGCAGCTCATTTCAAAAGACCAGGGTCCAGACAATCAGCACCCGTAGACTTTCTGAGCCCTATTTCCAAGAGGGCGTCACCCACTTCCATTTCAGTGAGCGGACTTAATGAGAATGTACAGTCATTCCAGTAATTTTGGAGCTCAGGGCCAGGGTTGCAGGTCTCCTTTTGATTATGCTGTCCCACCCAATTTGCAATATCTAAGGGATCCAATCTTTCAAATATTTGGCCGGCATTTATGAAGTGAATATTTAAAGCATTACAAATCTCCACTTTGTCATTTAAGGGACCAGAGTCAGACCGTAACTGTTGCTGCAGAGCTGGGGTGGAGTTATTCTTCATTGCCTTAATTGTGCCCCAAAATTTTGATGGCTTTCCAGCACGGGAATGGAAGGAATTGAGACAATAATGCAGATTTTTCTTTCCCGATCATCGTAGCAGAAGTTTCTCAACTGCCTGAAAAAAAGTCCAGTTTGAAACGGTCCCGGATTTTCTAGCTTTTGCCCACGCTGAATTCCTCTCAGTAAGTGCTTGAGATGGTTCATGTGAGAACCAGGTGGAATGTCTGTCCTGACAAACACCCTCCTGAAGGGAGCGTGTTTGTCATCAATGGAATTTAAAGTGTCGGGGAAATGTTCAAGCGCCGGGTCCGGATCACTTATCACCTTGTCTAACTCGCACACCTTTAAATCATTTAGGAACCTCTGAGCGTCGAGTTCTTATAATCCCTTTTGGATATGAAACGCGGCTTTGTCCAACGTAATTGACATTCCTTATACACGCAGTGATCACTTGAGCCTTGAGGTAAAACTCCACTGGCTGGATATTTCTGAGGCATCTTGGTGAGTGCAATGTCAGTCAGTGAGGATTTGGAGCCACATTTCTCATTAGGACATGTTGCTTTGGTTTTTAATTGAGTCGGGTTTCGATTTGTGCAGATATCTCTGAAGCAATCTGACGTTGGTTTTTCCCAATCAAGGTTAATGTCACCCATAAGTAACGTGGATGTGTGCGAAGAAACAATGTCTACTAAGTTTTCAATGGCGCAGGGAAGGACTGAAGGGGTCGGTATAGCCCTGTCGCAGTCACCTGGCTGTTTTCCCCAAGACTTTCCAGTCGAGCCAGACATTCAAAGTCTTTTGGAACAGAGGATGAGAATAGCACAGATACAGGAAGACGTGTTTTAATATAGATTGCTACACCATCTTTCTCTTTTCTGTCCGCTCTGAAAAGGTTAAAACCAATAAGACCTATTTCAGAATCTGAGATTGATTTTTTTTTTTCAGCCACGACTCAGAAATAACTAAAATATCAGGATTGGCTTGTTGGACCAGAATATTGATATCGTCCAATTTTGGACAGCCCAAGCCCATCTAAAAAGTGGCTCTGTATCAGCTGATACAATAAACTATTCTATATTATAGGCACAGATGTCAAATTGCCAATAGATATCCCATTCGGTTTGTGGTCTCTGGAAAGCCGAGGGGTTCGTATGCCGTGTGTGGGAATGAAAAATACATTCAGCAAAATGAGGAAAGATGTCTCAAAATGATTTTGTCCCCCGAAAAGGTCAGCTGTTATTGTTAAAAGGTTTCTTACCCCACTATAAGATACATGCATTAACCATTTTATTTAACCAGTAGCCAAGTAAGACAATTGATACTTCAGTAAAATGGATATTCGGCGAAGGCTCAGTCAGGGAGAACGCCGTCTATCACGGCAGGTTGCCTTTGAGAGATTGGCGGGTCAGAGGCTTCCACACCCTGCACCGAGTCAATCACACGGCTCCCTGCCGGTATCTGAGCGGCAGCTTGCTCCTCTCTCCTCGTGTCATTTCAAGCACTACCACCTCCACCCCATCCCCACCGGTAGCAAACCTCGCCGGACCCTTCCGACGGTCGTCCTACAGCTCAGCCTCCAGCCGGTGTCAGGGCTCCACCAGGGGGGAAGGTCTCTTCAGTGGCCCTCAGGGATCCACCTCCATTTATATTCATATGTACACATCCAAGTATGTAGGTATGTAGTAAGTATCGTAAGACACACAGTTCTGGAAAGGAAAAACAGTTTCTTCTTGTTAAGGGGGACCTATTGTGCAGAACTCACTTTTTCAGTGCCTGTGCACATTAGATTTGGGTCTCTGATGGGCCAACCAACGCACAACCTGTGAAACAAGGCAACCCAGTCAGGTTTCTGTCAGCATTGTAATTCAGAGTCACGTCCTGAAACGGCCCGTTCAGCTTTGTGTCTCAGTGCTACGTAACGTGGAGACACATTAGGATTAGAACCGCCCTGCGTCTGAGGGACTCAACAAGCAAATCTCTTAAAATAAAGAGGAATTAATACAAACTGTCCGTTAAAAAACTGCAGATGGACTGTGGGCTGCGGTGCGCGATCCGCTGTGCAATCGTCCAAACAAAACCGATGGAAACAGTTAACCTTTATTGTAGTTGTATTTATTTTATTTTACGACGTCAACATGAAACAGAAAATCCCCGCGTGTCCCGGTGCGGTGTCGGCGGCAAAAGTCGGAACAGACTTATCCGTTATACCCTTAAATCGCTTATTTCTCACCTCAAATTTGTTCGGCAACAGATTTTGGTGGACTGAGGCGAAATGAGTGAAAGAAGAGGACTAATTACAACAGAACGGGAGCCATGCTCAAACCCCATTGGCTCACGGAACCTGGGCCTCGGGAGGTTGACTCCTCCCACAAAAATGCGCCCGATTTTTGGAGCAGGAAGGTACGAAGGCACCTCTGCATGGCTGGGATGCATAATGTGAGTGGTATTTTCGGCAACAAACTTCAAAGGCATGTTTCAGGGACCTCAGAGACCTGTATTCACTTGTGTGAAAAGGAGCATAATAGGTCCCCTCTGAGATGCCTGTTTTTCTTTCTGGCAGGGTAGAAAGACACTTGAACGGCCACAGTAGCCCGGCTCACACTGACTCATGTTCTACGAAAATGCCCGCGGCCACAGTGTATGTCCGGGGGAGGGGCTGCGCTGAAGGGGCTCCCCTGCCCCCCTTCAAACAACACGTTGGGTAGAAATGCCCAGCCAAGCGCAGGAACGGGGGCTGATTTGTTTGGGGAATTGTGGGGATTAGGTTAGCTGATAATGATCGTTTTAGAAACTATTGTGCATGATCGCCGGGTGTGCGTTGCAAAGGCATTTCACTGCATATATGTATGAACGTATGCGTATGGATGTGACGAATAAACCTCTTGAAAGTTGAAACTGGATTCTCCCTGTTTCCAGGGAAGAGCGGCTTTGGAGAAGAAACACAAGGAAACGCGCCAGAGTCTGGACTTTGAGCGATGGCTGCCAGAGCGCCTCATCTGGCGCATCCAAAATGGACATTATCTCGTCGCGCGCCCCCCGACGGGTCCCCATCGCCCCGGCAACCTCGCTGATTGATGGCGGCGTGCCGCGACCCCGGGCGCATCAAGATTTATCCATCACTGGAATTGGGATTCGATAAGCCGCTTGATATGAGAAGATGCCATTAGAGTGGTCACGGGTGGGGGGGTGGGGGGGGGCACCGCAGGAAGCCTACAAATGTGAGAAAATGAGAAATCCAGGAAGGAGACGAGGGTTTATTCAGAATGTCTGGTCTGATTTTGATGAATATCTAGTGAGGGAGTGGAACGGCGTGGCACAGATGAGCCTGGTGTCCTGGTGGCGGTGGATCTTTTTAGTCTACAATCTGTGATGCGTAGCCTCTATTATGTCATTTTGTCATTTTGTTGTTGTTTTTTTTTTTTTCTTTTTTTTTTTTTTATGTATCTGTAATCTCCAAATTATATTCACAGCCTTTCTGGCTGAGGCATGTGCTACCCAGTGCTGGAATGTGTGAGACAGCTGCCTCTGCTTCTGGGGTTGTTTGCTGTAGCTGCTGACAATTTAAATGGTTGATATAAAACCTGACACATATAATCCATCAAAACTCCCAGCATGTCTGGGGGTAACCAAGAAAATCCTCTCATCTTTTTTTTCAAGTGTAGTTTATTATACAGCTGTATGTCAAGATTGCGGACTAATATTTCTGACATGGCCTTGTGTGTTCACGGCCTTTGTGCGCGCTGTCTTGATGCGGAACATATTTCTGAACATCTGAACATCTAACGTCAAGTTGTCAGAAAAAATGCGATTCGTTCTGAATCAATTCCCATTTACATAGAGATGTTTCCCTGTTCAGTAAATAGTGTCCAAGCTCTTTTTAATGCATCTCTGAAACCGATCGTGGAGGTTGGGATTGTGAAGCCGGGAGCAGATGGACGTGTGTGTGTGTGTGTGTGTGTGTGTGTGTGTGTGTGTGTGTGTGTGTGTGTGTGTGTGTGTGTGTGTGTGTGTGTGCGTGTGTGTGTGTGATTTGCCTGTTGCTAGCTGATTGCTCTGAGAAGCAACAGGCAAACAGTCACCTCCCAGACCCGATTTCCTAAACCCAAGACAGGTGTAGGTGCTTAAATCGCACCACCCCGATGTAGGACAATGAGACACTGTCTTGTCAAGCTCTTGCCACCCGGTCGTCATTTCGTTCCAGAGCACTTTGTTATGGCGTACGTCATCGATTCAATCGCACCGTACTTCGATACGATGCGCAAGCAGTTATCTTTGGCTTTGTTCCAGAGTCTCCTCTGCCCCTGATTGGTCAGTGACATGACTCCGTGCCCGGCCGCAACGTGCGCTGTGCTCTACACGTGGCTCAACATTTCTCATCTCATTCGCGATGCAGCTCGCAGACCGTTTGGCGACCAGAGCCACAGCAATGTATTTCACTTTCCTCCGGCACAAAATTTGCACAAACACGCTGCAGGAGAGTGGAGGTGGCCTCTAAACCGGGTCAAACAGGTTTTGACTTGATATAAATGTGCGGGGCTAACAGGCAGCGTTTCTACGCATTAGGGACGCACAGATTTGTCGGCCATACATCGGTATCCGTCCGTATTGGCCTTGTTGACTGCCATCGGCCTATTGCTAAATAAGATGACATTCACCGATGTCAGTGGCCGATGTTTATCCAGTGTTTCCCACACACAGACTTTACTCGGGCGGGAAGCACAGGTATATTTACGGTCGCCGGAGTATATTTGGCGACCCATTTTAGCATTTTTATTTTTTCATCTGTCCGAGAAAACAATGCCAATCCGCGATCGACTTGAGAAGACGCGGACACAGCTCTCTGCAGCCCTCCAAGCAGCAAGTGATGCTGCGTTCATGGGAACCAGGGGAACTGTAAGTGATGCTGCTTTGAGGGGAACTCGCAAAACATCGGCATCGACTATCGGCCAAATTGTTATTTTAAACATTGGTATCAGTATCGGCCCAGAATTTCACAATTGGTGCATCCCCACTTTATATCCATAGGGCCAACAGGGAAGCGTATCTACGTGTTCGGCAATGCTTAAAGCCATAATTGTCGTAAATATTTGTAGATTTTGCAAGTTTATTTCGTTTGTTTCTTTGAGACAAGAGGACGTAGAAATGGACTGCAAAGTAATCCGCAGCCCCATGAAGTGTAGCTCAATGGCTGCTGACAGAAAGTCCAAAACTACTTGGAGTGGAGTGCGTTTTTTTTTATAACTGATATTTAAAGTATGTGTTGATTTGGCAACTAGAATTCTAGAAGGGTTAGGGAAATTTTGAGAACTACAGCCTTACTCCCGTCTAGGGAAGCAGATAAAATAAAACGGGTGAGGCTCGTGGAGTTTTGCTCCGTGAAAGCAACGTAAAAGGGCATTGCATAAAACTAATCTGTGAACTAGGTCGAAGTAAAATATTTACATCCAGAAAAAAAAGGGTAAAAAAATATAAATAAACTGCCCTGATTTCGATCTAGGACAAAAAAAACCTCCGCGGCCAGCTGTTAAATGATGCTTTGAAATTTGTTCTTTTTTTTCTCACGTATATATGTGGAAGCTATCTTGCATTTGTCCATTAATTGTAACTAATCATCCATTTTGAGAGTTGAAAACATCAATTAATCATGTTCCCCCCTATTAATTCCATTAGAACCCCATTACATCACATACAATGTGGCCTCGGTGGCTCCCGACCGGCACAAACAGAGGCTCGTTTTTACAAACAAACAAGGCAAAACGTTGATTTGCCCCAGAAATCTCACAAAATTAAAAAAATAATAATTAACCCCCCCCCCGCCCCTTAAATACAATGTGACCTCACTGTCTCTCACACACACACACACACACACACACCACCACTCCCCACCGTCCGCTAATAGTCTGCAATGAAATGCACCAAAAACCTCACCGCAAGAAGTTCCTGCTCTATGTAAATGTACCTGCTGAATGAAACCCATTCAGATTCGGATGAAGCCGCACGGCAGCTCATTTGACCCCGTTTTCAGTTCACAACGTCAATATCCGAGCGTCGTTCCAAAGGTCTGGAACGGGTGCGAGCGTGTATCCGCCGCTCGGCTGTGCCCGGCGCTCGGCTGTGCCCGGCGCTCGGCTGTGCCCGGCGCTCGGCTGTGCCCGCCGCTCGGGTGTGCCCGCCGCTCGGGTGTGCCCGCCGCTCGGGTGTGCCCGCCGCTCGGGTGTGCCCGCCGCTCGGGTGTGCCCGCCGCTCGGATGTGGGCGGAGCAGAGCGGATCAGGGCCACGGCGTCGTCCCCAGCTAACGACGTCGGGGCGGCGGCGGCCAGCGACTGCCACCGCCTCGCCGCGCGGAGCTTTTACTGCCCACTGCCCTGTCAAACGCAGGCAGCCCCGCCGGGTAATCGCCATGGTTACGGTGGTTTCAACGTCGTTTTCACCTTTTTTTCTTTTTTAAATCGCCTCGTGATGCGGCGGAGAGGGGGGCCTCGATGTGACCCCGATTACTTCTCGAACGCTGTTGCCTTTCATTCCAGGAGCTGGTCTCCCCAAACAGCCTGGACCCGAAGCCCTCTCTGAGATACCGTGTTTATACACAGCCCCGGTGAGCAGAGAGAGTCTGATCATTAGCCCTCCAGCCTTAATGGAGATGGAGACGAAGGTGCGGAATACAAATGTGGCACGGCGCCGAGAGGACGCCCAGCCACCCACCCCCGCCCCCTTTCACGACCCCTCCTTTATATATAACTCCTGAGATCACGCACATCTATTCGCGGGACATTTGTGAAATTTCTTTTTATAGAACATTTTCGGGAGCCGTGTTTTTTTTTTTTTTTTTTGTGTTTTAAACAAGCGAGATGTCAGATGACAAGAGTACGTGACGAGTGTTTCTGCCTCACAGCGGGCAGGAAGTCGAGTTCCCGGCGTCGAAAACGAAATAAAGAAATACCCCGGACCGTTTCAAGTTCAGTCTCTGGCTGCGGAGTTCAAACACATCCTGGGCTGTCTCTCCCCCGCTACAGAGCTCCTTACTTTGTCTCCCACTTGATGTTCGCTGCGTCATCCTGTCTCTCAGTTGTTTTTTTTTGTGTTTTTTTTGTTTTTGTTTTTTTTCAACACCATTTCTTTAGGACGAATCCACTATCCTGAATCCATCTGTAAAACTCCCAGTTTCGAGCCTTCGTATTCATCTGTGTGGTAGTTAAACCTTGAGCTCGCGCTCTGATGGATGGTGATGAATTCAGTTCCCTTGTTGGGCGGATGTCACAACAGAGGCACGGCGCTCTTATTCCTGTCTCCATTTTCTCCGATGTACAAAGCACTGAAGCCCCGTCTCTGGGTTTAAATAGTGTTTTGTGTGATAAATTGCCGAGATATAATCGGGGGTGCAGGTCAGAAATAGTTATAATGTTTAATAGAAGAATGAGACCAGAGCAGCGGGTGCTGGCATCGCAGTGCAGTGATGAGTTTTACCCTGTTTCTCCCTGACTGCGAAAAAGGTGAGCTCGCTGTAGGGCCGAGCGCAATTGCGTCGGAAAATTTCCCCCGGATGTTATCTATGTGTTACATCCCGAAAAACGGGTCCCGACTGACGTCCCGCCCGTCTCAAAGCCCGCAAAGGAAGATTGCGTTTGGACTGCCGAGAGGTTGTCCGGCGAGTTGCGCCGCGGCTCTCCCTCCGGCCGGCGGCGCTTCTGGACAACCGGGCACGGGACCTCCGCGCACATTTATCAATAAAAGCTCATAGATTGGCAGCTCAGAACATCCTTCCCCGGCTGAGTCTTGACATCAATTATTCAGGTGAGCGCTGTGATTGCTCCAAATCTCCTCCTGCCGGAGCCAGGGGGAGGCCAGGCGGGGTCGCCGTGAACAGCGAGGCTCTCCCTCTCCTGGGCTTCACATCCGGGAACAGAGGGTTGTTGGTGTTCATCCTCCCCTCGGCCGTGAGCGTACCTTCTTTTTTTTTGTGTGTGCGTGTGTCCAGTCGGAAAGGGATGATATTTAAGGAAAAAAACAACTGGAAAAGTCGCCAAATTGGTCAGTGACGAAACCCGCGCCCAAACTTATGCTCTTGCCCTTGTCAATCATTGGGGCTCTCCCGGTGGAGAGATGAGGGGTGCAGGGAGCAGAACTCGGAGGACATGACACTTCCATGTCAGTGTCAGGGCCTTGGATTGGCAGGAAAGGGGGCTGCTTTGGAAGATGCACGGGGGAATTTGGGGAGTGAGCCGAGCTCAATCACCGCCTCTCACCGCGTGTGCGTGCCTGCACACTCTCCGGCGAGGCACGGTGCAGGGGATGGGGGTGGGGGTTGTATCGGGGCTCGTGTAAATTACTCGGAATTATTCCGCCTTGTTTGATGCACCTATCATCGATAGGGAGAATATAAATAAAACATCTAAAGTTAAAAGCAAAAAGGAAACGAGGCAAAGCTTTATATATTTCCAAGCGGGCTTTTAACTGACAGATGGGCGGTTGCTCGGAGGCAGGTGACATGTCAGTCTCAACCGAGAATTTCAAATAGCCGGTTGCTAACCTTGTCTTTGGGGTTCCGGGTTGGAGCAGGCAGGTGTATCTATTATGCATGAGAGTAGAATAGGGAAGAGGCACTTATGGTAAGGAGGAGAGCAAATGTCTGCAAAACATGCACTAATATTTAGTCAAAAGATCACAAGTTTAACATCACAGGCACGGTGTTGTAGTCCGAGTTCTCCTGCCGTCGTGCGGCGGTGAAGTGGCCCTTCACGCTCAGGGTCTCAATGGGCCGAACACGTGCATAGAAAAGCTAAATGCGCAAAATCACCACCGGATTCAAGACGCACGGGTACGAGTCACATTTGTCTGCCTAAATGATCATTTGGTCGTAAATTGACAGGCGCATGCTCACGACTTCTAATTAACAGAGACCGCGCCTCCACATGTATCTCCATATAATGAAGTGAGTTTCAATGAGGAGGAGCCGAGCTGCGTGGCACACTGATTGGTTCAGGCGGGTCGTGCCGCAGTAACAGAGGCAGCGGATCCCCTGAGGTAAGCAGTTTGGCTGCAAAAAAGAAAAATAAGGTAATCAATATTAAAGTAGATTTTCCTATTTATAAATTGAATGGAGGCAGTTTGGTGGTGCTTGCCTCCAGGAAGCTAAAGGTGCGAGAATTTGGAGATTGAGTTTAGGCTCCAGGTTATTACACACAGTATATAATAATAGAATGAAAATACAAATGATTAGTTATAAAAAAGTGCTTCTATTGCCGGTGGAAACCGGGTCATCAGCCATTGTTCGCTCTCAGCAAACAGATCCTGGTGATCTGTTTGGTGTGTGTGAAGCCCAGACACACCAAAACGACCGCCGGCCTTTGTGGGACCGTCGTCGAGCAGCCGTGGCCAACAATCAAGAACCCTTGTCTGCGGCTTTTCAGCCATTTGGAGACCATCGGTGAGAGAGAGCTCTCTGATTGGCTGCGAATGAGCAAAAACACTCAAAGGCTGATACACTAATAAATTATTGTTATGCCCTATTGTTATTGCCGGGATTTAAATTATTATTATCCTCCTTGGCATTTTCTTGGCTAAAAGGGCCTTGAACAAAGCAATCGGCGAACCCACCGACATTGTCTCGGTAGAGCCGGGAGGTCTCAGATATCTCATGGTTCAACTTTGATCCATCGACATTTGATCGATCTACATTTGGAGCTACAGATGTAAGTATTTAAAAATGAATGCTGCTGTGTGTTTCTTTTGCTGTTTAGCACTAACAAACGCTAATAGCTGAGGCATACCAGTCTGCCCTCCCGTTTATCCAGGGATTCGCCCATATTTTCCCTGTCCCCCCATTTAAATATGTTGCTGTAAATCGCCAAAATGTTTTACCTTTCAAAAAAAAAAAAAAAAAAAAAGTTTGGCAGTAACTTTGACCTGAGGCTTTGCCGCACGATCAGAGTGATCCCCGCTTCGCTGCTCGAGCTCGCCAACCCAAGCCACAGACAGTTCTGCATTTAGAGGGGCACACTCGGAAACAGCCCGTCGAGGAGGGGCATGCTAGACTGGCTAGAATGCATAATGTGAGAGGTACCTTTAGCAAAAAACTTGGGGACTTCCGAGACCTATATATACACCTATTATACTCCCTTTCAAGACCTAGTTGAATAAGTATAATAGGTCCCCTTTAAGTAAAACACCAAGAGATAACAACGGCAGTGCCAGTAATAACTTTTTATCAGACATATTCTCGATTGCTTTCGTTGTTTCGTGGAAACATGTTGGAACTACAAAATGCACAAAACAATCAGAACCCACCAGGATAGGAGCGTAAAACTGATTCTTCTTCATTGAGGTCAACAGAAGGCGTGTGACACACCCAGGAGCACACCAGAGGGGGTTCTAACATCCCTTTGTCCGTCTCACACTTTTCCATGCTCATAGTCACATATGCACCTACTGAATCGCGTCCCGGAGTACGATTGTCTGACCTTTTTTCGTGCTCCACATCAAAATTTGAATGTACCCGTCAGCCAGTGTGGTACACATTTCCATGGTAACAGCGAGCTCCACCAATCAGAGATGTTGCTGCTACACCTTAGGATTATGGGTAGTCTAGTCCTCCATGACATTGCAAATTAAAAACATGTTTTTGCTGAAAACAAGGTTGATAACGTACTTGTGGCTTGTGGCTTCTACGGGAGCAAAAACTAAATGTTATATACATTATACATTATTTGTAAACATTTGAAACCCTAATTGTAACCCTATGCCTAGAAACTACAAAAAATACAATTCTGCCCAATTTTGTTACGCATCTTGATACAATGACCTCATGGATAAAGTAATTATATTGTTATAAACCTCATAGTGTATGTATGTGTTGCTAGGGGTTAATTTGGTCGGGGAATTTACCTGCATTGTCAGAATTTGCATATGTCATAAAGCCCTGAATTATATGTTAGGCCACTTTAAGTGCCGCCCCCCCGTTGATACGACAACTTTTAAAGCACATGTCCAGAACGATCCAAAACACTTGACCTTCTGTTGGCAGCTCTTTTCATTAATAAGATGTAGGGCTTCAAAGATAATCCCTAAGGTGACCCAAAGGGTTCAAAGGTCAGTATCTCAGTTTGGGGTCAACCAAATTCTGTAATAACTTAAATATGTTAACCTACAAGATACGACCTTTCCAAAAATGTGTTGGGTTTTGTTCCACGACAAAGTAAAAAAAAAAAAAAAATCCAGCCCTGCCGCCGCAGCGGGGTGCCAAGTGTGGACTCCAAGAGCAAATCATAATGTAAGTTGAATAAAATTTGATCCTTTTTCTTTTATTTTGTCGTAAAAAAAAAAAAAAGCAGTAAACCCATGCATTAAAATTTTTTTATACATCCACGCCGCTCGCCCCCCCTCCAACCCTACTTCCCGTCGGTGGTCTGTTTTAGTTTTGGTCGACATATTTGCACAACACACATCAATGACATCCTCTCTGGAGTCAAGGCAACTTATCTGGGGACAGTGAATGATTGGTCAAATGGTTCCTTGGACTGAAGACATTTGGACATTTAGTCATTGATCAGACGCTTTTATCCAAAGCGACTTACAATTGTTCAAACACCGACGGACGCAGCCATCAGGAGCAATGAGGGGTTAAGTGTCTTGCTCAAGGACACTACAGCATGCTAGCAGGAGGAGCCTGGGATCCAACCAGCAACCTTTAGATCACTAGACGACCAGCTCTACCTCCTGAGCTACCATCCCCCATATGAAATGTCTTACCATCCCCCTGAAAAGACATTGCCCAGCAGGGGTCGAATAAAAACACGTCATAAAGCAAACCCTGATGACATCCCCTCATGATAACACGCACGGCGGCCATCTTGGACCGCCCGTTACGGTGGCACCAACACGAGGGTAGTAAAAGGGATTCAAGCAGGTGTTTGCCTTTCGGGTGAAATGCATGTTGTCCGTCAGCCGCCCGTCGGCTCTAGTTCTTGCGACGCGTTCAAGTGCATTTCGTTTGTGCGACGTGAGGAGACGTGAGGAGACGTGAGGAGACGCACTCGGCGGTCTCGGTTGTCGCTACTTCTTTGACGTCCTTCTGGTTTCGTCTGGGCCTAAAAGGTGTGCTCTCTCTCTCTAACGCGCATCCAGCAATATCCATCAACATATCCATAGAGCCAAATTTGCCATTGTCACACCTGCTTGGAGATTATAATGGATCCTTTATGGCCTGCGTATGTAGGCCCAAATTTTGTTACCCTAGATTTTTTCGGGAGCCACCCACACCGCAAAAAACAAGATATGCAACGAAGAAAAATAATAGGTGTCTTAATATTATTATTAATTGTAAATATTTTTTTATTTTTATATTTTAAATTGTATAATGTAGAGAATTTACTCAGTTTTACAAATTGTGGTTCTAATAATATTACGAATAATTGCATTTAGTTCAAGCTTGGAAATATAATTTTCCAGGACGTCTTTGTGATTTCTGCATAGGCGTGGTCCGAGGCAGTTCTAAATGTGTTCCTAAGGTAAGAGGAAATTTAAGTAAGAAAACTTTACCGAATGCCCAATGTTTGCCTAGAACGTGCTGCAAACATTGACTTAAAATGGTCTTAATCATCTCACTCAATTTTCATTCATACTTGGTATTAACCGGTGGGTGTCATTTCATTTAACAAATCTAATTGTACTGTTTCCCCAAAAATGGGTTTCAAGTTCACCGTGTCACAGCAACAATTATTTTATGAAAACTAATAAAGATATAAAAAGGTCAGAGCTGTGCCCCCACAGCCTGTGGGCAAACATTATTAATAAATACAGCGGGCTCACCCTCATAAATAGTTGCAGTCCTCTGCGCCCCCTTTGTCAGGCATGAAAAACAAAACAAATTTGATTTTTCTCTTTAGTTCTCAACGAGGCCAATTTGGACGGGGGAGAAATCCGGGCGGTAATTATGGGGGAATCGTTGAGAAATTCTTCAAACTGACCCCTTATTCCCTTTGCTGGGATCGCTCGTGAAAGGTGCAGCAATTGAATATCAAAACAGGGTTAATATGAGGATGAGAATATGTGAATAATATGTTTGAGCATGACCCAATGAAACAAGAACCCGCTGCTAAAAAAAAGAAAAGAAAGTCCCTGAACAACGTGAAGCGGCGCAGGGAGCACCGCGGCGTGGGGACATTAGTCTCTGTCAGGGTTCTGGTGACGAGGGAGGTGTGGAGCCAAGGATGCGCTATTTGGAGAGGATCCAGCCAAGTCAGCAGCAGGGTGGGAGCAGGCTCATTTACCTCACTCAGCCACTGCCTTACATCGCTAGACTTCACTCCACCCACCAGGTGTGTATGCGCATGTTTGGGTGTTTTGGGGGGGGGGGGGGGGCACACGTGATGGGGAAAAGTTATTTTCCAGATATACAGGCGACTTTCGCGACCGGACAAAATTCTGATGCCGAAAACAGACTATTCCGTATCCTGCTGAATACGCAATTTTAAAAGATGCAAATTTGGGAACAAACATTTGAGCTTGCTCCTCAGACCTCGTCCGCCTGAACGACTGAGAACAACCCATGAGTTAATTTTTTTTATCATAGCAAACTCGTCAGCAGCCAAAAAGGCCCGTCTGTACGTCTGTGAGTGAAGCCAGCTACGGTTGAACCGCACCAGCGCAGTTGGATTGTTTTGTGACGACCGTTTGTCGAGCGGTGGGGGGGGGTAGAGATACAAGCGGCAGGCAGTGAGAGAATACGAGCTCTGGCAATTACAAGCAGGCGTGTTCGTACGCCGCTCATTCAGTCCAGTTCAACTCTATTGTCATTGACGCAATGTGCAGGCGCATAGGCGCATAACAAAGAGAGTGCTGGGGCTCCACCAAACGGTGCAGGGGGGGGGGCACATAAAGTCATACATAAAAACACAAATATTACCAACATATTTACAAACTTGCATTGAATGGGTTGTATACAGTATATCTGGGGTAATTGAAGTTGAGCTGTGCAAATCTTTCTGGTCTGCCGATGTACAGTCACCGCACCACGCTGAGAGGCAGCAGCTCAGGATGCTCAGGAGAGTATTTTTGGAGACAGGCGGGCGCTCGCCAGCCTCCTCGGGAAGTGCAGGCGTTGTTGGGCCTTCTTCACCCTTCTTCACAAGGAAGTGTGTATTTGATGTCCAGGAGCGGTCCTCGCTGATATATATATATATATATATATATATATATATATATATATATATATATATATATATACAGTATATATATGGGGGATCGGCTGCAGCTTTTGGACCTCCTGAAGTCCACGATCAGCTCCTCCAGCAAACCCCCAAAGTGCGGGTTTGCTGGAGGCGCACCATGATGTGAGGTGCAGAATCTCCGCCCTGTGAGCCACCTCGTCCTTTTCAGGATTCGGCCTCCAGCTGTGCAGTTGTCCGCGAACCCGATTATTGGGTTTGAGTGGTAAACTGGCATGCAGTCTTGGATTAAGAGGGAGTGGAGGAGGGGGCTCAAAACACAGCCTTGAGGGGCAACTGTGCTGAGGTTCAAGGTGAAGGAGGTGAGGTAACTTCACCGAACAGACGGAGGTCTGTTGTTCAGGAAGTCCAGGGACCAGATACAGAGGTGGGGATTAACTCCGGTTTTTGTGGAGATGGCACCAGTCTCAAAGTTAACGTAGGATACCACAGCGGATGTATGTTCATTAACATCTGTATGAGAGCCGTGGGTGGCTGAAAGAGCAAAAATACTCCAGTTTGTGTTTGTGTCAGAGTCCTGGAGTTCCTCCCTCTGGCCAGACTAACTGTCTGTACTGCTGGCTTGACCCTTTTTTGAGGGGTTCGTAAGCTGAGGCCAGCAACAGGCAGAGGTGGGCAGACTGCCCAAGGTGGGGGCGGGGAGTAGCGTTGTACGAGTCCTTAATATGAGTGCAAAGACGGTCCAGGGTGTTTTGTCCCCTAGTGGGGCATCTCTTCTGAGTGATGCGGTGCTCATCTGGCATTGATCCTAACATCCACTTCCAATGCAAACAAAACAAACGTTAGAGCGAAGTTAGTTCTGTCAGACGACTCAAGGGCGCCGCACGCTTACAGGCCCTCATGTGCTGGCCTTTTTAAGCAGCCAGTCCCCCTGGCCCTACCTGCTTTGTCGCTTGCTTTGCGGCCTTGCTGCGCTTGCTCCACCTACCCTGCATCCACTTGTTGGGCTCTACTCTTCTATCCAAGGGGGGGATTCAAGCTCATCACTCATCCCTTCAAATGATGCAAAATAAATCAAGATCAATTTAAGGAAAATCTAAGAGTTGTCTGTCAGAAATTTATACTCTGTATTCTAAATATGTCCCAGCGTTTCCTGATATTTCTCTCCGTCCAAGGCCAAGCATTTCCAATTCGGTGCACCTAGTAATAAGCAAGAACAAGGTGCTGACAGGCAAATGTCAGACTGCAGACAGGATATTGGTATGCGTATTTTATTTTATTTTATTATTATTATTTTTTTTTTCAAAATCCCATTGCCTCATGTACCTAAAATAATACATCGTTTTCATTTATTTTATTCAGAATTCACTCACATATTCAGACCATATCTATTATTCATGAAACACGGCTGTCACTTGTTAGGCAGAGTTCACCTTCTTTAGACATAACTGTGTGGAATGCTGTGGGCTAATACTTAAAAAAATAATATAAAGAAAATCTCATCTCTCCACCGGTAAAACACAATTCAACGCAAGGTTAGCGTCCAGATCCCGAAGACTATAGAGTGATGTCCTCCTCAGTTTAAAGTATAAGTACCTTAAGTACACTAAGTGTGCACCCCGATGCAGCGTCATTCATTGTAATCAGTCGGTTTCCATCCGGTATTAACAGGGCACGGAGCTGAGCACTCACCGTGTCGTCAAAGCAAAATAGCTGTTTTGCATCTAGTTCAACTCCCCCAACACCTCTAATTCACATCACCAAAATGATAAGAGGCAGATGCTTGTGTGTGTACGTGTGTGTGTGTGTGTGTGTGCGCGCACTGTTGCATGAATACATCTCTCTCAGGCATTCAGAGCGAACTCAAACAAAAGTGGGAGATATCTCGCAAAAGGCTTGTTGTTGCTCTGCTTTGCGGGTGCATCCGTATATCTATCTCTCCGTTCTGCCAAACATACCTCGCATCAATCCGCGCTTCCACGACAAGTTAACTCCCGCTGCCTGTTATATAACCTTCATGCCAGTTAGGCATCTGGGAGTCTCTACCCACACGTAGGGGTTGAGGGAGGGAGACGGAGTCTTTCTGGTACTGGGTCGCCGACATGGCGAGAGACTTTTATTAAAGACTGGAACATAAAGGCTCGGTGGACAAAAGGATAAATAATAAGCAATAATAATGACAATCAGTCGGGGTGCAGGAGGAATGACGTTTCCTTAGCTCCTGGACGGCTGACGAGCCCCGTGCGCCGATCCCTCTCCGCAAGACAGGCAAACATTAAAAAAGCTCCGTGTCCCAGATCGGACCAATCAGCAACGCGCGGGTGCAGAATCGGCCGATTCGGGGCAGCTGTGCAGCCGCGGGAAGGAAGCCACGCTGCCGTCTGCAGCGGCAGCTTAACCACGCCCCTTGGGTCGCCACAGGTACATTTCCACCACTTTAAACGGATAAATTAAATAATAAAATCATGCTATTTTCAACACTTTGTTGATCTAGATAACTCATTGTGTTAAACGTAACGCTAACTTGGAGAATTGGAGTGGAGTTTTTTTTTCTCCTTCAGCGGTGCACCGTGCACACCGCGCCTCCCGTGTCGCTTCCCGTGTTGGTTTTCCTGTGTTTTAATTTTAGATCTATTTGTTTTCTTTAGTTTCCACTTGTATGAAACAAACATTTTAAACCCAACTAGGGGACTTGCTGCCTTGGATCAGAACAGTGGAGGCATCTTAAGATGTAAAAAATTGCAGACTTAAAAGGGCTACATTAAATTATGTATTAAGGATTAAGGAAAAGTGATACTGTATTGTAAACATGCAACAATCTAGCAAATACTAATTATAATAATGGTTATAATAATAATACCAATGTCCCAGCAGCTTACATCAACACAATAGGCAAAATAATAATAAAGCAATAAAGCAATAAAAAAAAAATGAAAAAATGTACCAGTTAAAAAATAAAGGTTAACTGTACCCAATCAAAGAAATCTTTCAATATACACTAAACCTAGGGATAAACAACAGATTTTATTAGCGATGGGCAAAATATTATTTGTTTTAGATGTTACAGTCGGAGAGACGTTTCAATTTCATGGATGCATTTCAACATGAAATGGAACCTTGGACCGCCAAGTTCACCGACGCTAACTTGGATGATATATGCTGCACTTAGGCGTGGCCCAACGTGTGCTCGCTTGTAGCGCGGGCTGCACTGTGCACGGCTCTTAACAAATGGTCCTGGACTGCATCCAGGCGGCTGTAGTGTTTAAATTACCTGTCCTGTCCAAAAAGTTATGCCGCAAAGCACTTTGGTCTTGTCAGGAGCTACACTTTACGATGCGCGGTGAATTTCCATTCATGATTCACTCTTTTTGACACGATTGTCTGGATGATGGCGTCTCCCTTTACTATCAAAGCTTCCGTGGAATTCAAAATGTTGGCTGGCTGGCCATTTAGATGCACGCTAAGTAAGCAAGGAAAGGGGGGCGGGGCGGGGGGCAACAAAGATATATAAAGGAATAATAAATAAATCAACCACAGTAAAACTCACATAATACGCACTGAATCCACTGAATGCACACAAAGCATACTACATGCGCTCCACATCTCAATCGATCATTTGTTATTTAAAGTGCCCGGATAAAGTATGGCATTAATGGACGAAACCACAATCTTGCCAGAGCAAATACCATCAAGCCAGAAGCGGGGCCTAAGTGGCCACAAAAAACAATTTGGGGGACGGGCAGGGAGCAATCGCAACATCACTGCCAAGATGATTTGCAATACTATGGTAACTCCATTTCAATCCCATCTGAATAAAATCCATAACGGACCATTAATGAAAGACAAGGAGTCCTCTATTAAAGCCGTTTGACAAAGGTGGACGCCTGCATGAATTCATTATTTCCAGAGGCTGTTCCTTAAGCATACTGATGAATGCCTGTTTAATGTTGGGGGGGGGGTCTAGGGGAGAAACCGCACTAATTTCTTTATACGGTGTCCGGGTTTTATCTCCAGTTGCCCCCTTCATTTTCTACAAAGAGATGCATGAAAATTAACCATGGGTGCAGCACGGCACATGCAACTCTTCAACAATAAATGTTGCGTGTTAAATAATAAGGGTGCAGGAAATAACCCCCCCAGAGAGAGAGCAGTGAATCAGTCTGTCAGCAAAAGGTTGCCTGACTCGAGGAGGTAACGCTAATTCGACAGCCGAATCCTCCCCTGCACGTGATGAATCCATTTGGAAATAAAATCGACGGCGCGGCCACGTCCACGGTTCGCAGAGGAGCCGTCCCACGCGAAGCGCCAGGGAACCCGGGCCACCGCGCCGCGTTGTCCGGCGCCTTGTTTTTATGATTTCTGCCCGTTCGCCTTAATAAATGAGGAGATTGAGGAGAGAGAGAGAGAGAGAGAGAGAGACGAAAGGAGGATGATTATTTTTTTGGAGGGGTGGCGGTGGCGGTGGGGGCGGGGGGGGATGGCGCTGGCTTTATGGTTTGTGCGTCGGTGATTTGTGAGGAGATTGAAATGAGGCCGGCGTCGGGTCGGCCGCCAGACCCAGGATCGTGATTTACGCACGCAGTTAAATCACGACGGAGACAGCGGGGGCCCGGTCCCCGGCGGTGGATCCGTCTCCGGTCACACGCAGGGTGGCGGGGGGCTGGGAGGGTGGGACGGGGACGGACGGGCTGGAGGGCGTTCCATCAGCGGCGGAACCCGCGGCAATCGCAGGCCGCGCGGGCCCCCCCCCCCCCGCTTTTGGCTTTCCGCGCAAACATTGTCAATAAATGAATTTTCACCCGGGGCGGCTGGCTCTGGAGGGGGAGAGAGAGAGAGAGACAGAGAGAGAGAGAGAGACAGAGAGAGAGAGAGAGAGAGAGAGAGACAGAGAGAGAGAGAGAGAGAGAGAGAGACAGAGAGAGAGAGAGAGAGAGATTTCACAACATTTGTTCGGACCCGTCGGTGGTTGTGGTCAGTGCGGTAGAGATGAAAACGGGAGAGATGGCACCTACGCATTCCTTTTCCTTGGCATTTACTTGCCCCTCTCTCTCCCTCCCTCTCTCTCTCTCTCTCTCTCTCTCTGTCACATAAATATGTTCATTTGGTCCTTTGAATACATGACGTTGTGCACGAGCGTGATTCCACGGCGCCGGCCCCCGGATGACGTCCAGTCGAGTCGTCTCTCAGGGGCCCGGTGTCCACAGGACGTGTTTGAAAACGTGGCGTTTTCTCCGCCTTTTGGCCCCCAAACGGAGTTTCGGGGGCCACTGGGAACGAGGCTTTCCGAAAACGCCTTCCAGCACGGAAACGGACGGGTGGAGCAAAGCCGAAAACACAGAAAAGATTCTGTGGAATCGGCCAAAACGCTTTAGACGATCACGGAATCTCGTCATTATTTCCTTTTGTTCCTTTAGCTTATTAGACGCCGCTCACCAGCTCCTCTCCACCACACTCCACGTTCAGCGGCGCGCTGCGGGCGCCTTCACGCGCCGTCCTCAGCGATGATGGTGACTTGATGATGAAGGAATTCATAAATGAAAGCAGCGCACTGGGGCTGCAGCGAGACGCTCCGTCCGCAGCAGGAGGACGGAGGTTTTTTCATCGGGAATAGGAAGTGGTCCAAACACACACACACACACACACACACACACACACACATACACACACATACACACACACATACAGACAAACACACACACACACAAACACACACACACACACACACACACAAACACACACACACACACACACACACAAACACACACACATACACACATACACACACAAACACACACACAAGCACACACACACACACACACACACGCACAAACACACACACACACACAAACACACACAGACAAACACACACAAACACACCTACACACAAACAAACACACACACACATACACACACACACGTACAGACAAACACACACATAAACACACACACACACACAAACACACACACACACAGACAAACACACACACACAAACGCACACAGACAAACACACACACACACACACAGACCCACACACACCTTGATCGCAAGCAAGTTGTGTGTGTTGTGGTCGGGACAACGGAGGAAAACGGAGGAAATGGTTCAATATGTAGTTTAGTGGGAAAGGAAACTGTTGTTTATCTCCAGGTGTGAGGGTGGGGCTTCTTCTCCTTCTCTTTACCATTGGGCGACTGACGTTCTTCATCTTCTTCTACTCCTTCATCTTTTTCTTCATCTTCTTCTACTTCTTCATCTTTTTCTTCTTCATCTTCATTTTCTTTTTCATCTTCTTCATCTTTTTCTTCATCTTCATCTTCTTCTGCCTCATCATTTACTTCTTCATCTTCACCTTCTTCTTTTTCTTCATCTTCTTCATATTTTTCTTCATCTTCTTTTTCTTCTTCATCTTCTTCTTCATCTTCTTCTTCATCTTCTTCTTCTTCTTCATCTTTTTCTTCTTTTTCTTCTTCATCTTCTTCATCTTTTTCTTCATCTTTAAGAAGATAAAGGTCATCTTCACCTTCTTCTTTTTCTTCTTCATCTTCTTCATCTTTTTCTTCATCTTTAAGAAGATAAAGATCATCTTCACCTTCTTCTTTTTCTTCTTCATCTTCTTCATCTTTTTCTTCATCTTTAAGAAGATAAAGATCATCTTCACCTTCTTCTTTTTCTTCTTCATCTTCTTCATTTTTTTCTTCATCTTCTTTTTCTTCTTCTTCTTCTTCATCTTCATCTTCTTTTTCATCTTTTTCATCTTCTTCTTCTTCTTATTCTTCTTCATTTTTTTCACCTTCTTTTTCTTCCTCATCATCTTTTTCTTCTTCATCTTCTCCCCTTTTTATTCATCTTCTTCTCCTTCATCTTCTTCTTTTTCATCTTCTTCTTCATCTTCTTCTTCTTGGCGCTCAGGCCTCGTTGATGAGCACGTCAATGTCAGGCATAATGGCTTTGCACGCGCCTAAAGAGCCGTAGTGACAAGACTCATTAAATTGCAATTTGGAACGGAGCTGAGCCCGTTCACTTCACCACTGGCAGGACAGCGGAGGACACCACATTTGCACCACATTTGCACCACATTTGCACCACATTTGTTTTTCTTGTTTTTTCCGAGCGCGTTTCATCCCAACAGTCGTGATTCTCCGGTGTCGGCAGGGGCGACACGGACTGCGGCATCTGATCTGCGAAGCGTTTCCACGTCCGTCACGACGGGCGTTGATTCTCAATCTTTTTTTTTTTTTTTTATGTAGCGTCAGCGGCGTTGCTGGCTCGCTAGGTTGTTGCCGGATGTGAGTCGGTGGAGTTTGGTCGGAGTTTGGTGACGCGAGCAATTCGTTGATCTCAAACTGACCTTTGAACCGATTCGGGAGGAGCCGCGGGCAACGAGCTGGGAGTGACCCGTGGGCATCAAGCCCCGCATCTTCCACCCGGTAACAGGATATAATGACAAAATGAATGTGGGGGAAAAGGGTGACGGCGTTTGGCATCGTTTGCATTGGCGGTGGCTAATTTTGCACTTTCTAAATAAATCATTTTGATGTAATTGAATGATTTTTGTGAGTTTTGTGAATTCCGACGACAACTCTACATACATTACAATACATTAAACAAATCTTTATTCTGCGTCATTTAAACAGCTGAATCCCCAAGAGCCAAATTTTCCGCTATCATTTTTTATTTATCACTGATTGGAATGTGAAATTCGCTGCCCGGCTCCTCGCCTTCTCACCTCTCTGGCTCATTGGATCATGGGTGTTGCTCGTCGGCCATCTTAGGAAATATGGCCAATTAGGACAATTTGCTTACAGCAGGATGCATAAGATGGATCCTATTTGGATTCCTTGACTTGGCAAAAATGTCACAGGAAAAATGTAATGGCTCCGGGGTCAGAAAATCGGGCATATTTAGTGTAAAGGTGTCATTCAAATCAGCGTAAACGCACCCGACAGCAAACGGAACAGACATGCTCATTAGGGCTGCCGTCACTGCGCGAACAAAACCCGCCCCCCCCCGCTACGCACCCGTGAAATTCCCACAATTTCCAAGACTCCGCATGGAAATGAGTCAGGGCTCCATCTGAGCCCAGGGTAACGGGGAAGAGAACGTTTTCCTCTGGCTAAATCTGACGGAAATCTCCAAATATAGCCACCTGCCAGCGCCGGGGTTAACGTATCAGATCACGGGCAGCTGCCGCTTCCACCCCCAACGAGGGTTTTGTCGGGTCAAACGGCGTTTGTCCTTTCCTCTTTGATTCTCCTCTGTATATATATGTCAAATAAAGCAGCCAACCCCCTCTGATACAGGCTTAGTGTGCCGCCTCTAATACCTCATGCGGCGCAGAGTTGGCATGAAGTTCCTGCTGGCAGCGGAACTGAGGCTGCCGCGGGGGCGGGCAGGCAGGTGGGGAGGGGGGGGTTCTGCTTAATCTCATTACAGCTAAGACCCCCCCCCCCCCCCCTTATATTTTTGAGGTCACTGTGTTTCCTCAATGACTCACATTCACCCTTGAGTGACGGACCGAGGGGTCGACAACCACTCCACGCAGGCCGCCAACGTCCGAGGGAAGCGCCGGAGGCCCCCCCGTCCGCCACCGCCGCGGCGCCACGTCATCGGCTGCGCTGCGGCGCCCGTCCTCAACCACGGCGAGCGCGTCCGTTGGGGGGGACGAGCGCTCGACCCCCCTCGCCGCCGTCTCTCCTGCCCTCCGGGGTCCGTCTCGTTCCCCCGTCGCTCACCGCTTTTCCCGAGGTCGCCCAGGAGCCGTCGGGCAGAGCCGTTGAATCTGCCGGCGTCGGGGCGGATGCTTGGCAAAGCTTTATTTTAGACTCTCGGCCCCCCGCGGTCGACGTGGGCGCCCACGGTATTAAGTACATTTCCTCGATAAAGGGGAAGCGGGTCCTGCCGCTTTGTGCGCTTGGCGCGGCCGCCTCCCCCCGTGTGAGACAAGTTGGCGGTTTAATGAACACCCCCCCACCCACCCCCCACCCCCGTTATTGTGGATGTTCCTGGATTTAGGGCGTAAGGAGCGTAGAAGCGCTCCACCAGGCGTCCTCAAAACATAAAAGGAAGGTCCGGGAAAATGTCTGCCCCGGCGGGGGCGCCTATGACGA
The DNA here is from genome assembly GCF_960531495.2 of Zeus faber. Taxonomy (NCBI): domain Eukaryota; kingdom Metazoa; phylum Chordata; class Actinopteri; order Zeiformes; family Zeidae; genus Zeus; species Zeus faber. The sequence continues at coordinate 26,649,882 of NC_137202.1, forward strand.
GGCCGGCTCCGCCGACACCGACAACACTTCGCAGGGAGAAGGGGGGGGGGGGGGCTGGGGGGTGTGGGTCATTCCTGTTGGAGGAGGTCGGTGACTCACCCCCCCCCCCCTCTGTTCCCTTCATCACATCAATCCGGTGGCCGCCGCGGGGAAAGCCCCACGGCCCCGACCTCCCACTGTAGAAGCTCTTGGATGCCTACATGACACCCCCCCTCCCCCCACACACACACAGACACATCACACACACACACACACACACACACACACACACACACACACACACACACACACACACACACACACACACACAGACACATCACACACGCACACACACGCGACCTGGCTGCCGCTTTACACCCACTCTCTCAGGAGGCTGCTTGGTCTACACCGCACCCGCTCCCCTCCCCCTGCCACGCAGCGGTGCAGCGATGGACAACACACTGCCGTAGATTCCAAGGAGGAGGCAGGGGGAGGGGAGGAGGCAGGGGATACGATTTCAATATTTAGAACACCACCCCACCCATAAAAACATGACAGAAGTTGTAGATGAATAAAGACGTGGCCACCATAAACGTCCACCAATTTCCACCACGCATGTGGAAAAGGCACAAATTGATGCATGGAAATTCACCTGAATGCGGGAAATGAAGCGTTTGACTCTCAAAATGCCCTCCCTAATGTTCAAACAAAACCTACGGCCGCTGTGCACAGCCCTCTCCACGGGAAGCCAGATCGCTCTTTTTAAAAACCGCACGCCTAACAACCAACCCCAACCCTGAAAGCGCTAAATATCATTGAGAAATGAAAACAGCAAAACGGATTTCACATTTCACCACAAAGTCACTTTGATAATTGATGGAAACGTGGGATCCGATCCTGAGTCTCCATCCGTTCGGCGCATTAAGCGGTTGAATCCACCTCGCGTGCAGGAAACGTACGCGCACACAGGGAGGTCTCTTTAAGCGGCGATTTTCTCGCCGATTAAACTTGGGGGGGTCGACAACACACGCCGCCCAAAGAAAGAGAAGCCCCATCGATGTGGCGCGCATACTCCGTTTGTGCATTTCCGTTTACTCCCCGTTGGACTGGACGCTGTTTATTTTTGGGTGTTTGCTGGAGACTCGTCGGGTCGGGGTTTTGTTTTTTTTAATATCAGGTCGGGTTGTCGAAACGACTTAATGGGAGCGTTCAATTAAAAACAAAATTAAGATTTGAAGTACGGTAGATTAGTGACTCGACAAACAACAAATAACACCCGACGCCCTCTCAAGATGCATGTGACCGCCGGCGGCCATGACTGAGTCAGCGTGCGCGAATGCCAGAGGAATATTGGACACGGGGGAGGGAGGGGGGTTAAGTCTGTCAGTCGGACAGCAGGACTCCCACTGCTCCGCGGGGGGTGTGGCTCATTCGTCCTTCTCCTTTGTCCCGCCAGCCCCGGCGGTGATGACTTCCCCCTGCGCCGTCGCGCTTAAGTTGCCAGAGCCGCTGCGGCCCCTATCCCAAGGGGCCTTCTTTTGTGCCCGTTCCATGGGCACGTCTGGGTCGCCGTTCGGACAAGACCCCTCCAGGTCGGGGTGTATTGAACCTGCAGGCGTGGTTTCAGGAAGCATCAGAATATGCTTTTTTTTTTTTCCATGTTATCATGACATTGTCCCGATCTCTTTATTTTCATGAGTTTGAAACTAACATGTGCTAATTGAATTGAGATTGCATCCTGTAAAGGGAGGTTAAATATTTTCAAACCCAGCATATCACCATAATGAGTCTGTAATTGGGGTGAGTTATTAAATATTTTATTCGACATTACTCATCCCAGAACTCAGTATCGTAGCTTCAGAAATAAATCATAGAAGGGCCGTCAAATGATCAGCTCTCAAATAGTCATTGAAATACTGAAAACCTTACAATCTCATGGATTACCACTTTAATGCTAATTTAAAGGAAAAACCATGGATGAAGTCTTCCAACCCGTGCTACACTCATGAAACGACCTCCAAAAGCAGATGAAGGACAGATTCACTTCACAAAATGTGTGGAAAACGCGTCTAGTGTCACCAAGAAACCATTAGGCTTTAAGCATTAGTAAAATATAATGAATTACCATGTTGGGGAAAGCACTCCAATGTAAATGAGAAAGCCAGAGTTTTCCTCAATCCGCACAAAAACAAAGTTATTGACGGCAAAGGATCAAGTTTAATTTTTTTTTAAGCGATTTAGTTCCCACTCAAAATCAAATTTTACAATAGGCGGAGAAATTGGGACATTTAGGGAATCTTTCATGGATTTCATGGTTTTTTCAGACCTGCTGGTTCAGCTTCATTTGCCCTTGTTCTCGACCTACATTGAAAACAAAGACGTGAAAGTATGCATTTTAAAGTGGATGATTTGATAAAACTGATTTGGATTTGCCGTCTCCTGTTCGCAGCATCTCTGTCGTTAAGCTTCCAGGGAATGACGTCCTTTTTTCAACATTATTCATTTGCGCGCGACGTGGCCGTCCTTGTTGCCGTTTGACACGTACAGAGAGTTTTATAAAACTGTCGCGACTACAGCAGCACCTCGTGTTTTCCTCTGACTCTCGTTATTGGTGTTTTGAAAGCCACCGCCGTCGGCGTGAGATGATATAGGGTGGCCGCCGGGGCCAGACGATCGATCCTTGATGTGCCGCGCCGCACTGCTAACCTGCGCGGCGTGAAGAAAGCCATTTGTACCCGTGCTCCGCTGCCCCGCGGGGCCGACCAAGGTCGAGGTGTGAATTTACTGCAGTTGTTTGTCTTGCGCTCTCGGCGCAAGCGGCTTTGTCGGTATTAATGCGGTAAGTGGGTAGGTGAATCTGCGGGCCGTCCCCATTTATTAACATTCTGGAGTGCAAAGCAGGGAGGGGGGGGGGGAATCCTGGTCATCTGGATGAATGCAACATTCATTCTGTGTCTGGCGATGGTGGAAAAGGGCGGCGCGGCTGCAGATTGGGTTGGCCGTCTGCCAAGGCAACACACTTGTGGCTCCTGGAAGTGTAGCCCGCCGTCCTCAGTACAAACAGCCAAAGCACACGAGGCCAGCGTGTTCACCTCAAAACTGTGAGTCTGGCGAGCCGGAGATTTTCTCTTCGGCAACTAACAGCGGCGCTGGATAATTAAAGGAAAATGTCCCAACACTTCTGAGGTTTTTCACGGTTGAATAACTGGAGTAGTTTTCAAATTTAAATAACACAACTCACCGGGCAAACTAGTCTCTCAGTGAGAGACTAGTTTGACAAAGCCAGGGGCTCAGCAAGATTGGTCTTTCTAAAAGCCAAGCAAAATTTTGGTATTTATAATTTGTATACCCTTATTCAGCGAAAAACTATGCTTGGATTATTGATCACTGCGCAAACTCAATTCATCATTTCCCAACGTCGATAGAACCCAGAGAAAGGGATATCCGTCCCTCACTTTATTATTGGACTAAAAGTAACTTCAGGCAATAGTCTCAGGCAGCACAAAATGGCTGATGATGTACGTTTACGCTATATTTAGTAAGGGAAGATCATATATTCCCTGCAACAGCATTCTGGATCTGACAACCAGGTTTGTCACTCAGAAAGTTGCCCATTTTTAGCTGCCGTGCCTACAGCGTAAAGGACAGATTTGCTATTTTTTTGGCCTTATTAAAATCTTGGCTCCCATCATTTACAATTCATAGCACAAACGCGCTGAACACGTTACTGTTGAGAAACTGACATCTCTGCTGCAGCTTCTCACTGTGCTTGAACGCAGTGGAATGGGGCAGGCTTTTATACCTAACCCCAGCTCACAATATTGTCTTAATACATAATACAAAAGAAAACTGTATATTTTATCAGGTTTTTCAGGGTTTCATTGGCTCTTTTCCACCCAAATCAGCTCTTTCACTCACATCCACCCTTCTTACATACACCCTTACAGTACACGAGAGACCAGAAACAGGGAGTCACGCAGCTTCCTACAGGCAAACTGTCGCAGTCAATGCCATGCTTTGGATGTACTGTGGCAATTGCAAACAATAGTTCTAAATAAAATGTGATAATACTGTTATTCAAAACATGTATTAAAAGACGCGCTTAGATACGTGTCACTATGATATGTTAAAAAGCTTTTTTCTTTTTACGTTTTCCCTGTTGGATTCCATTTCCAACGCAGTGAGAAGCTGCAGCAGAGCGGTATGTTTCTCAATATTAAAGGTCTCGGCCAGATTGTGCGAACCGCTCTAAATGAAAGGAACCATCATTTTGACAAGGCCCGGGTTGAAAAATAGCAAACCTAAACTTTAAAATGTTGAAAAACGTGTTTGACTGTCACAAAATACGTAAACAAATGGGGCTCGTTATGGGATTCCAATGCAATACTGTATGTTTTGATACGCCTGATTTCTATCAACCCATCAGTTGCACTCTCCTGTATCCTGTAACCCCCCCCCAAGATACAGTTTTCAAAATTCGCCTCTCTATATCCCTTGGCAACCGTGTCAGATTTCTTTGCACATGTTAATATTTTCCAGTGACAGCGAGTTCAACTCCCTCAGCGTTGGAATTCTTTGACATTCCTTAAAATGTTAATCAGCGAGTGAAATGCGTCTTACAGCCGACCTCTGAGATGTTGACGGAGACAGACGGCAAAGGAACAGCGACGACTCGAAAGGTTTTGGGGTTTTTTTTTCCTCCGGTCTGACTGAAGCACCGGGATCCACATCTCTGGACCTGTAGGTTTCATTGCGTCTTCCGGTGGAGGAACCAAATGACAAGGTTTTAAATTAGACAGAGAGCTGCCGCTGCAAGTTAGTGGCTGCGTAAATAGTCACAGAGCGCCTAAAGGAGGATGGCAAGGAGCTTCTCTTGAATCTTCTGTGAATAATTTATTAATCTGCAGTGTTGCCCTTATGGCAGCGTTCTGATGGCTACAGACTCCATATCCTGCCATATTCTCCGCTGTGCAGTCTATAAACACTGTTCAGAACTGCGAGGAGAATGGATCCGGGCTGATCCTCGTTCGTCAAGCTCGAAATCTCCAGGATGGACGGAGCTTGCAGGACGGCAGGCGTATGGCATCGCAGGCGCATCGCTTTAGCAATTAGATTAATGTCCAATTATGCATTGGAATAGGGTGAAAAATCATTGGCTGTTTTCCTTTGTGATTCAGGTTAATGAAAAAGACCTTCGCCTCATTCTAATTTCACAAAATTGGAACATGATTAATCGCTGTGGTAATCACGTCGATTGTTCGACCGATAACCCCTCCTCCCCCTCACAGAAACTCACAGCCAGTAAAGAGCAAGAGAGAGCAGGGCTTGTACACAATACTTTTATCAAAGAATCACATATAAAAACACACTTTAATTTCATAAGAAAGCTTTTGATTGAAATTTTTTTTTTTTTATATTTTCATTATTTATATCCCATATCATCGGTTGAACCCTCAGACTGAACATTTTAAGCCCTCAACTACTGAGAACGTTGTTCAAGCAAAGAAAAACAACAACAAAAAAACACAATACATCACACAAACTAGGGATGCACAGATACCAGTACCAGGCCTGATACAGTTACATTGAGTTCCTGTCTTCCATGTTAACTTTTGGATCTCATCGATACTTTCATGTTCTATCTAATTTTGTTTATAGAAAACCAGAAATCAAAATAAATGACTGAAAATAACTAAAACACAGGGTCGTCAAATCGGGTGTCACTGTTATTGGGACTGGAGATTTCACTTCTCTTATTGGTACTGTGTATTGGCAGGTACCCAAGACCAAGTACTTCACTCGGCCCAGTATCGTGCATCCTTTTCACATAGCCTTTTTTGTATTATTACAATGCAATACGCACAATTCAAAAATATATTCTCAAACCTTGTAGTTGCCTTTTTTATTTTAATTTTTTGAATTAGAAAAAATACATGACGGACTCAATTCACTGGGATAAATGTTATAACAAAGTCACAAGTGATATTGTATTTTGCACCATAACAGCATTACTGCTGTTTACTCAATAATCATCCATGTGTTCTCTTGTGCCGTGAGGCATTAAGAGAGATCTTGGACCTCTCATGTACCCTAGTTGTTTGAATTGCCCTTAAGGGTATTATGTCCTGAGGGACATATGAATATACATTGATCTAGACGTTCCCACCCCATTTACCTCATCATTATGTCATGTGTGTTCACACGTGGTCACCTCGGGAAGGGCCGTCTGGTCCTGTATGACCACTTGGGGCGGGGTCGGGGCAGGGCGGGCGTGCGGCACAGAGTTCTTCTGCAGCTCCATGCCGAAAGCTGGCGGCGCGTTCTGCAACTGTCTCCTGTACTGCACAAAGCTGCAGGTCTTAAGTATGATGGCCAGCACGTTCTTCCCTATGAGGATCCCGGAAACCCGGGCGTCCCTGTAGAGGATCATGTTACCCCCACGGATGAAGAGGGTGATGACGTTGATGGTGACCAGGCTGAGAATCGGGTAGAGCAGCATCTTGTGCGGCACGATGTTGATCCCCTGCATGCTGATCTCGCTCAGGGACACGCAGGGTAGCACCAGCAACAGGATGTAGCAGTAGAAGAACATCAGACCCTCCGCCCACAGGGGCAGCCCCTTCTTCTGGGGCTCCCACAGGTTGGCCTGGATGTCCAGGACATCCAGCAGGTCCACCACCACCCAGAAGAGGCGGTTGCGGATCTCCTCTCGCTTCTTGAAGGCGCGCACGTATTCCATGTGGTCGATGGCCACCAGGACCACAAACAGCAGAGGAATGCAGATGGACAACAGCAGGGTCAACGCCTTCCGAGCAAGCGCGTCCAGGCTCTTCCTGTCGGCTTTGTAGTTTTGATACACAAAGTAGACCTTGATCTCCAGCACAAAGATGTAGAGGAACCAGAGGATCATGGCATAGCCCCGCTTGGCCGTGCGCACTTCTGCACCGACCCACACCGCCACATAGCGCAGCACGATGAGGAAGCAAATGTCCCCCACCATCACCATGATGCAGATACCGATCTTGCGCGGGCCGTGATTCTGCTCGACCAGGTACGCGTCGATCAGCGCCATGCTGCCCATGATGAGGATGGTGGACAGGCACACGTGGGGCTTGTTGGTCGGGGGCGGAGGCACCATCCTTGCGTGTTTGAGGGGCTCGGGTTGGGGGCGGGGCTGGGGAGGAGAAAGAGAGGAAATCCTGGCTCTGGCGTGGATTTTGTTTTGGGGGCTGGTTTGGTGTTGGGGAGGGTACGTGCGGCGCTTGCCCAGCGATGAGGCAGATCGGTTAGTGCCACTCGATGGTGGCCTTCCCCTCCATTACTCTCCCCTTGGCTGGGATCCAAGTTGTGCTAATAGGATTCACACAGATCACTTCAATCAATCTCAGCATGCACCTGAGCCACCTGCCAGGTAGACAGCAACGCTGAATTTAGTCAAATACATTCATCAGCAAATGATGCGCAAACATCCTCACCTATCGTATATTTTCCAAATCGGAGACATTCGGTTTCTGTTATTGTTCAGCGAGACTTCGATTTGTCACTCAAGCGAATAGATTTGAACTATTAACAAGTAGAGTCAATGCAATTTAAATGTCTATGCTCTCTTTCAGTGCCATTGTTCTCATACATGCTTAAGCTTTACAGATATATATAAAAAAACAAACGGTGAACACTCACTTGTGTCCCTCTTTGTAGTTGATCCTGCAGACGGGTAGCGATTGATCACCCATAAGACTGCGCCAGGAGATCACAAAGCCCATCTGTAATCCGGTGGCAAAAGGAAGGGGAGGTAAAAACGTGCTGGATCCTCTCCTCTCTGACAGACGTAAAATCCAGCGCTTTGTAATTTCCTCAAGCTGAAGAGGAATCCCAAACTATCACCAACATAATCCACTTACCGCGCAAAAACCGAGTCGGGAGGAGATGTCTCAGTGGCCGCAAAGACGCCGTTTGATTTAACTGCAGCTAAGAATAGAGGTTGTTTTGTATTGTGCTGAGAGAGAGAGAGAGAGAGAGAGAGAGAGAGAGGGGGAGAGACGTTTTAAGCCCAAACTCCGAACAAATCTGCAAAAGTGGTGGAGTTATTTTGAGGGAAGCAAATCTCCGCAGTAGGTCCCATTCAGAACAGAACGGCGTATTCCCTCCGTAGAAGTTTTCGGATATCCATGGGGGGAAAAATGCAGCACGAGTGAATTTCTGAATTCAGCATGGGTCTGAATGTCCTAATGTCCTTCCCCACTAAACTGTGTGTGTGTGTGTGTGTGTGTGTGTGTGTGTGTGTGTGTGTGTGTGTGTGTGTGTGTGTGTGTGCGCGTGTGTGTGTGTGTGTGTGTGTGTGTGTCGGTGGTGTGTGAAGGTTTCAGCTGTCTCCTCGGATAGCTGTGAAAGGCTGCCCCCCTGGTGAGATCATGGCCGCTGCGCTGCTCTCCATCTCCCGCTCAGAATCCTCTGCCAGGCAACGGTGGGATCAGCAGCACTGGTGGCACAGCGCTCTCTATCTCTCTCTCTCTCTCTCTCTCCCTCTCTCCACCCTGCATGGTCCGCCAGCACACCGTAGCTCCGCCCGTCTGTCTCTCTCTCTCTCTCTCTCTCTCTCCCTTCGCTCCCAGCACACTTTGAGGCGCTCCGGCAAAGTCAGAGAGGAATGCTGCTGTGGTGTCTTCAGACGGACTCCCGGGATGTGCTCTGGGGTTGCTCCAGACCCTCCAGCCTCTCTCTCTCTCTCTCTCTCTCTCTCTCTCTCTCTCTCTCGCTCTCGCTCTCTCCTGCTCAAGTAAAAGCACTTGCTGTGAGGAGGTGATGCTCAACAGACCACAGCAGCTGCAGCAAGTGATAGAGAGAGAGAGAGAGACAGAGAGAGAGAGAGAGAGAGAGAGAGAGAGAGAGACTGGGGGAGAGAGAGGAGAACGAGGAGGGCGCACTTATCCAGCGGGTGGGGGTGGGGGAGCTGGGCTGAATGCAAAACTTATTTTCCCTACCACCGCATCCCCTCCTTCTCATTTTTCCCATCCATTTCCCACTGATTAACCTTTTATCCCGCAGCTCCCTGTGCCTCCTGCACCTCCCCAGTAAACGCACCTCGGCCCGCCTCCGCTTGTTAAAGCACCGCGGGGGGGGAAGAGGAATTGCTGTGTGTATTGTGCGACAATATACAGTACAGTGTGACAAGACCCTGAGTGGGGTTGTGGAGAGGTTGGGGGGTGGAGAAGCCGCAGAGAGGAGATCCCCCTCAGAGAAAGGTGTAACGGCCATCCTGATTCCCAACGGACTGAGTGTGGGGGGGGGGAGCAGGAGGAGGAAAAGGAGGAGGGGGGGGGAGGGGCATTGCCGCCTATTGATCCACTGACAGAGGTCCCAGGGTCCGCTAGAGACGGGGGGAGGGGGCGGGGGGTGAGGGAACAGAGACCGACGTGGGAAGGGCACGAGCGAGAGAGCGAGAGAAAGACGGAGGGAGAGCGAGTGGGTGAGACGCCACAAAGAAGGCAGAGGAGGCTGAGGAGAGGAGGAGGGGAGGACGGCCGGGGCTTTTGTGGCTCGCCCCGGGCCGCACCGGGGCAAACCCGGCGAAAAGAAGTTTACATTGACCAAGTGGGGAGAGGGTTGGCGCCGCGGCTTTGAGGGATTGTCATGCACCCCCGCACCGCTGGCTCCGTTCCTCAAGCTGGGCCAATTAGCACTAATCCCTTCTCACAGGAACCAAATCACTCTTTTTGCCCATGGTGCTGTTTGCGTCTCCACTCGCCAATGAATATCACTGAGCGCTCAATAGGATTTCGATTTTTGTGAAGTGACGCAAAGCGCTTTGCTAGGAATCGCGTAATCAATTGATAATAATTGTACGCCGTCGTGCAGATTTGGACCTTTTGCAGCGGACTGGCTTGGCGAGGTGTATGCCAAATGCTGACAGCTGCTGTCATGGCTGCTCGGGACTCCTATCAGACCTTTGTCATAATAAAATGCTGCCGAGGCTTCTCAGGCGGGAGGGGAGGGGAACGCAAATTAAGCTATAAGGCTTGTATGAGGCTGTCAATAAGGCTTCCCTTATTGACCGGTTCCTCCGTATTTATTGACCCGAATTAAAAAAACATTCTGCATGCGAAAATAATGATTTGGAGTCTTAAACGTTGTGGGAAGGCAACATGCAGCATATTCAAATACCAGCCGAGATCATTCAAAGCCACTACAATGGCGGCCACGTTGTTAGCCGGGGCGTTAAAAAGAACAGATGTCTGACACACCCTGGAGCCAATTCCAAGTTGTGGTTGGCCACCTCTACCTGCTTAGTCATTCCGAGCCCTCTGGATGACAGCGGCAGCTAAATACATATAGTGCTTACACACAGTGCATTGTCAATGGAAATTAGAGGGTATCTCTGGGGCATCTGGCAGGGGCAGAACAGACTGCCCCCTGTAATCTTAAATTGGTACCCCCCGCTCCCCCCGTAGAAAAAGAAAGGTACATTAATACAGCTTCTCTGAACTCCCCCTTATGCCTCGCACATAATATCTGGATGCTTATTATTGATATAGTCATTAACATGCCCTTGATGCCCTTGGTGCAGTCTAAGGCTGTGTTAGGCCTCTGCTATAAGAACTGCATTTAACCTTGGTCCAGAGTGGATTCTAGTCCTCTATGTGAATGTCTTATTCATTATGAAACTATATGACCAGAGCTTGTTCAAACTGATCAATGATTATATATTACGGACCCGTGCGCTCCCCTCCTTGGGTCAAACACTTGCTGTACTTTGCATATGACCCTCAAGTCTGCAGGACATGGGCGCAGGATTGTGCCATGTAGTGGGGAGACATGGCTGGGGCGGGGTTTGTTTCGTTCCATGGATAACGGAGTCAAATAAAATAACATACATCGAAAATAAAAACATTTAAAAACTGTTCTGATGCACCGATCACAGGCGCCCCAACGCTGGTGCCACGGGCACAGTCGGTACCGTCAGAGAGGGAGTGACCAGGACGCAGAGCCGGGGGCTGTACATAAAACATTCGGGGCTGGCGACCCCGGACGCCCGCCCATAGCGACGCCACTGTCGCAACATTCTATTAGCGTAAAACCTGAGACGGGGGGACAAAAAATTCCAGTGTCCCCCGCTATTCCGGTGCCCCGGCTGCAGGGCTTTCATGGTGTTGACAGGTTGTCTACACATGGAAATCAAAGTGAACAGGCACGTGCATTTGTGCTGAATCTGAAATTACATATTAGCATAAGGGCATAGCCTCAGAGTACATTGCAAATCATAAAGGGTATGTCTGCATGACTATCTCAATTAGAGCCCGACCGATGCAAGATTTTTGGGTCCGATGCCAATCCCGATTTTGGAGTTGGAGTGGATATTTTGTCAAAAAGTGCACAACTTTCAAATCAAATGATATTATTATATTATTATTATTATTATCATTAGTTTTTTTCCGAGTTCCAGGGAACGCAGCATCACTTCCGAACAACAAATTTGTTTTACGAGTTTACCTTGAACAAGGCATCCCTCCATCCTTGTGTCAACAAACATGGATGGATTTATAAAGCCCAGTCGTTCTTTTTCCTTTAGTTTGGTGAGTGACTTAAAGTAGTGTAAAACAGACAATTACCGGATAAATAATCAATGTGTTTTGTTTATTATACATAAGTCAAATAGTGACCAAGATGTTGGCCGAACCGATATCGGTTGGGCTCTAATATCAATACCATGTACTACAGCAAAGTATTATGTGAACCAGGGGGGTGGTAGCTCAGGAGTTAGAGCTGGTCGTCTAGTAATCCGAAGGTCGCTGGTTCGATCCCAGGCTCCTCCTGCTAGCATGCTGTAGTGTCCTTGAGCAAGACACTTAACCCCTAATTGCTCCTGATGGCTGCGTCCGTCGGTGTTTGAATAATTGTAAGTCGCTTTGGATAAAAGCGTCTGCTAAATGCAATGCAATGCAATGCAATGCAATGTTTTAAGAGTATGGAAGGAATGAGGGCCCACTGTCTGTTTTGTCTGCATTGTGCAAAATATAGAAGTATATATATATATATATATATATATATCATCCCCTGAGGGAAATTGCCAATTTCAGACTAGGGCGTTCAGAAAATGGTGAAAGTTGCCTGCCCTTTGCCCCTCACCTTGTCTTCCCCGTCTTCCCTTTGTCTCTTTCAGCCTCTGCCCTCCCCCTCCACCCCCCTGCCCCCCTGCCCCTCATCTCTTTCACAAGATGCTGTGTCCTTGGCCCCCACGTTTGGGGACACTGCATCATTTCTCTTCCAATCCTGTACTGCACTCAGATAGCCACCACGTCAGTAGAAACACATTGCAACAGCCATATCCTGCGTGTGTGTGTGTGTGTCTGTGTGTGTGTGTGTGTGTGTGTGTGTGTGTGTGTGTGTGTGTATTTATAAGCCATAAACAATTAGCTATATTCCATGTTGACGGCGAAATAGAGGCGAGGCAGATGAAAAGCCGCCGCATTGTGATTGTCCTGTTGGTGTGCTTGTCAGGATCGCTGAATGACGGAGTGATAGCTGCGTCAAACAACAAAGACCGAAGGTGAGGTTATTTGCGCACATGCAACTCCTATAACTTAAAACTTATTCTTCAATCACTGGCAATCCACCCGGGGGATTGGCATCGCAACCTTTTCAAATGATTTAAAACATGAGCGTTGACGCCTTAAATGAATCGAGGAGTTTGCGATTGGTCAAGAGGTTCAACGGACAAATGAGTCAGGCCACATGTGCGGGTTTAGGGGGGGAGACGGAGTCGTTCTGGCAGTGCGGCGTGAGTTTTATTAACAAACATAAGCAGGTGGCTCGCCGGCAAAACAGAAACATGTAATAAAAGGAGTGATCAGCCTCTGGTTCTCTGGGTCGCGGTCTGGTCTGCAAGCAGAACGGGAGAGGAAGGTGGGGTGAACTGGCTTCCCACAGAGATGTTACCTTCTCAAACGCCTTCTGGCACTTCTCCGTCCACTGGACCAGATCTGACGCACCGTCAGACAAACGGCTGCTCAGTGCCGAAAAGTCGGCTACAAACCACAAACTCAACTGTGAATTAGTTCTGGGCGTTAAAACGATAACGATAAATATCTCCATGTTTTTCGATCACTTCGATAAAAAATTCTGCAGATCTGTTAATTTCCGCACTCGGCAAGTTGCAACAGAAAGCCAATCAGTTTTGACAATCTAAAGGTAACCTTTCACCTCTGACCAATCACGTTTGTCGATATAGAACTAAGCCCCGCCCCCTGCCTCGTGGACAGCTTGTGCTTGTAAACACAGTAAACACGGCGCCAGCGTCTAGAACTCTGAGGAGAAGCAGAAAGATGATGTGTCGTTGGGACACATACATCCATAGCTTGGTGTTTTTTGGGATATTTAAGTTCCGAACAAAGCAGACGGTAAATATTCATTGTGTAAAATATGTCGAGGAGACGTCAACACCATTAACTTTATTATTTATTTAGACCCACTCTCCATATTTATTTTGTTTTTGATTTGATCAAAATTTTATTTTAGTGAAATGTTAAAGTGGCTGCACTTTACTTATTGTTCACAAACTGAAATTATTTGATTTAAAGTTGGAATATTCGCAATATTTATTTATTGATTTTTTAAATTGTTTTAACTGACTGGACTTAATTTATTTTGAATATTGAAAGAAAAATATTATACACATGCCTTCATGATGTCATTCTCTATATATCCTGCTTATCAATTGTTTTTAAAGCTCAATAAACACAGATAATATTTCACCGGAATCTCTCCCACTTGAAATCTCCCAGGACACGCTGATCGGCACTATTTTTTCTACCGGAAACTCTCCGAGAGTTTTATTTAATAATCACAAACAAAAGGCCCGCTGGAAAAACAGGAACATGAAATGAAAGGAAGGATCAGTGCCTCTGTTTCCTCGGTCGCGACCCGGTCCGCAAGCGTTTTTCCGCGCCCTGCACCAGGCGATCCCCACTGAAAGACACATGAGAAAACTCTCCCAGCCGGGTTCGACCAATCAGGGCTAAGGAGGCTGATCGGGCAGAACCGGAACATTTGCGCCACTACGGGGGCAAGCCGGCCCCGTCACCTGCAGACAGTGACCACGCCCCCCCTCGACCACCCCCCCTCGACCACGCCCCCTCGACCAGCCCCCTTGTCTTCCACAGCAGGCTCTTATCACGAAACAGATCAATATCCATTTGTAACACTAACCCACTCAGATAATAATGTGGAGCGTGGAAAACAATGTATCTGCTCTAGTTTAATTTACTCTCGCAAATGTTTGTGAGGGGGATTACCTGTTCGGATTCTTTGTTTGCATTCATTTCTGTTTTTAGATGTTCACCTTTTTGTGCCAGTCAATGTTTCCGCTCGAAATTCCATCCATGAGTCCCGGTTCATATTTTTCAGAAATCTCCGCTTTGTTATAGTTCTCAGTACGACTGTTCAAATGCAGCAAATCGGTGTTTGTATGATGTTCAATCTTCCATTCACGGTACTGCTTGAAGTGTTCCTCTGAAAGGTTCTGCGCCAAAACGGGGTAATGTTTCGCGGCACCTAAGTGCTTCCAGGTAGCGATATAATCACAGGTCTGTGCATAACTGCATGAGCGGACTGATTTGATTTCCTTTGTGTTGAGGCTGCAGATGGTGAATGGTTCCGGTTTATGTGGCATCAATTTCAATGTTTAATTCACAAAAGAAAATAGCTGGCAATTAGAATTACCGCACAAATTAACAAACCAACATATTATATTCGCCGGGCGATGAAGCCTTTCTGGGTCATCTGTGACCATCTGTACCTGACCCTAAGTACTTTATCTGGTTGTTTGTGTGTGTGTGTGTGTGTGTGTGTGTGTGTGTGTGTGTGTGTGTGTGTGTGTGTGTGTGTGTGTGTGTGTGTGTGTGTGTGTGTGTGTGTGTGTCTGTGTGTGTGTATGTGTGTGTGTGTGTGTGTGTGTGCGTGTGTGTGTGTGTATATGTGTGTGTGTGTGTGTGTGTGTGTGTGTGTGTGTGTGTGTGTGTGTGTGTGTGTGTGTGTGTGTGTGTGTGTGTGTGTGTGTGTGTGTGGGTAAAAATGCGTTTCATAAAACTGCATCAAATGGAGACCTGTCTGCATTTACAAAATGTCACGGGCAAAGAAATCCCCCCGCCGCCCCCGGACGCCAACGGAAATTGATTGCATTAGTTTGGCAAACCGGTTTCAGTGTCAGCAAGTTGTGAAAAGATCTGGGTATTTACATCACCAAAGACAATTTGTACATGAAGCATAACTGCTGAAATAGGATGCATAAATCATGTTAGCAGTAGCCCTGCATCCATCGATTACCCGCGGGGAAAACAAATGGGGGGCATTAACGCTTCCCATCCCTAAACATCCCCATCAGGAGTCTCACCGCCTCACAGGAAGAGCGGAGCGGATGCCAGATGAACCCTTCCGGGCTGTTGGGGCAGTGGGGTGGGGTGAGGCGGGGCCGGACGGGGCCGGGCGGGGCCGGGCGGGGCCGGGTGGCGTGATGCAGTGTGTTTGAACCCTTCCTGCAAGGGGCACTTAACATGTCGGGGGAAGGTGAGGGCACATCCGCTCCTTGAGCTCTGACCGACACACTGCAAGATGATCAAGCCCATCAGGACCTGACCTTTTTGGACGGTTCTAAAGATTATGTGGCCAGACTTCCCTGTGGTGCCAGGCATGTTATGAGTGTCTTACTTCACCGTTTTTTTTTTTTTTTTTTTTTTTTTTTTTTTTTTTAAGTCTGTCCTTGCCCCGCCGATTTCAAATAGAAACGGGGGAACAACTTGTAGATTTGACGCAACAACACTGTTGTTTGTATATATTTTTTTCTTTTTTTCCGTCGCCTGCGAGATTTTGGGATTTGAGAGTCGGGACTCTGGATGGGATCTGTTAGTGTGTGGTGTGCTGTTGCGGCCAAATTGTTGCTCTCCACACACTGTAGGAACGAAACTTACAATTATCATATGTTGTTATTTGTGGGCTCTCCCACACTTTCAACATCTGTTAAGATTTTAAAAATATTTCAGTGTGGGCCAGGCTTTGGCTGTCTACTGTGCACCATGTCACATTAGACCGAAACCTTTGCTGCATGCATACATGAAAAATGGTCTGATTTAAAGTGGAATTCTTATGGGAATTTCACACGAGTTGACAGGAGTCCAGGAGTACTTGAAAGTTCATTTGAAATTCATTTCACCTCCTCCGTTCGCCTTGGAACAGATGGTCCGAGTCTGCCGCACGAAAAATGTCACGAGTGCAATATTATTGAGGAAATTCCTCCGAGTGATCAAATACTACCTCGAGTGTTAGGTGTTGGGGAGGGGGGGTGGGCAACATAGGCCTCTTATGTCACTCCACACGCCAGCCAACCACATCGCACACAGCGGACTGCCAGAGCTTTTGATGGTTGCTCACGAGTGAAGATTCCTCTACAAGCATCCCCAGTGTGAGAGCAGCGAAGGCTGGGCAACTGTTATCCAACGCGTTCCCAACTTCCACTTGAGCACCGTGACTTGGAAATAAAACTTTCAACATACATGATGAAATGCATGTTAATAGTATTCCCTGCGGCCTCCCGGTAAGCACAATGACCGCGGAGACGTAGGAGGGAGGAAAAAACACGAGATCCGATGACTTGTGTGGGAACACTGGGATGGCATTAATAATTCATGACAAAAGAGAATGTATATTCCGATCTCATGGTAGGGAAAGTGGGGGATAAGCTGAAGTTCAAAAGATGTTTCAAAGTGGTCTTATGGTACTGGTTATTATATTAAAGCTGCATTAAGCTATATTTCTACTGTCGAAGACTCATTTCAAAAGGCTCCCTGTAATGTGAAGGATTAAATACTAAATACTGTTGATTGCCCGAAGAATCATCTCCGCAATCCATTACTACATGTGCTTTTCAGTGAGATGTTGGATGGTCCGTCATAGCAAATAGGCTGTTCTCCCCCCTGCTGTGAAACCGTGGGGATCAGGTCAGAACTCCATGCTACGGCGACCTGTTAGGCTCAAATGGCAGAGAATAAACAAGTGACGGCTGAAGAGAGTCTAACACATCCAACAAACCAAAAACTATATCTAGGGTTTAGCACTGATTAGGTTCTCTTTCTTTCAACTTATACACATTTTACACACGTAAATATTTGATGTGAATTTACTTATGCGGCAGGAGTGTGAAGGCCCCTCTCGTTGAGCTGTCCAAAGGTTGAGGCTTGGTGCTTCTCTTGGGTGGCTGAGGGTTGAGCTCAGTCTGACTTAGAAAACCCATCATCCTTTTACATGGACGGTTTTGAATTTAGTTTAAATAACTTGCCAATTTGATCTGGCAAATTGGCAAGTTATAGAATATCTGGCACAGTTACAGTATGAGCTTGAGGGATCTTTTTACGCGCCATTACAGGGGAATTCCCATTATGCACAGGGATGCACCATTGCTCAAAACATATTAATTTTCCATTTGCCATAGCCAAGCTGACTTGCTCTGGGGTTGGCCCACAGCGACGCCATCCTCCACTTTACCATGCGAGTTGCTCTGCCTAATGGTATTAGTCAATTTGTCGACTAATGTTATTATAAGTCAACTGCAGCTGGCTGAGGTCAACCAGTTGACCTTGTTCGACCTTGTGAATTAAAAATGCCTGCCTTTTAGACATGGAGGCAGAAAAAGCAGCAGGTAGCAAGTCAGCACCACATTCCATGAAGAAGATGTTGATTCACGTCTCCCTACTTCCTACTTAAATTGGTTGAAACACAAGTCCCAGCCATGGGTGGCAGCACTGATCAGAATTTAATGTCTCGTAACCTTATTAGACTCGTCACCCGCCATCACATGAACTGACAAAGGATGAATTTCAATGGAGAAATGTAATTTGAGTTGATTGTGTTGTAGCTATGTATAATATGTGCGCTAGATACTTTAATTTGAAGTTAATTCTATTGCAATGTAAACCGCATTGCCACAGTGCTCTAATTGTGGGATCACTAGAGAAACGACCCCGTTTTATGCTGTTTGCTTTTTTGTACCGAGAGTGGATTATGTACGGTAGGTCTTTGCCTAATGTTGTTTGTTAAACAATATGATTCTTCTATTACTTTTTTTGTAGATACTGTAGGCAAGAATCGGTTGTGTTCCCTGCTATTGAATATTTAAATGAGCCATTCCCCTGCCTGCAGTGAAATATTTTCAATACAAACACCCCTCCCAAAATATAGTGCCAATATGCCTAGTAAAACTAAGCCAGTACAGTAAAGGCAGCAGTTTTGTGTGGTATTGTGCCTCCTCACTGATTGTGGAAATAATCAGAGTACTCAAGTAAACTTACCCTCACACAAATAAACTGTAGTCAAATTGAATGTACCAGATTAACATTTCTACTGAAGTAAAACTATATAAATACTTGAAATCTACTTAAAATATAAATAAAGTACTTGGTATATCCGGTGCCCTGATATAGCCTTCAATGCAGCATAAGGTTCCACTGTACTTTTTTTTTTCAGCAGATACTTACTTATGCATATCCTTATTACAAAAAACAATAAAGGTATAGATGGTATCATTGTCATTTACGAAAATGCCGCAGCTGCAAGTGGATTCAGAATTCTGAGCACAGTAATCATCCCAATTCATGAATCAGCGGAGTTGAAACCAACAAGCACGAAAACATCATGTAAGAAGTCAAAGTCCACAAGGTCAATTCTAAATGAGAGGCCGGCTCATCCAGCGGGGAACAGGCAGAGAATCAGCGTCCAGGCAAACAGACAGAGTTTCGGACTAAAGCTACAGGAAACAGGTCGTAGTGAGGGGAACAAGCGTGAGACAATCTGGCAAAAAACGACAGGAAGTGGAATGGTTTTTAAACTGAGGGACTGAGGAGGGAATGAGCCGCAGGCGGCGGGAACCAGGTGAATGGAAGGGAGTGACAGCAAATCAAAAGGGAGTGGGCAGAAATGCCATGGAGGTTAGTGACATGGCATGAGGAAATGACCAGATGAAAATAAAACATGAAACCAATTATAAATACTCGGAGATCAGGGAGGATTTCTGACAATTCCACATTTTTGGTTAAGTTATAATCAGATAAGGCTTATCGGTGAGCTTAAAAGAAGATGTTTGATTGATAAAGCAGACATGAGGAATATTGTCCAAAACATATTTTTTCTGGGTTATTTTCTTGATGTGATGTCCCATTCCCAAAATAGCCCTAAAATAGGGACTTGTTCCGCTGTGCTGTTGATGCTTGATGCTTGACGGAGACCAATTTGGTCATAAACATTGCACACAGTTTGCAATAAATGCTCAGGAGTGAGAATGTTGTTATGCAGGTTTCTGAATTTCTCAATTTAATATGTTTGATATAGAAATCCACACTCTTCTGTCTGTTCCGTCTATTATGTACTTTTCTCCATTTAATCTTAAGGCAAAATTGAATGAATTAATAAAGTGACGTTAAATGGTAAATACAATTATAAATTCAAAAACTAATTGCTTTGACAGCCATTCAGACAGAATTGGAAAAATCCCTTTCAGTGGCACTTTTTTTTTGCACCAATTGGCTAAGTCTGCTCGAGGGCAATTGGCCCCTTTTGCCCCACAGAGCCTTGTTTGATATTTCAGGCATAAATTATTGCTTTTTAATTAAAACATTTTTGCGCCTCGGCAAATAATCAACGTGTATAATTGTGGGAGTCTCTGTCCACCAGAAGGGGTTTAGGGAGGGAGACGGAGTCTCTCTGGCCTTGGGATGCCAACATGGCGAGAGTTTTTATTTCAAACGTCTAAAAAAATAGAGGGTCGCAGACCGAAAGGATAAATGATAAACAAGAAGAAGAATCTTTAATCATAATACGAAATGCCACACGACAATACATGCACACACACACACGAACATGCAAGCTCCACACAGAAAGGCTCCTATTTGGGAGATAACGAGTTTGGACACAGGACGAATGGGGCTTCGCTCTGTTTCCTGGTCGGCTGACGAGCCTCTGTACCGATCCTCTCTGCAAGACAAACATTAGGAAAGCTCCCTGCCCCGATTTGGACCATTCAGTGCTGCACGGGCACTGATTCGGCCGACTCGAGGCAGCTGGGCAGCCGTGGAATTGAAGCCCCTTGGTCCACCACACACCCCCACTGCCCGTCGGGCCGACAGCCGATGACACCGCGTTCACCCTTCCGTAGTCTACGCAGAACCGGACCGACCCATTGGGCTTACCCACCAGCATGATGTGGCAAGACCAGTCACTCGTGGACTCCTCTATCACCCTCATGTCCAGCCTGGCCTCTAAATTTGCCTGCACTATCTTGCGTTTACGTTTGGGCAGGCAATACGGCCGAGTGCGCATCTTCACCCCCCCGGGTCGCCTCCGCATGGTGGTGTATAAGGCTGCTTTTGGAACCTCCGGCCCCAACTCATCCCGCTCAATGAGGGGCGTGCCACGCCCCCTCTCTCCATTCTTTTAAGAGGTTCAGCTGATAAATCTGTGTCGCCCCCTGCTTGTCAGACCGTTTGGCCTCATGATCTACCTCTCCGTGTTACCACGAAAGGCCCTTGCCACTTCGCGAGCAATTTAGAGCTGGAGGTAGGGAGCAACATTAACAATTGTCTGAGGGAATTGTCTGAGCCAAGCCCCCCTGTCGTAAAAGAGCCGCTGACATTCGTGAGCCTGGAGTAAATTCTCCCGTGATAACGGCCGAATGAGCGCGTGTAAGTTTGCTCTCAGGTCCATGACATACTGTATCTCGTTCTTACTGGTGCTAGGACCTTCCTCCCTGTTTCTTTAATTTGGTCCAGCACCCACAGGCGCCTCCTGCCAAGGAGGAGTTCAAAGGGAGAAAATCCCGTGGAGACATGGGGAACCTCCCGCACTGCAAACAAGGCGATCCAACCACTTGTCCCAATTAAGGCTATCGTTGTCTTTTTTTTTTGTTTTGTTTTGTTTATTTTAATTTACTTTTACAAAGTACTTGTAATTAGGGCTTCCTAAATAGATGGTCATTGTAATGACAATTTATGTTTTCCACTTAGCTAGTTCTTGACAGCGCCACACACTTCCACACACTATTTGATCAGCCACTCCCTCTTGCCCTACCTGCTTTGCTTGCTGTGTGGCTGCACTCCCTCCACCTCCCCTGCATTCACCTGTTGGGCTCTGCTCTTCTACCTAGTGGGGGATTCAAGCTCATCATTCTGTATTTCTAGCTCACTAAATGCCTATGTTTTCTGCACCCACAGCGAGCGCGATGAACAGTAGAACCCAGATGCCTACCTCAGACGATGCAAAATAAATCATTTTAAAGTAAAGCGTTTAAAGAGTTGTCTGTCAGGATTATAACTGATGGGAACCAACATGGTTATAAGACCAGGGTTAAAAAAATTGTTAATTTATCCTTTAATGGGTTCCCAGTTTGCTAATGAAAAATATAGTTCAATCTCCATTATGGAAGTTGAACCTTTTCCAATAGCAAGACTCTGACTGGACTCTTTATTTGATGAGCAAAAAGACATCCAACACCGCTCACAACTTATACGTACAGAGGCTTCACTGTGTCTCCGGTTCAAGATATATCCGTCACATTTGAATATTGAAATAATGATGGCGGTGAGGTTAATGTGGGTCGGTAATAAAATGTTTTGACGAAACAGCCCTCATAAAACAGCACATTTCCATAAAGGGGCTTTCAGTAACACATCCAGACAAGGTGCAGACACTGAGTAATTTTTTATGAACTGCACAATCGTGCGCATAATTTTCTGATTACTAATATAAAACCGAAACATCAAAATTTAGATAAAGAGCATAAGTCTTCAGGCGATGTTTACGACTGACTCCTTAAGTAAAAACAAATGATTGAAAGGACTGCTCTATCGTTCTCCTCATCCTCGTGATCCCCTTCTTTCCCAGTGAACCAAACCAGGACCATTCGAAAAAATACACCAGTTCTAGTTAGTCTCTAGTCTCTTTTAACAAAAACATTTAGATAAAGACGTCTGCCGTCAAATTTAAAGCAACTTGACATATATAGACTGCAAATAATAAAAATGAAGAAATACATACAAAACAATACATCTTAATTCAAATGTTTTATGTTTTTTAAAGTAAAAAAATGCTAATCCCATAGTTGTCAAAAATAATATAATATATTATTGTTGAAAACTATGCGATTAGTATTTTTTTACTTAAAAAATGTGTTTTATATGTTATATATATATATATATATATATATATATATATATATATATATATATATATATATATATAGCCCATATATATAAATATAACATATAAATAACATATCTATATAAAATATACATAATAGCATTTATATATATATATATATATAAGGGGGTTTCAATGTTTTTTGTTATTCTGAAATGCAATGAAAGAAGAATGAGAATTACATTTAAAATGATGACACCTGCTTTCTCCTTCTGGTGCAGCCATATTGAAAGTGGGCCACTTTCAGAAAAAGGGTGAAAACATGTGCGTAGCTCACATGGCTCAGGTTTTCTTTCTAAACTGCATGGAGATATGGTGAGTAATCATAGACACTACCAACGTTACACCACGGCATCCAGTGAAATTAATCACCCACTGTGAAGGATGCTTTTGTGTATAAATCATTACCCGTGTATCCTAAAGGACCGAGCTTTGTTATGAGTAAAAGTAGGTGAGAAACACCAAGATCATAAATCATCCATGACCGAGTGTAGGTAAGAGTTCTACTGTTTTGTGTTGTATGACCATAAGAAAACCAAGCCGGACTAGGTTGGGAGTCTTAGGATCATCCCCAAGACAAATTGTTTTGCTGTATCTGATTTAAATCATGCAATTTTAGATTATTTGGCACAACTCTGTTTTTTAGATGTGAATAAGGTTGTAGAGTCATTTAAATCGCCATTTACCAAAAATTATATTTCTGACAGGCTCAACTCTTAGATTTTATAAGTAATTATTTTTATTTGTTTTGCATCGTTTGAGTCTGGGCAAACACAGACAGACTTAATGAGCTAGAAATATCGGAGTGATGAGCATGAATCCCCCGAAGGGCTCTACTCTTCTATTCGTTAGAGGAGTAGAGCTCAGCAGGTGGATGCAGGGGAGGTGGAGGGAGCACAACAACACAGCAAGCAAAGCAGGCAGCAAAGTAGTTAGGACAGGAGGGAGGGGCTGCTTAAATAGTCCCGCCCATAAGGGCTTTGAAGCTTGTGGCGCTGTCAAGTTGTCTGACAGAACGAGTTCTGCAAGCTACGCCTCATAAATAAGTTGATATTTTTGAGAAGAGCTCTGCTTAACGAAGCATATGAGTGTAGAAATACGAATACACGTTTTATTTGAAATCAAGAACGGGAGTCATTTTTTCTACAGACTTCACCACCTTAATTTACATGAACACTTCAATATTATCATTTTGCACGGTGTTGAAAATAATGATGGATAGCAAGGTTTCTTTTTCTTCTTTTTTTTTTTTCCTCAGCGTCTTTCAGGTCACCCTGACTGCATTGAGAGTCTCCCCTACTGTACATGAAAGAAAAGCTGTTTAGCCCTGGCCCAAATCAAATCTGATATTTCCATTGAGACATTGGCAAAAATGGTGGATTTTTTGGTAGAAGAGAGAAGAGCGGGGGTAGAGGTAGAGTACACCTTTGTCTGTCTCTTCTGGAAGAACAACTGATATGGCTGCCTCTTGGAGAAAATCTGTTAGAAAAGATTCCTTCAACCATTCTCTATTGATTGATGTGATCGTCATTATATCTATTATAGCTAAAAAATGATCCATTTCTCAAAATGTTGACCACTAACATTTTTTATCTACTTTCTATTTACCGTGCCATTTCCAGTGCCTTGTTCTGTAATCTATGAGCGCTACTTAGAAGCCGCCATATATGGAGAGTTATTGATTATTATTCATCAAAGGCTGGTTAAGTCTTATTTACGAGTCACTGACTGATCGTAAGAATTTGAATGTCGATATAATAAACGGGCACTCCACTTTTACTATTGCTTTCAGTGAAATTCCCGCCGGTATAAATTCCAATGACTACGTTGCCCTCTATCGATCCTGTTGACTCCGCCATAGAAAATATCTATTTTTCCAATAATTTTGATTCAATGCCTATAAGACAATTAGTTAATTGAACGGTTAGAAAGCAAATATTTAATAGGATAAAGTATGGTCCTTGTGACGTACAGCATGTCTCCCAATCCCGATCGCTACAACTTCAAACATTACCTTACACCCAATTCATGATACAATTTGCACAATTTGTGTAATATCCATATTGAAACTCTTACCCACTTATTTTTTTTATTATATATTCTTAAGATATTGACAGCGGAATAATTATCCACTTTAAGTCCTGATTTGGTTATTTGGTTCTAGTCTCTCCAGTTGCACCAAAGCAAAACAACTATCAAACCAAAGCTTGATTGAGCCATTAATATATTATTAGTTTATTACTTACATCGCTGACTACTTTTTTACGTCTCTATTGTGAATTGAGTGTACTGCAACGCCTGAATTTTCCCTTTCTTTTAATAAAGTCCGAATCTTCAAAATGGCATCTTATCATATCTTGTTCTCGACAAAACCAAAGGCTCAACCCGACCAGAGACAAGGTGATTGTCCATTGCCAAATGTGTATTTAAAACTTTATTGCTCCCAGTTAATGGGCTGTACAGGGGCCTCATGTACGCAGGCCACATTTATGGAGTTGGAATAAACCACTTGCATTGATGTAGGAACAGTTTTTCATGTTAATTCACAGAGGTTTTGTTCAGCTGAATATTTTGACCTCCCCAACAACCATCATTACGCGCGGGGGTTGATGATGAATCAGAATCAGAGAATCAGAGTTTTCAGTTTCCAATTTCAAGGTACTTTTACGGTACATAAACTAGGAATTTGTCATGGTGAGGTCTGGTGCGTTTCACTACAGACAATGAAGACAATAGAGACGATAAACAGGGCGAACGCCGATCGATCGTTTCCTTTAAAGCGACTGTCCAGGTGAACATCATTCCTCCATATTCCATGTTATGGGAAGTCACAATGTGAAACCGTTTTGATAGAGTTTAACCTTTAAATTGTGGAGTGGGCATATACCAACGAATACCACAGAAGAAGTCATGCTGACGTGACTTCCATAAACAAGATGAGGATCCTTTGGTTTCACACTTGTCTGTGAAAACTCTCCATGTTGTTATGGATTAGGAGAAGTGGGTGGCGGATCTAAATCATATCGCGGACCTTAATCTGATCAATGCGATGGATCCAAGTCACTGTAAGCAGCGCATACTGGACATTTTCCACAGTTTTCCAACAGCGACACAGAGAACAACAGTGATGCTGAATCTGATACCGCCGTTATCCTGGAGAATATTTCAAACAGCGGATTTCAACCTGAATATGACGATGAAACAAAATATTTTCAAGATCCACTGGAGGAGACCAACGACACACCCGTTGTTGTTACAACGGAAGAAGTTAATGACATGATGAAGTCGATTGAGGTTTTGTGATGCAGATTATGAACAAGTAGCTATGGACAAGATTCTCAAGTTTACCAGCAAATGCAGCCAGGGGTGAAAAGAAAAGGAAAAGAAGCCCTAAACAGGATCTCAGAGTGTAGCTGGGGTAGGGTTGGGGTTAGCCCACATAATAACTCCAAGAACTTTGAAGATATTTGGCATATGCACATATAAATATTATTATTAATATAATAAATTAGACACCAAGGTTGATATACAAAGACTAATATTATTGACAGGCGGCCATGCGGGCGCTAATTGGGATCATTATCATCCACATTATTATATGTAATGTCAATAAAATCTCTCTCCATGTTGCCGCACCACAACCAGAAAGACTCCGTCTCCCTCCCTAAACCCTTACCTGTGGGCAGATTCTCCCACACATGTATATTCTTACTGTTAAATAAAAGCTTTTTTCAAAACCGATGTTGTGTGTCGATGACGCTGTTCAACATTCCCTATAAACACAAGAACAATGCAGAGATTGCCCCATTAGTCTCTGTCAAGTCCCCATTCAGCAGGGTGTCAAGTGGCCATGTGGCAAGTAGCCATGTGGCTCTGTTGGTCCTCCAGCCATTTGCATTCTGGGAGCTGCCTGAATGAAGCCAAGTGTGGGGAAAACTGTGAGGGTGATTATTTCAGAAACACAGTTGGACGCACCCTCGTCATTAACAAGTCATAGCTTTAAAAATATTTGCTTGATTCGCACAAGTGACACCTTGTTTTGAAGCTCTGGTTGTCCACTTTCAAATGACATGAAAAAAGTCAAATGGCACCAAAAGTTCCCAAATTCTGCGGTGGGCCACATATATACAAATTGCTGAAAAACACAAAACACAAATAGATGATTCCGTAAAGAGTTAAATGGGTGAGACTTCACCTCTGGTGTGTTAGAAATTGTGGCCCTAACTAAAACTGTTTAATTCTGCATTTCCCTGTTTAATTTTCCGTATGAGCCGCATCCTCCAGTTAGCCCACCCCAACCCCCACCACTGACTTGGAAGCGAGTCTCAAAACATTGTATTTGGGTCAGTGAGGACTCGTCGCCGCGCTTGCCCGAAAAGCAGAGGCCCATCATCTTAAGCACGCCCCAAACTGTCATACATCACCATAATATCAGTGTCTGGGGGGCCAGGACTCTGCTCTGCCAATATTCATTTAAATTCACCCCATCCACCACCAAGTCTGAGTCTGAATGGAGAGGCGGCGGTGCCTAATGTGGTGATTTTGACCACTCTAGCCTGGCCGTGTCCATTGTCTCTGTCAGAGGCATTTAGTGCGAGCCTGATAGAAAATTGGAGCAGAGACACCAGGGGAAAGCAGAGGTTCTAAGGGAGCTATTGGATCTTGGTTTGCAGACATGGTTTGAATGGCTACGGCACATAATTATTAGGGTGTGTGTGTGTGTGTGTGTGTGTGTGTGTGTGTGTGTGTGTGTGTGTGTGTGTGTGTGTGTGTGGCTCTAGGCTCTATTTGGACTGTCGAATACCAAAAGGTTACGAATATTAAACATTTCTTTGTGATAGACAGCTTATCTGACGATACCTGCAAGAATGAAACCACCGAGCAGCTCGGTTTGCCCGTGTAACTGACAACGACTGACTCTGTTCGGGCCAAATGGAGTCGACACCCAGGGGACGGAGCTGGCGCTAAGGAGCTGTTGGATACGGACTCTATTAGTCATTAGAACACCGTTTGAACTCCCCACTAAAAGAAAAAAGAAAAATCAACAACAGGGAGCGAAGGTGCGGAGGAGAACAAGGGGTTGTGTGTTTGTGTGTGTGTGTGGGGGGGGGGTCTGCCCTACATTAAGAGCCTCTGATCCTCAGAGCTACGCCGTTGGGGCAGCGCAAACATCTCTGCCCCGCAAACATCTCCATTCCAGTTTAATTTCATATGAACTATAGCTTGATGAGCGAGGTTTGGTTATGGGGATTTCTAAAGATGGGGTGTGAGCTGGGACAAACACCTACACTACACTGCCATCGACGATTTCCAGTTTGCTTGTTGAGTACTATAACGAGCACGAGGTGTACAGCCACACTGATCCTGGGCCCAATTACCTTGACCCAAGACAGGTGTGGCTGCTCAAACCACACCACCCCCACACCGCATTCACCATTTTTCAAAATGTTTGTTCCCATCATTTAAAACTGTTCATAGCATAGCCTCGCTGAATCCTCTCTCTATTGAGAAAACCCCTTTCGGACATATAAAAGGATGGGAAATACCTAACCTATCCTTTAAGCTGTCTGCCTGAGGGTCTTTTTGATCGCTGAATCAATTGCCAGGATGGAAGGAGTGACCCCACTCCACAGAGGACTCCCAAGCTTCCACGTATTGTTTGCAATAACCGAAATCACCATAAAAAGACCTTTGCGGGGCTTTCTACCACGCTTTTAGATCCCAGGCACAGAGAGGTTTATATTAGCTGCACGCAGACAGGAAGAGAGGCCGTTAAATTTATTTTTTTCTGAGCTGATTTTCTAAAGCACTGCACAAAGCCAGATTCTCTTGTACCATTTACGTCACAAATATGCAAAAATCCAAAGTTAGATACAAGCATATAAGCAGCGTTATGAAAAGTATTATATCAACAATCTGGGGACATCCTTTCTGGTTTTATCTTTAGCTTTAAAATCAGTTGGTTGATTCCCAGGGGGATAAAGGAAACCTTATATCATAGCTTTTAAGAAAATTAGATCCTAACAGTAAAATATATATTTTTAATTAAGAGAATATATATTCCGACATTATCGATTATCTGACATTAACTTTGTAAAACTACCATTTTATATGTTATATTTCCAACACTGAGAGCAGTTCATTCTTATTTATTGGCGGGAGTTCTAAAAGGCAGGAGTTTTACAATACTCCTTTTGCAACGTTGCAAAAATGAAATTACAGCACTAACAACTGAGGGTCATGTGGAGCAGTATGTATTTTTTCGGGTGTAAACCTTCTACAATAACAATAATTGCGCATAAACGCAGAGTCAGATTAATATCAGAAAAATTGACTTTTTACTAACATTCCGGTGGACACTCATAACAGTCGTTGCAGTTCTGTGGGAGTACATCCAATATGGTGTGATTCATTGGGTATTGCAACACATACACACACAAATCTTTGAAACTGAGAGTTCAAGAATTGAAGAAGCGTGACCTTTGAGTGCTGTGGTGATTTTCTGGTTGGCAGCCTCATTGCATGACAAATCATTTTTATCTGTTTTATTGTGTGAAGCGCTTATGCGGCTTCGTTAACACCGCTGAACCCACATTGTCGCACATTCTTTAAATCGCCGGGAGCAGCCAAATAATTTTGAAAAAAACTTTTGAGAAGGAAAATGAGATTTGAGATAGAAATGAGATGTTCCTTTGTGGGTTTTTTTTTTTATCTCTCAACGTATTTTCAAAACCGAATGTTAAACCGTGGAGTTAAATATTCCTGTTAGATTACATGGGGAAACACAGTTCCCTTACCAAGACACTGAACAGCGCAAACGCCGATCGATCGTTTCTTATAAAGTGACCGTCCAGGTGAAGATCATTCCTCCATATTCCATGTGATGTGAAGTCACAATGTGAAACCGTTTTGATAGAGTTTAACCCTTAAATCATATTACTTTTACACACATATGGAGACGTTATTGTGGAGTGGGGTTATACCAACGTATACCACCGAAGAAGTCATGCTGACAACACTTCCGTAAACAAGATGATGATCCTACGGTTTCACTTGTCTGTGAAAACCTTCATCTCCGTGTTGTTATGGATTAGAAGCGGGTGGCGGATCAAAGTCATATTGCGGGTCTTAATCTGACCAGTGCGATACATCCAAGTCACTGTAAGCAGCGCGTACTGGACATTTTTTTCCGCAATGATAGTCAGTTCTCAAACAGCGACACTGAGAACAACAGCGATGCTGAATCTGATATCAGCGTTATCCCAGACTTGGAGAATATTTCAAACAGCGGATTTCAACCTGAATATGATG
This sequence comes from Zeus faber, assembly GCF_960531495.2. Classification (NCBI taxonomy): domain Eukaryota; kingdom Metazoa; phylum Chordata; class Actinopteri; order Zeiformes; family Zeidae; genus Zeus; species Zeus faber. Next base: position 26,679,402 of record NC_137202.1, read on the forward strand.
AGGAAACAGAATATTTTCCAGAACCACCGGAAGAGACCGACGACACGCCGTTGTTGGTACAACGGAAGAAGTTGATGACGTGATGAAGTCCCTTGAGGTTGGTGATGCAGATTATGAACAAGTAGCTATGGACAAGATTCTCAAATTTACCCACAAATGCAGCCAGGGGTGAAAAGAAAATGAAAAGAGGCCCCAAACAGGATCTCAGAGTGTAGCTGGGGTCGGGTTGGGGTTAGCCTACATAATAACTTCAAGAACTTTGAAGATATTTGGCATACACACATTTATATAATAAATGAGACACCAATGTTGATATACAAAGACTAATATTATAGACAACAGCACGGTCCCTTTTCCCGCGGCTGCCAAGCTGCCTTGAATCAGCCCAATCAGTGTCGCACGGGCGCTGACTAGAGGCAGGGAGATTTCTTAATGTTTTGTCTGTCTTGCAGAGGATATCGGTGCACGGGCTCGTCAGCAGCCCAAGAGCAGAGCCCCATTCCTCCTGCGCCTGAGAGGATCATTATCATCCACATTATTACCAATATGCCAATATACCAATCATCATTTATTAGATATACTTGTGGCCAGCTTACCTTATTGTGGAAGTTGACTATAAAAACTCTCACCATGTTGGCGCACCACAACCAGAAAGACTCTCCCTCCCTAAAACCTTACCTGTGGGCAGATTCTCCCACACATGTATATTCTTACTGTTAAATAAAAGCTTTTTTAAAAATAAAGATGTTGTGTGTCGATGACGCTGTTCAACATTCCCTATAAACACAAGAACAATGCAGAGATTATGCCATTCAGCAGCGTGTCAAGTGGCCATGTGGCAAGTAGCCATGTGGCTCTGTTGGTCCTCCAAACCATTTGCATTCTGGGAGCTGGCTGAATGAAGCCAAGCGTGGGGAAAAACTTTGAAGGTGATTATCTCGGAAACACAGTTGGCCACACCCTTGTCATTAACAAGTCATAGCTTTAAAAACATTTGCTTGATTTGCAAAAGTGACACCTTGTTTTGAAACTCATATTCTTAACTTTCAAATGATGTGAAAAAAAAAAAAATTTAATTGGAACTGGGCATTAAGACCTGTGGTGTGAACGCAGCCTATATGAGGCTTTATTTGCATCGACTTATATGCCTATTGTCGGATATATCTGCATGAGCAGTTAACTATGGTTGCGTCCTACCAATTTTCCCACAATGCCATGTGCCCGTTGTAGATTTTTGACCTGGGTGTAAGGCTCAGGTCGATAGAACTACGCCTTCCCTGTCACATCCATGCATTTCGCACTCACCAACCAAGAGGTGTCTGTGACAGCGTCTCATCTTCCCATTTCGAGGACCCACATGACGGGGCTGCAACGCACGTTTGATGTTGATGTTCGGCTTTCCTCTCCTATTTTAAAGAGAGTTGATCGCTACTTGGACGGCAGCATGCATGGGCTGAATGGCGTTTTAGCAACATTGACGTTAAGGATATTGCTAAGCTTGTTGTTTTGGTCACTTCTCCCACTTCACAGCTGATTCCTCAAGGGGCAGGAAGAGCATTTCAAGGACCCAGTGCGTGATGTCAAGATGGGCCTCTTAAAATAGGAATAACAAGTGTGCGTGTTGCTATAGCCCCGTTGAAATTTCTTAGCTCCATTTCTTTTGTAACATTTAGTATTCTTTGAGTGTTTTGAAATATGTTTTCCTCTTCTAGAGTAGTAGTAGTAGTAGTAGTCTTCCCCTGAAAACCTGCAAATGACTTGTGACAAGAAGAAATATGGACAGAAGAAAAAACAAAAAACAAATATATATATATATATATAAGATGAATTCAAGATTTTTTTATTCGTCACTTACATATACATACTTTCATAGATATATGCAGTGAAATGTAATAAAATGTAATTGAAACCATAATAAATCTTCAGCAATAGTGAAATGAATCAAGCCGTCTTGTGGCAGCTTTACGAAAGCCCCACACTGAGTTGAAGTCTCTGAGGTCTCGGCTTCTTTATTCCAGCTCTTTGTTGTTTGTTTCTTTGGCTTCCCCACCCGGTCGACATTTTTTCCAATTAATTTATTCTCATTAGGGACAAAGCCACGGGCGCACACAATTTAAACACCTGTAATAGACTGGCCCCAGAGATGATTTCTGGTCGCGGCATTTCGGTTTTCCATTTGACGCCATCGTCAATGAGGAGAAATTAAACACTTCAAAGTTCATTTCTGTGGTCGCATGAACCTGGAACAAAGTAATGAATAATAACTGTCCATTTAGAAAAAACGAATAAATAAAATACAATAAATCACTTTTCGCATTGCCTGAAACGGACTGGTAAATGGAGTTGAAGCAGTTGTACATGCAGTATGCAGAATAAAGGATCTCACGTAAAACCCCTAAATAAATGTTTTTTAATCAAAAAAAAAAAAATCAATGCCGAGCAATCAATGAGTTTGTGAATGAATTATGATACAATGGTATTCAAGAGCTGTTTGCAATAAATTATTGGGAAAAAAAAAAATGTTGTGAGTTGAAATAACCAACTGGAGTATATAGATAATGTGCAATTAAATTAAATTGAAAAAAACATCACACGTCTTCATTTGTTAATTAAACATCCTCTTAAGGACGACGCTCAAATGGTAATAATTAATTTCTAACAGATTGTGGTATTCCAAACCGTCCGGGAGAATGAATAGATGAGAGAATCAGTGACATCAAGATAGGGAACAGTACCAGGGAAAGAAATAAAGAGAACGAGGTATTCACACACGGGGGGGGCTTTTCCGACAGCATTTCACTGCGGATCAGGGATGCTGGGCTGGCCGCGGCGGGCTAAGAGAGCGACTGTGAAAGTCTCCCCGTTACGCACAGAGATCTGTTTGTTTCATTCACTCGTCTTGTTTGGATAAACGGGCATCGTGGCACGTGCGGCGGAGCACAGATCGCTCCGATCCCGTAGCGAAGCACGTTGGGTGCGGCTCAGGCTAGACTTTCCTTTCCATTCCAAAGCCCCTCCCGTTTAGAAAGTTGGACGGCTCAAGCAATCAGCTGGTTTGACGAGTAGGACCGGGCAACACCTGACTAGAGCCACACTAAGTAACAAAGCCAGCGAGGTGATCGACGATACGTCAACGACCGCAGGAGTGCGACAGGGTTTATATTTGCTAAACCGGGTTCGGGCAAGGACTCGGTGCAGCTGCAGAGGTGCCGGCACGGCGGGTTTTATTCATTAATGTCAAGGAGCTATTCTCTAAACAGCATGCATTAGGTGCAATTCCCTTTCTCTTAAGCCAGCGACCAAGCATTGCAGCAGATAATGGCTCAGACGAGCGGTTCAGACAGCAGAGAGGGAGCGGGTAATAGCCACCGTCACGGTCTGCGACGGAGCGAGTAATACCCACGTGTGTCAGGTTATTGCGATACCGGTCAGTGGGCTTTGATGAGGTTTGAAGGCACAGCCGACGGGCCGGAAAACACATTTAAAGTCGACGTGACAACCTCTTCTTCCAAAATATATCTCATTCTCATTGAAACAGCCTCTGTTTTAAACATTCCAGATGGACAGTAATATCGATGCTCTATGCTCGTTTTAGGTTTATTTTTCTGGTTTATTCAAGGCTTATTTTGATGTTCATTTCGAGGTTTATTGTATATTGTGAATTTCCCTGCCTTTGAGCTAACTTCTGGGTTTACTGTACATTACCACATTTTCTCTTGTTTACTGCTTGAAACTTTAGGTTTCTTTTCATTGTTTTTTATTTTTGCCAGTTTATAGGTTCATATTTAATGTTGATCATGAGGTTGATTTTCATCACCAAATCTTCACTGTTCATTGTTTATCTTCAGGTGAATTCATTTTTGTGGTTTATTGTTTGTAGCTCTATTGTACATGCAAATGCATCGTTCTTCTAGTGAGTATAATTTATCACGTCTAATTATTATTATTATTATTTATTTTTACGTTTTGGTTTTATATTTATTGTTTCAGAACAGGTTTGCTGCGTATTGCTCTATTTTATTTGGCTTTACTGTTGATTGTCAGGTTTATTGTTTATATTCACACTTTTTACACCCTCTAGTTAACTTTGAGGTTTATTGTGTTGTGTTTTTATTCTATTGCCTCATTATTTTTGCCTATTATGTCAGCTGCTATGAAACTAAGAAGTCATAGCAGCTGTCTGTCTGTCTGTCTGTCCGTCTATCTATCTATCTCTCTAGGTATTTATATATATATCCATACAGGTCTTTGCATAACACAGCCACACGCAATCCTTGAGAATTCTATCCATGCTCCATGATTCATGGATAGAATTCACTGATTTCACACTGAGTGAAACCACCTCCCGCTGCGCTGGACACTTACCAGCCCCCCTCATTACATGCACTCATTTTCACATTTGGGGGTCATCAGTTGAGTGTCATCAGTTGAGTGTCATCAGTTGAGACCACGAACGATCACGCTCCTCGGCTCTTAGGGGCGAACAGAGACGTCATTATCGGTATCTGTTTTCAAACCTCATATTTACTGGCAATGCAATTTTTGTGCCTTCAAAGCATCAAATTCATTTAATATTGGCATATAATTAATTATGAAATATATTTCCACATGCCCATACTGTACTTTATATCTTTCTCTCTCTCTCTCTCTCTCTCTCTATAGTTTTATTTTGAACAAAGCTAAAAGTTTCATGAACTGGCTGCTGAGCAGGCCGGTCGTGCCCGGCTCTGCAGCAGCGGGGAGGTGGAGGCCGGCGTGGGGCGGTGCTGGGGTGGCTCGGGGCCCGGCGGGGAGCGTGGGGTTCCCACCGGTGACCATGGCCTTGTGACAGCTCCTTGCGCTCCCAGTGGCTCTCCGCTTCAAGCATGCCCGGGGACGGATAATAACGAGCAACTTCAGATAGAAGAAATATCTATTTCCATCGCAGCATTTGTGCTTTCCCTGAATAAAGAATTCAAATTCGGGTACATCTCTACTCAGCGAGTCTTGGATTTTACCGTCATGACAACGAGCGCGTTAAACACAGCGATTGAGACGAACACGCTCAGTTTGGTGAATCAGCTTTTATTACCTCCTGTGCGGCCGACTGCAGTGTGTGCCGTCATCCTGCAAACGATGGAGAAGGATGACGACTGAGGAAAGTTTCAAATTTAATTACCACAGAAGTGATTCACCTCAGAGCAAAACACCCAACTTGCCACTACCGCCGTGAAGTTAGAAATAAATGGGATTTTAAACTGAAAAAGTTTTGGATGCAAATGAATTACATCTAAATGATCCACTAATGAAGGTAAACAGACAGAGCGAACGCACCACTGAATATTCCTATGGTCCTAATTGAATTACCTCCCTTAAAGCCGATCCAAAATCTGTCTCTTTTTATTTTTATTTATTTTTATTTTTTTTATGTTTCTTTTTCTCAACTCCTACTGTATGAGAATAAGAGGAAATGACTGCTCTGTAGCTCACAGGGGAGAGTCTGTTTTCTCAATTAAGAGAATTTTATGCCAGTAAATAACATTATTTGATTCAAAATGTACTTACTTTGTACTGATTCTATGTATTTGGTCATCTCAGCAAATTGTGCAATTAATTGGTCCATTTCTTTTAACTAATGTAGGAATCAATATCGCAACAGCATTTTGTCTGTCTCATGACTGGTCCGTCCATTCAAAGCCTTGATGAATATAAACAGGCTTTATTTATTTATGTATTTATATTCATATACACCCAATCCATATCCATATTTAAACCGACAAGATTGAATGTTTTTTTTTTTTTTCTCCAATAGGTTTACTTCAAAGTTGATGATTCAAAGGTGCCACGACGGGTACCTCCTTCGACCGTAAGCTTGTATTTCTGTCGGAGGAGCAGCGTCCCTTCAGACTCATCCTTTCCTCAAGTCCTCCTTTATAACAAGCCCCCAGATCGGAAAGGGCTTAAAAGTACCGTATAATCAAAAGAGTGGGCGTTTAGGGACAATGAGAAGGACACACCCAGGAATCCACAGAGGAAGTTTCAAAGGGAAAGCGTTTTCAGGATGTGCAGAGCACGGACGGGGTGGAGGGCACAACCGGAACCGTTCTGCACAACCAGAATCTCGACTGCATGACCCCAAACCATCAGGACACTCCCTGCTAATGAGATTCAGCTATTTGCCCCGAATCCATTGCTCATAGTTGTACAAAATCAACCAGGCAGCCAATGCGATCTCCACTTCCAAACATTGTGACTTTAACAGAACGGGCCCTGCTAAAGAGCTCAACGTCGCGGTCGTAGGAGCCCGCCTTTCCAACAAGTCGGTCGGTGGAATTTCCTCGCCGCCAGAGCCGTCCGGTTCGCCCTAGCTTGTGTTTCACGGCCACGTCTAGAAGCCAGACAGCTCCGCCTCAAAGCGCTTCATCTCCCATTGTGACGGAACGCATCGGCTCTGTGCTGAAGAGCCTGCCGAGTACAAATAGTCTGTACCTGGTTGTAAGCGCTCACTCCCGAGCTCCCAACTACCCATGGAAAAAAGCAAAAAACCAAATGTTTATTTTCCTTTCGGAGCCTCAAGAAGCGGCCGGGGGGCGGCTGAACAGCTGCACTCAAGCCCAAGGCAACCGTCCTCATTCGAAGTTTGCTGGAGACCACCGCCACCGGGCTCTGCAGAAGTGGAGTCTGGAGTGATGGATCGCACTTCACCGTCTGGCGGTCGGACGGACAAACCCGGCTTGGCAACAGCGGGGGAACGCCGTGGGGCAAGCGCAGCCTTCACCGGCACCGCTCGCAGCTCGGGCTCACCAGGGGAGTCGTGACTCTACATCACACAATGACGTTCTGGACAATTCTGCCCCTTCAAATCTTTTGTAGGAAGCCCTCTCCCGTTCGGCATGCCAACACCGCTGCGCACGTACTGAAAAACCCAGCAGGGGTTTGTCCGTGTGAAAGAAGCTGTATGCCTGCAGGGGGCCCTGACCCCCGACCCTGTCAAACCCCTTTGGGATGAACAGCAGCGCCCACACCACGCACAGAAGCGAGCGCTCACAGAAATGCTGGTACATGCAGTGAAAGAAAGGAAGATGCCTTTCTTGTATCGGCCTTGCCTCTTCTTGGAACGCCTTCCTGGAGGTGTGGAGGCTGCTGTAGCCAGCGACGAGGTCACCAGCGACGAGGGCACCCTGAATGAAACAATGTCTCTGCTAATATAACTCAAAAGAATGAAAAAAGGGAAAAAAAGAAAAGGTAGATTTGGCTTTTTCAAGGCCAGCGCCTCGTTCGGCTGCACTCGAGCACTGTGGGGCGCATTCACGAAAGAATCTGTTAAACAGACAGATTTGCTCTTACTTCAAGAACAAAATCAGACCTGCCTTGAGCAGTCGTGTGCCCACTTTACAGAGTAACAGAGTCCTTGAAAATGATATAACTTAACTTTTAACAAAATGTTATTGCCATTTGGGCCACCATTTGTAGAAATGAGTAAATATTCAATATTATACAATACAAAAATGTTGTATAATATATTGTATATAATAATAATCCAACATCGATTATTACGTATCTTAAGTGTTTTATATCAACCTTCGTGGGTGGGTTCATCCCATTTTTGTGTTTTTTTTACCTCTGAGGCGTAGGGGTGTGGTTTCTTCCTTATATGGAGATATAGGGGTGTGGTTTACTATAATTAGCAGGAGCCGCCAATTTAGAATGGCTGCGATTTATCATGTTTAGGAACAAATGTGGCCGTTTGAATCCGGTGGTGATTTTTCGTGTCCAGCTTTAAATTTACGCACAAAGTAAAAACATTTCCACCACATACTGGTGAAAGAAGCCCAGTGAGAAGCTCCAGGTGAGCGCTACGTTTCCCAATAGTAAAAAGCGGAACCAACATTTTAGGCCCGGGTTGAAAACACAGCCGACCTCTGCTCGATTCCAAGCATGGTACAATCAACAAACCTGGAGCAAAGGCTATGTCCCGTGTCATGACATCTTCTTCCTCTCCGCCAGATCTGCTTCTGTAGCTGCTCTTCTCAGCTGCGTCGGGGAGTTTTCCCTCGTGTCGCCATAATCCCTCAGCCCAAATTTTTAAGTCCCCGAGTAAAGCGCTGGGGGACGTCACTAATCCACTGGACCCGACGGTCAGAGAGCTGAGATACAGCGCTGGCACACTGCGTCTCGGATCTTCCTTTTTATTCGCCCATTGGGTCTTCCCGTCCGGTTCAGCGAGCTCTACAAAGAAGACAGACCTTTTTTTTTTTTTTTTAGTATTGGATAATACGAGAGCACTTCGGCAGATTTTTTTAAACATTTCTGGTAGCAGCGCAAATTGCTGGGGTGCGTCCCCCCAAATTCCTATATGTCCACAGCACATATTGTATAATAGAATAATGAAACCACCCAGGCCAGACCACAAGCAATTAGTCTGAAGAAAACGTTGAAAACCCCCAAAAATGCACTTGAAATTTAAAGACTCCTTTAGAAGGATGTACAGTGCGGCTTCCTTCAAGTTGTTTCACACCAATTTCCTGTGCCTCAAAACACGATGGAGCCAGCAGTGCCTGGGTGACATTAGCAGACACATCATTTCATTGTTCCATCCCAGACGCTTACCTATTCCCTATTTTTCCGCCCTCTAAGTGCATTGCAGTTGTCGGAATGATTTCTGGTCCTCGAAATACACTCAAACTCAAAATCATTCACCACCAAAGATGAGCCTTGATCGCAGACGGGTTTAATAGGGCGGGAAAAAAAAAAGCAGAAATCGAACCCTTTTTACGTTTTGGTGGCTGTTTCGCAGACACAGATCAGGCCCAATCTTAGAGCAAATCACATTTTTTTCCAGGATAACTGAGAAGTTCTTTCTCAGCCGCGGTTTGAAATAGTCTCAGACTTGACCTTAGAAAAAAAAATCTGATTCCCAGGAGTAAGATTAGAGCTGATCTAGGTCCAAGTGAAGGCTGAAATTAAACCCGGCCAGAGGCAGGATTGTTTTTGGATTAACGGATGTGACCTCCAGGTCGACCTTGACAATAGAGAAAATGGATGATCTGGACTAAAACCAGCACCCAGACCAGACAGAAGGAGCTGACTGGTCCTCAGTGATCTTAGTCGAGGGCTTACTAGTTTAGAACTAACTCATCTTTAATCAAACGTGTCCGAAAGGCATTTTTTAAATTCTGGATTAAGTAGGATTTGCTTCGTTGTTTTTCTTGATGAAACCCCATCTGCGAAACCATCGCTTTGCGTCTAACTCCACTTCACTGTTTTTTTTTTAATTGACCAGATTCTGCAAACTCCAACGTTTGCGTACGGTGCTGTAATGACAGGGCGAGGACTGGACTACTAAACACTCACTTACGTAACGTGATTCTTCTCCCTACGGCAACCACTCTGCATTTATTACGGGGACGATATCTACACAGGCCACACGGATTACTGCCTCATCCGGAAACTGCACACACACACACACACACACACACACACACACACACACACACACACACACACACACACACACACACACACTGATTGCAGTGCTGCCTTTTCGAAGCACACTTAAACACTCACCATGTCTTGAGCCCTAAGCTATGCAGTGGAGCTCGAGATAGGATCTCTCTTTGTTTTTTGGATGGGGTGTTGTATTCATAACGGCCTAATTCTCATATGCACCCGGACCTGAGAAGAAGGTGATTCCCTCCTCGCAGCCGTTCCCCCACTCGCACACAATCGCGTCCTGAGTGCTTCGGTAAATTCAATCCCACTGCGTAGGAAATGTGCGGTTGTCTTTGCAGCAATGGGGGGCTCCCATTGCTGCAAAGACAACCGCACATTTCCTACGCAGTGGGATTGAATCTACCGAAGCACTCAGGACACTGAGTGTGTCTGCTTTTGGTTGTTTTTTTTTCTTTTGGCGTGGCAATTATCCGGACGCTTTTCCAGCCGTTTTATGAATATCTGAATAATCACATCATCATTTTTTTTTTTTTTTTTCCTTCGGTGCTGAAGTGGCATCTGGGACCAAATCAGACGAATTTCCGAATAACTCTCTCGCATTTTGAATCCCTCTCGTTGTATGCAATTATCCGGGAAATATCTGCTTGTACCGAACTTCAGTAATAAGCTTCATTAATATTAAAGATCTCAACATCTCAAGACATCATCTTGGCAAGATGGTGAGTATTTCCATACAACACTTGTATGATCTGTATTCATGGAAACATTAACACAGCAAACAGCAGCTGTCTGGTGAAATTGAAAAGCAAAAAGTTGGAAAGATAATTGTATGAATAATGGAACACTTGATGTTTTAGAAAAATAAAAAAAGTGCAGAATATTAAAAGGATTGTTTATTTTTTTCATAACAGCCAAAAGAATGTCCAAATACTAAATGTCTAAAGAAAGAAAGAAAGAGTCAGTTTGCTCATTTAGTAGTTTAGTAGTTTTTTCACACAGTTACTGTTCGATTTGGTTCCCATTTTATTTTCGGGGAAACTGCTACAGTTTCATTCTGATTTTGTTGAAACGAAGCAGTGAATAAAATCAACACAGTACATGTACTTGGCATCAGTTTGATGGTATACATCCCATATATTGAACAGCACCAGACACGGGATCCAACCAAATTAATCTGAAAAGTGTATTTCGGTGCTATATTGTCTTGAAAATGAAAATAAAGATTCCCTTAGGGACTGGAAGAAAAAAATTACAGTGAATGACATTTTTTGGCATTGTTCTTGTGTTTTGTTGAACAGCCTCATCGACACACATTTTTGTTTTTAAAAAGCCTCTTATTTAACAGTAAGAATATACATGTTTTATAAAAGTGGAATTATTTAGGAGATTAAAAGCGCGGACAGCACAACAGAATGTACAGTCTATCAATAATATTAGTCTCTGTACATCAACCTCGGTGTGTTATTTAATATATAAATTTCTGCATGCCAAATATCTTCAAAGTTCCTGGAGTTATTTTGTGGGCTAACCGTGATAAACATGTCTGTTCCCTGCTTTCGTAAGGCTGCTATCGTGTAGCATGATCTATAGATAAAATCTGGTTATAAGGTCCAGCTTCTTTGTTCATGATTCCTGGTCAAGCCTGCCATTTTCTCTTCGCCCCTGGCTGCGTTTGCAGGTAAACTTGAAAATCTTGTCCGTTGTTACTTATTCATAATCTGCATCACCAACCTCAACGGACTTCGTCCCATCATCATCTTTTTCTTTTGTGATAACAACAAGTGTATCGTCGGTCTCCTCTGGTGGTGGTCAAATATTCCGTTTCATCGTCACATTCAGGTTGAAATCCGCTGTTTGAAATGTTCTCCAAGTCCGGGATGCCGGTATCGGATTCAGCATCGCTGTCGATCTCGGCGCTCGTGTCGAGAACTGACTGTCATCGCAGAAAATGTAGTCCAGTCCATGCTGATTACACTGACAATATCGATACAAGAATTATATGTTAAAAAATATATAAATCTAAATATTACAGCTTAATCTAAACCCCCATTAGCTTAAACTTAAATACAAATCTTCCATGTAAATCTTTAGTGTAAATCTACACAGGTTTAGATTTAGGGTTTAGATTTAAGATTTAGATTTAAATTTAAGATATAGGATTCAGATTTAATATTTAGATTCAGATTTAAGATTCATATTTAGGACTTATATTATGTTCTTATATTTATATTTAGGAATTATATTTCGATTTAATATTTCAATTTAGATTTAACATTTTAATGACTATATGATTCTTAAATCTATATATGTGAAAAAGTGATATTTCTGGGGGGTGGAATTTCACTTAATTCTCAGAAAATGGTGGAAAAAAGTGGAGCACGTTTGTGAGCAGCGGAAGTTTTCAACCGACACCCCGTAGAATATTGCCCGAAAGCATCCGGTTAACGTTGATGGAGGACCGCGCGTTCTTTAAGTTGCTGTTCTTGACAGATAATTACGGTCGGACATCAACAGCGTCTCCTTTCTTAGTTGTTCGATAACCTCAGGACCGTGACTTCCATGCCGCCGCATCCCGCAGCCCATTAAACACCCCCACCATCCCACCCCTCAATCTACTACACAAATTGCCCAAATTAATTTCTGGCCATGCCTCCCATCACAAGCGCTGATCGGGACGCCATGGGTGGCTTCACACGGCCGCGGACCGGCCCTGTTGGGTGTATCGACTGTTGTCTAACAACGGTGCCTGGAGTAGATGAGGAGGAGGGGGGAGAGGGCGGGTGGATGGATCCAACCCACTGAGTCGCAGTGCGAGGAGGCCAACAGCTCCACTTTGACAGGCTTGATTTGATTTGGTATTTGCCCGACGGCAGGACTCGGCAGAAATTGAGATGCGCTCTGAGGAGATGCAGGGGCGCGGCCTTTTACTTAATCTGGAGAGCGTGGAATTCCTTCTGAAGGGACGGCTTCTGTAAAGTTTCAGGGCTTTACCAAACATCCGACAAGAATTCTGGTGATTCTCAACTCTGCCTCCCCGGGGTGCTTTTTTTTTTTTTTTTCCAACCCTAAAGCCAGTCGGATACATAGATGAAGATAAATGGAGAATCATTTTTGAAAGGTTTCGCCCGATAATACTTCGGTTAAATTCCATCCGCGATACAGCTGTAGGAGCTTCAGGGTATTTGCAGGTTTTTTCTGTGCACGGTTGAGTTGCTAAATGACGCTCCGGTGGCTTTGACTGACTCATGAAGGTCAAATAGGGGGAGCGCCACAGTTCTGCAATCACAGATGCTCTGCAGCCGTCGTTACCAGCCAAGGGCCCAAGGGACGGTCAGTAGATCACAGATAGTGTGAAGCGAAGATTGGAAGAGCAAAACAGAGCAGTGTGTCCAGTCCTAGAACGGGGCTACAAGTCATCAGCTCCTCAACATCTTGGTGAAAATAACTCCTTTACATATGCTATGCAGTAAAAAAAAACAAAAACAATTGTTGCTTCTGTAATACAATAATTGAATGGGTTGCCTTAAAAATACCTGAAAATACTAAAAATCATATTATTATTATTAATCACTTATTAATTTCATATAATACGTTGGGTTTTTTAGGTCCAGTTGTACCATAACAAAGTCCCCAAAAAATTTCATAGATATTCATCCTGGCCACACAGTGGTGGATTTGGCAAAAAGCAGTTCCACCGCAATCAAACGCAGACTGTACGGTCAAAATCTGTACCGTACAGTGCGCCCCAATTTATTTCATTTTGGCTGGAAACAGGGTGTTCACTGCTTCGCGTTAACCTTTAATGTACGTATTGACACGTAATTAATTACCGGTTGAATCAACAGGGAATTATTTAGCTCGGCCAATCAGAAGTCACATGAAAATCCCTCGAAGTGATAGATGTGTTTGCACGTAAATGTCAGGGGACGGCAAATATCGCTGCGGACGTTTTGTAAATGTTAGGCAGATGGATTTCCTGCGTTAATGGCCCTTTCATATTAGTATATTTGCGCACGAGTAGAACTTTTATTAATTACAGATAGCAGCATGTGTTGGCTGTTGTTCCACCAGCGGGGTATATGGCAATTGTGTCTCTCATCTCTCTCTTTACTTCCTATGACCATCATTTTCTCTGCCACGGCCGACATATTTCATTAACCAGAATGCATGCGTGCGGGTGCACGCCAACTCACTATTCAGACGTGATTTATTTCCAATCTTACCTCCCTGAGTTTCTATTTGCTCAAGTAAATCACTTTGGCTATCTCATTTTTTATTTTTATTTTTTTACACACACTTCATCTCGGCCAAGAGACAGTAAACCGCCATTAACTGTCCCACGAGAGCGAGTTGTTCTGTGGCCTTCAGCACAAAGTCTCTCCAGTGCCTTTTGGTTTGATAAATGAAAAGTCCTTTGTACCGATACAGCTTTATTTCTTCATTCATTCTATTCATTAACATTGTACAATGTAATTTTACAAATGTGAGTCAGAAGAAAAACTTTCAAGGTTTTCTGTCAACTACAGTATTTGTTATAATTACTCGACACGCAGCATATCCCAGCACATTGCCAAGGCGGTGCCAGAAAATGTCTCCATCACTTTATGTGGAAGAGGATCTTCACGCAGACGTTCAGACGTTTGGGAAACCGTTCCCCGCAGATCAGCAGTATCACAGTGAAGTAACTGCAATGTAACAACGACAACATCAGTGAGACAGGTGTGAACCCAGAGCTGCCATCAATTTAAACCTCCCTCTTCGTGTGGAATACCTCCAATTTTATTTTTTAAATAAAAAGTCTAACACAAACATTTAATAGGTCAGCAAAGTATGGAAAATAAGTCCTCGTCAAAGAGACAAAAATGGAATTGGTTTCATGCCATGTGTGCCGAAAAAGCTGCGTTTTATGGCAGAAGGGCAAAATAGAACTTCTACAAAACACTTCCCATAATACGTACCCACAACTGCAATTTTTAAACCACTTTCAAGGTGCCTCAAAGTGGAAACATTCAAAGAAATAATGAAAAAAAAAAATAGTTTAGCCCGTGGAGGTTTGTATGCGAGGAGCTGATATTTTTTTCTAAAAGTTAATATGAGACCTAAGTAATACAGCTATTTGGCAAGAAAGAAATGAATTTGTTATCCAAGAAGGTTCTTCTAGTTTCCAATCCGTTTTGCTGGCACTTCGCTCTCTCGCTCTCTCTCTCTCTCTCTCTCTCTCTCTCTCTCTCTGTCTCTCTCGCTCTCTCTCTCTCTCTCTCTCTCTCTCTGTCTCTCTGTCTCTCTGTCTCTCTCTCTCTCTCTCTCTCTGTCTCTCTCTCTCTCTCTCTCTCTGTCTCTCTCTCTCTCTCTCTCTGTCTCTCTCTCTCTCTCTCTCTCTCTCTCTCCATTGTACACTCCACTCCATCGGCTTTGAAGTCTTCTGGTGTTTTGGTGTTTTCCGCAATTGTCAATTAAGTCTGCACAGTTGTTGTTTACTGCTCCCTGGGACGTGGTGAGTGATCATTGTTATCTCTCTGGTTTGAAAAGGAGAATAAAAAACATATGTTTTGCAATAAGCCTGCAATTATTATTTCTTTATTTTGATGGCGAAACTGCGGATATTTTTTTAGTAGAAGTATCCTGTGCACTGGCTGCAGAATAAACATCACAAGATATGAACCCTAACCCTAACCCTTACCCTAACTCACACACAGTTGCCAATCACGTATTATGTGATTGCCAACTGTATGTGTGTGAGTTTAGATTGCACAGTGTGGTTGTCATATGTTGCTATGTATGTTTCAGCAAGCTTCGTCGCGCATTCTATTTTGCGCGACTAATTTTGTTATATGGTTTGAGTATCTTGCCAACTTGAAAAGCCCTGACAAATTCTGGTTGTCGGTCTGACAAACAGACAGCATTGTAGGGCATTGCACTGAGAAACGGTATCGCACTGTTTCTCGGACGTGGCATTTGATGGAATAAGCATGCAATTATCACTTCTGAAAACGCTGTTCTCTTCAGTTTCCTTATCGGGGTGGAGGATGACCTTCAGAGCTGTGCCGAGGGGAGGAGAGAGGCATCAGAATAGATTATAGGCTACAACCCCTGCCAAAAAAAGGAAAAACACACCCGCTGCTTTTGCCACTCACAGACTGACTTCATTATGAAAGATGTACAGTGCTGTGGTCTGATTAGTGTATGCCTGTACATCCAAATCAAAGGTGAATTAAACTGAAATAAGTAGATCATGGTCAAATTACAATGTTCCACCCTGCATCTTAATTTATTTATTTCTTTGTTCACATGCAAGAGCCTACAGACTTGTCAAAGTAAAGAGATAAGGGGGCATAATAGAGGGGCAGACCCAGTCGAAGGTATCTCGGAGTGATTATCCTGCTGTGTCAGCCGCCCTGCCCTGACCTTCCACAGTCAGTGTGAGTTTTATTGAGTGAGGAGAGGAGCCAAGGTCTCCGAGGTGCGTGACAGAGGCCCCTAACTATTAAATCCACTGTGACTGACTGGCTCTGTCTCGCTGTCACGTGGATCTCATCAAATCAACATTGTCAAATTCTAAAGACACTTGCATTCTTTAAGTGGCAATCCGTCAAATCATCTGTGTCGGGAGCGTGCACTGCAAGTCCCAGAGTTGCATTCGAAACTGCCAAGTTTCCCCCTCCCCAACATTTTTCTACATATTCATCCATATCGACAGTTTTCTTAGCACAACTAGTTTTGCTTTGGACGGTACTGCAGCTGCCTTTGACTTCGCGCACATCCTTGATCTTTGCATTCTTGCCAGGAATGCAGTTCATTTTTGCACTGAACGCAGATTGTAGAGTTGTTGCCCATTACTTGCATTGAACTCCTGATGGTGGGGCGGGGTGGAGCAGCCTGTGCATTACATACACATTATAGTCCTCTGATTCATTTAATTTGCAGAAATATCTTTAAAGCTGTTTTAATCAGTGTGACACTCCTACAAGTGTGAGTGGGTTATGCAGATATTTCAATGAGGGGATTATCTTTTTTATTTTTTTACCTGTGCTGGGTATGTGTATGCTATTGCATCCAAGACAGAGTAAATCAGTGGAGATCCAATTCTAACCCTGCAAAACGAGTCTTTAATAACAGTCAAGAAGCATTTATAATAACTCTGCAATTCGATGACCTGTGGAATGACAAGAGCACAGCATTTCTGGTAAACATTAATGGCCGCTGCCAATGCCTCTCTTCTGAGGACAATCTTACCGTGTTTGATCAGCTAAACAACCAATCATCCTTGCTTCTTCAAGAGGGCAATTATCACCACAAGTGAAACAAAGGAAGGAACAAGCGGTAACATGTATTTGACAGAACATAATTAAATCGACAAAAGGGCACATGGCCTTCCTGTGAAGACTATGGCAATAAAGGAGAAGGAAAAAAAGGAAAGACTCAGGAGGGTGTTAAAGGGATTCAAGGGATTCAAGGGCTTCAAGATTCAACATTGAAGAGGTTTTTTTGTCACATACATATACATACGTTCATACATATATATGAAGTGAAATGTCTTTGCAACACGGCCGGAGATTATGCATAATAGTTACTAAACTGAACATAAAAGCTAACCTAATTCCTACTTAATATAATTAAAATAAAATAAAAATAAAATAAGACTCAAAAAGATAATACAAAGTGGGGGTACAAATTAGAAGTAAAGGGAATAGAGTTATGTATGTGGGATATGTGCAGTAAAGTGCATGTGAATAAAGTGAGTATGGAGATATACAGTACAGTATACAACAGTACGACACAGCAATACAGTAACACCAAACAGCAATACAGCACAGTATGCAGTTACCCAGAACAGTCATACAGTAACTTGCAGTACAGTATGCAGTAACCCAGAACAGTCATACAGTATGCAGTACTGTACATTCCATGCAGTACAGTAAGGCAGTGGGGCCTGTGTAAGTGTCTCAGTGCATTTTGTTAGGACCCCTGCTGAGGTCAGCGTTGACAGTCCTCATGGCTTCTGGGATGAAACTCCGTCTCAGTCTCTCTGTTCTCGCTGTGTGACTGCGGAGGCGCTTGCCTGACTGCAGCAGCTGGAACAGTCCGTTGTTGGGGTGGTGAGGATCCTTCATGATCCTGCGGGTTCTGCTACTACACCTCCTGGTGTATAAGTCCTGCAGGTAGGGGAGGGTAGTTCCAGTGGTACGTTGGACTGAACACTCCACCCTCTGCAGGGCCCACTTGTTCTGAGCAGTACAGTTCCCAAACCAGGCAGTGATGTTGCCTGTCATCCTGACAGGCAACATCCTCACGAGACCCGGAATTTCTTCAGCTGCCTGAGGTGGTAAAGACGCTGCCTCGCCTTTCTCACCAGAGTGTCTGTATGTAAAGTCCATGTTAAATCCTCCCTGATGTGGACTCCCAGGTACTTGAAGCTGCTCACCCTGTCGACAAAAGTCCCATTAATCACCAAAGGCGTGTGCGCCCTCAGTTGTAATCCCCTCCCAAAGTCCACAATCAGCTCCTTAGTTTTGCTGACGTTCAGGAGGAGGCTGTTGTCCTGGCACCAGAGTGACAGGTCAGCCACCTCCTCGCCATAAGCCTTCTCATCATCATCGGTGATCAGGCCCACCATGACGGTGTTGTCAGCAAACTTGCTGATGGTGTTGGAGGTGGACCTGGTCACACAGTCATGTGCGTGCAGGGAGTACAGTAGAGGGCTAAGGACGCAGCCCTGGGGGGATCCTGTGTTCAGTGTGAGGGAGCTGGACATGTGCCCCCCACCCTAACCACCTGGGGCCGGGCTGAGAGGAAGTCCAGGATCCAGGCACACAGAAGAGTTCTCAGTCCTAGCTCCCGCAGCCTATCAGCCAGTCTGGTGGGGACTATGGTATTGAAAGCTGAACTATAGTCGATGAACAGCAATCTCACATAGGTGACCCCACAGCAAAACCCGCTATCTCGCGCATTTCTAAAATTGCCAGAGCAGCCAAGTAAGTTGAAAGAAACCTTTCTTGAAAGAAAATGTGATTTTTTCCAGATTTGTGTTCCTTTGTGGTTTTTTATCTCTCAACGTATTTTCAAAACCAGGTTTGATTTATAAATAGTAGAAAAATGTTAAACCGTAGAGTTAAATATTCCCGTTAGATGACATGGGGAAACACAGTTCACTTACCGAGACGCTGAACACCGCTGAACTCGACGATGTACGATCGACGATCGTAGATTATGAACAAGTAGTAATGCACAACATTCTCAAGTTTACCTGCAAATTAAAATAAAATGAAAACAGGGCCCCGCCCAGGCTTTCAGAGTGTAGCTGGGGTAGGTTTGGGGTTAGCCAACATAATAACTCCAAGAACTTTGAATATATTTGGCATACGCACATTTAAATATTAAATGACACACCAAGGATGATTTTCAGACTCATATTATTGATAGACTCTACATTTTGTTGTGTTGTCTGCACTTTTAAACTCCTAAATAATTCCACTTATTTAAAACATGTATTTTCTTACCAGTAAATATAAGCTTTTTTAAAGAAAATATATGTTGTGTGTCGATGACGCTGTTCAACATTCCCTCAGAACACAAGAACAATGCAGAGATTGCCCCATTCACCAGGGTGTCAAGTCCCCATTCAGCAGGGTGTTGAGTAGCCATGTGACAACTAGCTAGGCTGTGTTGGTCCTCCAACCATTTCCATTCTGGGAGCTGGCTGAATGAAGCCAAGTGTGGGGGAAAACTTTGAAGGTGATTATCTCAGAATCACAGATTGCCACACCCTTGTCATTAACAAGTCATAGCTTTAGTGACATCTTGTTTTGAAGCTCTGATTATTCACTTTCAGGTGATGGGGAAAAAGTCAAATGCCAACAAATGACCCTAAAGTACGTGGTGAGTCTGACCCCCATCCAGGTTTGTGAGCGTGGGGGGCAGTATTTGGGTGACCGCATCGTCCGCGGATCTGTTCGGCCGGTAGGTAAACTGCAGCGGCTCCAAGGTGTGCGGGAGGGAGGCGCAGATGTTATCCTTAATCAGCCTCTCGAAGCACTTCATGACCACCGAGGTGAGGGCCACCGGACTGTATACATTCATGCAGGCTGGAGAGGCGATCTTCTGGACAGGAATGACGGTGGACCTATTGAAGCAGGACGGGACCACTGACTTGGCCGGGGAGGCATTGACTATCATAGTGAACACCGGGGCTAGCTGGTTTGCACAGGTCTTCAGTACTTGCCCAGATATGCCATCTGGGCCTACAGCTTTCCTGGTGTTCACATGCATCAGAGCCCTCCTGAAGTCATGCTCGGACACTGAGAGTGTGTGCTCATCCCCAGCGGTGTAACTCCAATTAGCTGGTGAGCTGGCGGTGTTGTTGCCAGACTAAAACCCACAAAAAAGAAGTTCAGTTCATTGGCTAGGGAGGCATCTACACTCATGGCTGGTGGGGAGCTGCTGTGGTAGTTCGTAATAGGCCGCAGCCCCTGCCACAAGCGTCTGGTATCCTGTTGCTCCATCTGTCGCTCCACTCTGTCCCTATACATCCGTTTAGCGTCCTCCATCGCCCTCCGCAGATTGTACGACGCCCCTTTGTTATTGCTCATATTTTCTTATACAAGACCGTTGTCGTAAGCGGTCGTGCTATATAGCTATAATGCACGTAGCTACTTCCGTAAACTCGTTGACGTCACAGGGAGTGTGTGAGGCAGATGCTGGGAGTGTGAATGTGCATGTCTGTGTGTGTTGTGTGGGCGTAATTGGTTCCAATTAATGCTGGTGTTTGAGATCAGAAACTTATCGCAGCACCACCAAGCAGCAGAAAGTCTCCGCAGCCACCCATGAGCCCAGCAGCCGCATAGACACCCCACAGCTGCAAGAACATTCCGAGCCCAAAGTGCCACTGCCGCAGAAGAACCCAAACCCGCAGAGAAGCCAAGTGCCCACAAAACAACACTCACATAAGCCCCAAAATATCCAAACCAGTCCCCAAATGCACAAGATGAACAATTATCATCTTATCATCTTATCATTCATCTTAAGGGAGAGTGTTTGGGGTATGTCTAGGGAGGAAATATAAAAAGAGATAGATGGGCTAGGTTTAGGATTTGAGGAGTCTTTGCTATCTGTCGGTACCTCCCTAAAAATAACAAATCTTTAGCCTGAAACCGTTTTGGCACATTCAATTACCAGGAACTGTAACATTGGCAAATACTGGAGGCCACAGAGCAACTCTCAACAGATTTTTTTTTTTTTTTTTGGACTGCGATGCACTGCCATTTGTTGTTTTATTTTTGCATTTTGAAAGGGGGGATTTGAACCTTTGGAATAACTTGGGTTTAAAAAAAATAAATTTGGACATTTAGGGAAGAATTATAAACTGGGATCCTTTTCAGTTGATTTGTTACATAAATCCTTTGTTGCAAGTCTGATTTAAGTTCTGTTTTCTTGAGGCATCCAACTAACAGATATGTATGCTATATTCCCAAACTTATTTGTGGTAACTACACTGATAAATAACTTAATTGTAGCAAGAGAAATGAACAATAATAAGGATTTAAACATCCACACAGGATGGGCAGAGGTGGTAGAGGGAGCAATGACATGGACGATTTTAGCGTAATTAAATAAAACTGTATCTCTGTTGTTGATATACTTGACAATCAGAGGACTTCACCGTGACCCAATTCAGCAAGAAGTACAGAATCTCACCTATGTCACTTGTTTCATTAACAAGTGAAATTACCCTGATGTCAATGCAAAAACGCAACTAACATTAAACGGAAGTCCTTATGTCATACTGCTGTACTGATTGAAGGGCCTTGCATGACTGATTTGAATAATTCCAGTTAATTCACAGGTTAGTTCAGAGGTTTTAAGATGAATTCCTGTAGATGTTATTGGATCCCCCACCAGCCTTGAGACTTAAATAATAGAAAACTGTCTTTATTACACTGTTACATACTGTATCTAAGGCAAAAGGGATCCAATAAATCAACATTATAGACATATCAACAAATTGCATTTTGCACAAGCACTTGCAGTAGAAGAAGGTGAACATTATGTTTTTATATAAGAATTTTCTTTAACTTTGCTGTTTTAGAAAACTCAAACCACGTCCAACTTTTATTTTCTAAATTTTGTTCACCGTATAACATTTTTTAAGTGATGGAGGACCGCTCCCTTGTTAATCAGCGGCCATCACCACCAATAACTGTGCAAAAGCGAATTAAAGTTCACCGGTGCAGCACCTGTCAGCGAACAGACTAAAGGGCTCATTTTGCTGCCCACCCACCATTGCACCACAAACAACCACACCACCACGAAATCTCCACTCAGGTCTAAATGCGGTTGGAAGGAAAAAAATTGTATTTATCTGGGTTCGTGCACACACAGAGAACAGGTACCGTTAGTATCCAGTAGCATGCAGGTGCATAGTTTGAGTTACGGGGGGGTTGAGGGGGTCTGACCCCCCGAAATTAAGACTGGAACACCCCTAAAAGAAGTAAAAACAGCAGGTCGTGGGGGGGTCGTAGCATTTATATATCCTCCGTGCCTGTAATGGAAACATTACGGTATTTCCCATGTTCACGCCTGGAAGAATCTTGTAATACGATTTCACACCCCTAAAATGGACCATACCCCACCCCAGGAAAACAAAGTTGAAAAGGACAAACACCTGCAGCAAGAAAGGGCTGACCTGGTAGTAGTGTACAGTCACGCAAATGACCGAGAAAGAAATATGAAATATGAGATCATTTCGGAAGTCATCATGGGAGATGAGACTACAGTAGAACTTGTCCCGCCATGAATCCTGGAATCTTTTTTGAACATCTGATTGTAACCAGGTCGATGCTTTTCAAACACCGCTCTAAAAAAGCACTGCGATAAAACTCAGCGTCCAGCTCAGCCCATGATTTACTCAAGAGAAAATTAAAATAAAACAAAACACTCCAAATGAAGATTGATCAAACAGCACTCGGAGATGGTCGTCTCCACCTGCGGCGTCGTTGGGGGGCAGGCATTGGGGGCTTTCGTGCGCCTAACAGTGTGTTTTTATTTAGTTTTTTTTATTTCATTCCGTTGGAATGAAAGATGCAACCCCCCACCCGTCAAAATGGCCAGAGCCTGGTCGGTCCAAGCCTCTGATGTCTTTGCATCCTAGCAACACCCCTGCTTTCCACAGCCATGAGTGGGCAGGAAATAAAACAGATCTCTGTCCATCCAGCCTTGGGCGATACAGCGAGTGAAATTTAAAAACAGCTCAATCGCAGACATCAACAGGGTTCAGCAGCACAACAAGCTCCCACCTGCAGGTATTTTGACTGAACATTGAATCCTTCGACACCGTCTGTAAATTCACCGCCCACGGTGACGCTCGGCGTCGATATTCTTTTACTTGCCGTGAGTGCATTTCTGTCGGGCGGCTCCCCTCAAACCCGCTCTGTCCTCCTGAAGCGTCGTAATCGGGGGTGTGTGTCGGGAGTCACGGTCGAAGTTCCACACTGGACGAGGGCAGTGCCTCAGGAGCTACAGCGGGTCGCCCGGTAATCGGGAGATGCTGCTTCGATCCCCGGCTCATCCCCCGGCAGCGTGCTGAAGTGTCCTTGAGAAAAGTGCGCCATGGCAGAAAGAAAGGCTGGGGAAACACTGACAGAGCCAATCGTGTCGAAAATGCCACCAGGTTGGATTTAAATTGGAATGGAGCTTCGAGCAGCAGATAATATCCCGAATGATGCTGCTGACATACGGTAGCTGCTCTTACAGGGACCTTCTAATTGTGTGAAATAATGTCAAGGAAAGATGGCGAGAGGGAGAGGAGGGCATGAGGAGCGCATCACCTGATGCAAGAAGGTATGGAGGAACCGCGGTGAATCTCGATTCTCTGTCTTCACACAAAAGTGTTTTTGGTGTGATGGCACGGGGAAACTGAGTGCGCGTGGTGGCGGTGGTAAACAGGGATAGGATTCCATTTTCTCTCCCCAATGCCGGAATGGAAGACGGGTAAATCCCCGCACCCCGAGCGAAATGAACTGCTTCGGAAGTCAGCCGCCCACTAATAAAAATTAAAAGTGGAGCCGTTCCCACTACAGTTTTGGGCCGTTGTAAATAGACCTCAAGAATATCCACCTGGATTCACCCCAGTCTGGAATGAAAACGTAGGTGTCAAAAAGTGAGCTGAGCCGAGCTGAGCTGAGATGAGATATTGCTCCTTAGAGATGAACGAGTTCTTCTCTTGGTGTGTTCGTACTTCAGCCCTCTTTTTTTTTTTTTTTTTTTCAGACTCGCTGTTCATTCTATGAAAGAGCGATTTGTGTGTTTTTGCGAGTTCTGGAACCTGCTTCAGCAGAGAACATTTTAACCTCGAACCTGGGAAAAGCACAGCAGCCTTTGTGAGTGTTTTAATCCAATATCTGTAACTGAAATTAATTTATTTTGCGATTCGTTTCATTCTGCGAGTTTGGGAATAACTATTAGTGGCTGAAATTGATTACTGCAGAATGAGGCGATCCGAGCACCAAAACCAAGCGGGGGTGAAGGAAGGGGAACGGGAAAGGACATTTTATGGGAGGTTGGCGTATTATTTCACTACGAGCGCGGCCGCACAAGCCTCGCCGCTTTGGTCAAACAGAATAGTCGTCAACATTTCGCATCAACTTTTTTTCCCGGCAGTGTAGTTTTTTGTTTTTTTTCTTAGAGCACTACTCCACACCCTCTCCAAAATGTGAGGAGCTCTTCCTTCCGTCAAGGAGCCAGAGTATCCTGTGAGGTTTACGGGGCCGATGTTAATGTAGTTTTGATGGATAGTCTCCCGGGGATGAAGACAAGCTCTTAAGCTCGTACTAATAGCCCTCCTGCTGTTTTACTGCGGCACATCAATATCCCCGTTGTATTTCCGTCCCTATCTGCCGCCCCTCCGCTATGTTCAGCCGGCCCCCTTCCTTTCAGCCGTCAGATAGGGGCCTCTCTCAGTGAGAGATGCGCGCTCCGTCCTCTGTGAGCGCTTATCAATCGACGTCATTGTCGTCCACGGCGCTTGAGATGAATGGCGCGGCAAAAAAAAAAAAAGCGCGCGCCGGATCGCGATTCTTCTTTTACCGCCGAGTCCGCCGGGGGAACCATTGTGAGGTGGCGCGTCCCGATTGTTGATTTCCTGTGCCTTCTCTTAAGAGGGGAAATCAATTCATATGTGTTCCGCCAACCCACGATAAAAAAAAAAAAAAAAAAGAGTATAAAATGAGTATAAGTCCATACCATGTTATTTATTAGCGGCATTTTCCTCCACAATAAACCAAGATGTATTAATAATAGACAAAGCCACGCCGCCTCAATACTGGTTTTGTGTCAGCGAAAGAGTTGGCTTTTGTGGAGGGCGAGTCATTTCCACTTGAAGGATTGGTTGAAACGGGAGGTTTCAGAGTGCCGCCGCTCCTATTCATTTCAGCGTAGCGACGCCGACAACCTTGGCGTCCAGCACAGCGGCGCACGCGGATAGCGGCTGGCCGCCCGCCGCCCCCCCCCCCCCCCCGCCTCAGGGCTGCGTGCACACTTCTTGGAGTTGCTGCCAAGTCCTCGCAGATTAGATTTTCACCCGTTGCCTCTGCAATCCCAATGTTAACGTCCAATCAGTGACGAGGTAAAAGGTCACGTTGTTTGCAAACCTGGCAGGCTCCTTCGGGGAGCTCATTTTGGCGGTTTGCTCTGTCAGACTGTTCTTTTGATCTTCCTCATCTCTTTCTTCATAAATCAACATTTATGAGCGGTAACCCCCTATTTAACTGGCTTTTTTTATTGACTTACTTTTTATTGAGTTGGAAAGTAATTTGGATTGCGTAAGGAAAGGAAATCGTCTCTCAGACTGTCTGACGTGAGTGAAAAGGAAAAATAAAAAAGGCAAAAAGGCTTTTCATATTATCACAGATCCGTCAATCAACAGGAATCTGTAGAAACGGTTGAGAGGCATATTTTATAGCTCAATCATGAACGATAACGCAGTGGTCCATTTCCCAAGGATCCCCATTGCCCGTCGCTGCTCATTTGCATAACGTTAAAATCTCGCCCCGGTTTCGCTCCGCCCCCTGCACCTGGACGTAACCGAGCTCCATTTGAAACGCATTGCAGCCTGTTTACATGGGAGGCAAATGTTCTGAGGGCACAGGCAGCGGTTGCCACCAGTTTAAAAGGGAAAAAAAGGCCAAACATGCAACAACTCCGAAGTTTGGTAAAAGCCATGACCAGGCCATAAACATCTTTGTCAAGTTCAGTATTGGAAAGTTTCACACCATATTCATACAGTTCACAGCCAGGGGCGGCCCGAGCCTTTTTGGAGCCCTAGGTAAGATCTGTAGACGTTGTCTGTAGAAGTCCTTATTCTACACACTGCGCCTCTTGGGGGGGCGGGGGGTTCTTGAAGGTGCAGTGTGTAGAATTTACGCAAGGGATTTTGCATATGGAATATAATATTCATAAATATGTTTTACCCCGCCTCTCGCCCAATGACAGCTGGGATTGGCTCCAGCCCCCCCGCGACCCCACGAGGATAAGCGGTGTAGCTTATGGATGGATGGATGGATGTTTTAATTAGTGGATAATCCCATAAAAATAAGAATTGTTGTGTTTTTGTTGCCTTAGAATGAGCCCTTTTTATCTACATGGCGAGCAGGTACGCTTCACGGAGGCCACCATGTTGCACCGCCATGTTCCTTCTACAGTAGCCCAGAACGGACAAACCAAACAGTGGCTCTACAGAGGGACTTTTGCATTTTTCACCAGGTTTCGCAGCACGGAGGCCGCCATGTTGCGCCGCTAATTCAGTTGGTTGCGATCTGCACCGCTGTCACCGCTAGATGCCACTAAATTCTACACACTGCACCTTTAAGGTGGATTCATGTTTGACACGTGACACGTCACACGGAAAGACACTCATTTTGGAGTATAATGCAGTTGTTGTTAAACTCAGATGATTTTGAAAATATTTTAGGTATTTGCAATATAAAAAACACTTGAGAAACTATGGAATCGGAAACTATGGAATTGGTTATATAAGCAATTATGATTGTAACAAAACCGTTGTATCTGAGTTGTTGGGAAGTTTGGGGGGTGGAGGGGGTTCTGACGTTTTAGCTCCATTGGAGTGTAAATCCAAATATTGCCAAATCCTGAAACTGATGTCAAACTCACAGTTCACGCTCAACTCCGCTCTCGCATTACGTGTAATTTATTCAGATTTTGACATTTCACAGGGGAGGAATATTTTTTCCGAGAAATTACTCGTGTTTGGTCACAGGCAATTTATAGCTTAAGGACCACATCTTCATGTATCTGATTTGTTAAGCTCATTAAATCACTAAGTGAGGAAACATAAGCTACTATGTTGTAAATTATGATGCTCTCTCTTTCCCATGGGAATAAGAATTGGCGATGTATCTTCTTCCCTTTTTTCCTCCCTTCTACACCTCTATTCCTGAAATGCAAACACACAAAGTTCAGGCCATAAATTGTTTTATATTATGTTTCAATGTGTACTTGAGTAAGTGTGTGTGTGTGTGTGTGTGTGTGTGTGTGTGTGTGTGTGTGTGTGTGTGTGTGTGTGTGCGCGTGTGCTTTTAATTGAGCGGGTGCATCGTTGCGCATGTCCGCATCCACACATGAGTTCCTTTGCGAGGGCGTGTGTGTGCGTGCATATTAACGTATTTGTTTACGTAAGCATGCAAGCAAACCAAAAAAATCTCCCACCGTGAAAATGGCAACACACCAAGTGCAATAAAGAGATTATCTGTAGCCTTAGGTGTAGCAGGTGATTTCGAGGTGGGATCGGTGGGGAGGGGGTGCAGTATAGTCAACAACAAAAGCCCAGCGAGCCTCAGATCCATAGGTGGCCTTGCCAGATCAATAACGGGCAAGCGCCTTTCTTCCCGTTGCAAGCTGTGTGGACAGCGCCCACGCGTTGGCCGCGGCCATCCCTGCCGCCGCGGCCGGCTCCTGGGTAAACGGCGAGAGACAACAGTAGCCGTTGGTGGAAAATCGTTACAGACCGTCTCTCTCCACGTCACACTCGAGAAATGGAAGGAAGACCTTGCACAATTCTACCCCTCCCCGCCGACGGAGGCAACGCAAGCACCCCCGCCGGCCACGGCCACGACCGCGCCTCTCGGCCTCTCTCTCTCTGCCGGCCCTTTTTAATTATGCAGAACTGCGCACTGGTAAGTCTGGCAAGCGGCAGCGCGTCTCAATTGTTTATCTTTCTGGGGATTTTCTTTTTTTTTTTTAATGAAAAGGGTGAGACGGTAAATGAAATTGCCTGTGAAGACGCCATCCATCTAATATCTCCGCAGAAGAGCACCATGAATGAGGGCAAATAAGATCCACGCATCTCAGCGGGACTCCATATGGCAGCAGCGCCGGGTGATTACTCCATAATTACCTTGAATGTTTGCACTCCGGACCATTTGCTCCGCCACCTGTCATCACTGAGGCATCCGTCCTATATCACGGCGGGCAGCGGCTTTCACCACCGCGGTTATTAGGAAACTCGAAAAAAAAAAAAAGAAGGAAGCGGACTCCAACACCCCCCCAACCCCCCCACACCCTCCTTCCCAGGTTCCCATGATTCCAATGATCCAGTAAATTATTGGGTGCTGGGAGGGGTGGGGGTCTATGAAAAAATATCTATTAAAGGGAGGAGAAACACAAGCAACAGCATGTTTTGACGAGTGGATCTTTATCTGTAGGTTGATATAATAACGACATCCAATGACGTCACAGATGACCATGGAATCCCTGTCCTGGGAAATGGACCCCAAAAGCAGTGTTTGTTGGTCCTCCAGAATAGAGCGTCAAGGGTGTCTGCTGCTGCACCTCCCCCTCCTTTACATTCTACCCCTGCTCTGCTCGACCTGTACTCTACGTAGCCCTTCTCTACCTCTACATCGCCTCCACCTCCCTAAACTCTACCTGGACTGCACCTCTACCTCCGTCTCCACTACCTTTAGAGTTTAACTTCGAAGTTTTTACAGTTGTATGTCTAATAACATTGGGCCCAGCTGTGGTGTCTAAAGCTGCCTTGGCCGTGGCATTCTCTGAAAAAGGGACTCAGGATATTGATTTTAATAGGTTGCATGCAAAATTGTATTACCGGCCTTTGGTTTTGCAGTAAATACATGTGTGAAGGATGATGACTCTGAATGATGATGACTCTGGTCCAAGAAGTAATTAAATATGTTATGCGCCTTTCTCTTCTTGTCCATTTGCGCCGCTGGGAGATCACAAGTCCAGTTTTCGTTGAAGTTCAAAGGACAATCTGCAGGTTGGCATTCCCAGTGAATTAATGTGTGGGAAAATGATGTCGCAATTTGGATTAAAGACTTTTTTTTCCTTATAATTGCAGCTGGACTCATTTTTGTGCGTAGTGCAGTTAGCTACGCCCAAGACAGAGTTATTGCAACTTGGCAGGAGACGCTCAGAGTGTGTTTTTACTTTAGATTTACGAGTTTCCTATTTGTGTGAAACCAAAAACACAAACATCCACCCCGTCGCTCTCCGGAGAGTCAGCGTCTCTCGCAGAGATCCTCAGAGAGCCATGGAGAGACACTCAGACAAAGATAGTGTGTTTTTATCTTATTTTGGATTTACAAGTATTAGTTTTCCTTTGTTTTCGTTTTTTGAACGAAACAAAACGAAACCCGCGTCACACCCGCCTCTCTGTTGTTCTCTTAAACTTTACCCTGGTCTCTGGTATGGGAATGTGTTCTGTATAATAAATAATAGTAAATCCTTAACACAGCACCAACCTAAATAAATGCAAAACTAAGTGACCGACCTGCCGACTGACTCCCACCTTCTCCATAAGCCCAAGATTGTAAATTCATTAAAAAAATTTCGCTCTTTAAATTGGGCTGATCCTACATCTCAATCTCACCGGGTATGATTTCCACGTCTTAGGTTTGTATCGATGAGCAACTTAATTTTCTATTCCATTTTGCTCATTTTCATCGAATCTTGGCCAAGCCTTAAAGGCTAGGTTCAACATTTTCCAACCCAGGCCTTATTAATCATTCAAAATTGTTTGTAGCACAACCTCACTGGAACAGGAAGCTCACATGATGGTGCCTTAGTGTTTTTTGAACATGTTTTGAAAACCAGTAATATCACATTTTATTTAAAACAATTTTTTGCAATTGCCGCATTTGTCCAAAGGAAGCTGTGCAACTAATTGTTTCTAGTCTCTTATGTTAGTACATTTGTGCACAAAAGTGCAAACAAGTCGATAAAACCCTGAAAAAAACATAATTAAATGGATGGTGCAACCCAAACCATTTTTGGGGGATTTTGTTATAATATATGAAGACTGTGTGTTCCCCGTTTTTGAGAAGGAGAGAGATTTTTGAAAAGATTTAACAGATGAAGGATGAAAAGTTTGCCCTGTTTAACTGCATATCAGCCTTATGGACAGTGCTATGACCTGTTATTCCTATTTTATCATGAGCTCAGGGTCCGGCCTGGCGACAGTGTTTTATGCTTTCCTAAGCCCTTAATATACTTGATTTGCAAGACATCTGCATTATTGTTTGTCCACCAGGGGGCAGACGAAGGCCGAATCCCCGACCCCGCCCCCTTTCTCCAGCATCTCCCTCCATGCTCGTGCGTAACGATCTTCAACCTGTTTGCATTTGTGTTTGCAGGTTGCCTCCCGGGAGCAGCACCTTACAGTGCTCCTCCATCTAACGGGTTAGATCTTGAGCCTGCCAGGTATTACAACGGTACAGGATTCTAGAGATTGCTTTGACTAGATAGGGAATAGACTCGCCCAGCTGCTCACACTCCTGAAGCCTCCCCTGTTTCAGCCCTGAGTTATACCCCCTCAGAAACCCTACAAACTAAAGGATATAACCCGAAAAGGCCTCTCCAGTTAATGACGGCTGTGTTCTAGTGAGTGCCAGTTGGTGTGGTTGCTGGATTTTCATTTCATGACAAGTATATTTTTGTCCTAAAGAGATGTTCCTATACTATAAAGTCCCCGACTTTGTTTGTGTTCATTAAAGCGTTGCAAAGGGGTAATTAATCAATACATGATACAGACAAGTTGTGATTATTGGTATTGATAAACTCAAACAATCAATCTGGTCGTTAAAAAGTAAAAAGAAAAAGTAATAAAAACATACCCTTGTGCTTTCCCGAATCTTTCTATTTTGGCCTAATTAAAATTTGGGAGCCAGCCGGATCTGATCAGAAACCTCCAGGCTGGCCTTACCAGCGGCGACAGTAGCTGCGATGTCCTCCAGAGCGGCCTGACTCCCAGGACAACGAGCCCAGCAGCCTCAGTTTGTGTGACAACGTCCCAGGCTTCAAGTTGCTTCTCCTACGTCAACGTCGTAGTCCTCTTGGAGCAAAGAATCCCAGTGTCTCTTGCCCACGTCTCCCTCACCTAGGACCACATGGTCAGGCCTGATGCCCGATCAGTGTCTTCTCTCTCAGTTCCATGTATAGTTCTAAGGAAATGACGTATCGTTTCTCATATTAAACAATTTGATTAATCTGGTCACATTGTTACCCTCTGGTAATTGCTTCCTATTGTTACTTTTGATCATAGAATCTTAAAAGATTTAGATAAAGGGTTATTAAAACTCCAATTATTATTGTAAGTGCATAAATCATACATCTGTTGTTAAAAGGCTATTTAATCACAACATCTTTCTTTCTTCTTATTAGGACATTTCAACACATCTTGTCTTCCTCTTCCTCCTCCACCTCTCCAATCGTTGGCAGGTCCATTAGCGGGTCCTGTATCTCCCAATCCAGGAGATCCAAGGGTTGATACTTCTCCCCATAATCTGTCTTGGCTATCTCTTCCGCAGTTCCTCATTGTGTTGTGGGGATGGTGTGGTTTGAGTGGGTCTAGGTAACTGGGGCCCAGGATCAGAGTGGCTGGCCCCATGCTGCTCGTTGGTTGGTCTAAAGAGCAAGAGGTAAAACCCCCATCCTCTGTGCCGGAGGGCCCTGAATACACCACTTGGGTGGCGTGCCGCAAGTGAAACTGCCACACCCAAGTAGTTCTGCGAGGGCCTCGATGCTCCGAGCTGCAGCCTGAGTAACCTGGAGCAGACACTCTACCGAGGAAATGTCCTGCAACCCCTCCATCCACCCTGAGGTGGCTCCGTTTCCTCGTACCGCATCAGGTGCTTGTGTTAACTTGGGTGGTGACTGATCTCGTTGATTCCCACTGATCAGAGCGGGTTATTCTTCTTCTTCTTTTCTTTGTCTTTCTCTCTCCCTTCTTTCTTCTCTTGTCTGGGCCTGGTTTTAGCGCTTGTAGCTGTAGGCCTCTTTTCGCTGTCAAACTTTATTTTTGGCTTACTCGTAACTGTTTTCAGTGGTGGTTCTGGTGCGCGGCCTCCGGTAAGAGTCACCTCCTTCGCCTTGCAGTGGTATTTCCTTGAGTCACTCCAAAGGCAATACATCCACCGTTTAGTCTCCAGCCCTGCAGGTGGTGTCAGGGCGATGGAAGCCCATACTCCCAGTATTTCCAACAAGGTTTCCATGGTGACTTGTAAGATGATAGCGATATCACGTTGGCTATTCTGGTAGTAATATTTATTGCTGCAAATGCGAGGAACTGCAGACAAGAAATACAGGTTTCTCTTTAAAACATTCCGCCATTGTTGTAGTATGTTCAGAGTGTGCTGCAGACCTGCATGTCACATCCTGACATACTGCCCTCACTGGCCATGTGTTGAATTGTTTCTGTAGTGAAAAGCAAGAGAAGCGTCGTCAGAGGTCAAAAGAGCCACACTTCTTTCAAAACCTGATAATAACGTTCCCATAATACCGACTCTTGATTTACATTTGAAGCCATTGCAGGGAGCTAAGGACGGATGGAATCCATTTTTATTCCTCCTATTATTATTTTCATTAAATATGAAAGGAAAGATAAATATCTATTTCATCACAAACGGAGGCTGACACTTCCCTGAAGGTCCCTTGCGCAGCCTGTGTCGTTCCCCTCCATACAGACTCTCAAAGTTTCGTCTTCATACAAGGCAGTGATGGACAATTCAGGAACCTTGGGAGTATTCTGCGATTTCTTTTTATGTTTGAAAAAGTGTCGTTGGGCAAAAGATGATGACGTCTATGTGGAAATATTGTCTTTATACCATATTAGAGAAGATCCCCACCCGCCCCCTGATCAATGCTGTGCCTAAAATTAAAATAACTGAACGAATAAGTGGAAAATTTGGCCTGTGAAACCACCCACTAGACTACCACACGCAGGGCCGGATTATCCATGGATTGCATCGGGCGAGACCACGGACACAGCGAAGGAAGTGGAAGGGAAGTGTTGGGTATACATGCGGAACACCCGACTGGGAGGAAGTGAGCCAGCAGCTACTGTATGTGTAACAGTCCGGAAACGGATTCACAATTCTCTTCTTTTACAGAAAAACCTTGGGGTGTCTTCATATTTACATCATGCAAGACACCCCAGCCCAAAACCAGACCTCAAGTAAATGGAAAAAGCAGCCTGAAATATACCCCGGCCCAAACCACCTAGGCAATACACACAGGGGTGCTACAAAATAATCGATATTAAAGATCAGCTATTCCATGCAAGTCACTTCATTAGTCATTTACAGCAGCTATAATAAAACAGTCTGGAGTTAATCTCAATATTGCCTGGTGCGCAGCTCTTAAACTGAGAAATAGATTTGGTTGTAAAGGAAACAGAGCTTCTCGATTTACTCTTCACGTCTTTATTTCTTACATTTCTATAGCTGGGAACCATATTAGGATTTTTTTTTTCTGTTCAACAAAATTTCAGAAATAAAGGTCACTCCACGGAAAATAGAATAAAGAAAAAAACACACTTCCCACGTGTTGGTTCAAAGGGAGGTTTAATGAGGAGAACGCACAGCTACACCTGAATAGAGGGGATGAGAGGGGATCGTAATTCATTAGAAAGGAGGGAAATTAACTGCTTTTGGAGGAGCACCCTCACTTTCCCTTTTGGTGAAAGATAAATATCAGGGGATGGACGCAAACTTTTATTATGCAAAGGTTTTATTATTGACATAAACAATTCCCATTTTTTGGCATCACAATTGTACTTATTGATATCAAGAAATAAATAGCATCTTGAAATATTGATATAATGAATTATCAACAATTCATATCGTTGATATCATAATACAAATTTTTGATATCTACAATACAGTACACTTGATCTGGCAAATTGTGATTTTGCATTGAAAGCAATGAGAATCAGTTTACACTTTTTTACATAAAAAATTCTAATGTCTGGTTTTGATATCACCATTTGTGTGTTTTTTTGTATCAGAGTCTTCATTTACAACCTGTTCAATCAGGATTGCAACTAGTTTGAAAAAATGAATTGTACGCTCCAATGGCTTGCCATACCCTTCATATACCCCTCATAAAAAAAGTCTCATAATTTGTCTTCAATCACATGTAAACACGTGCAAAGCATTAAGTGCCACACACCACCACATGAGAAATGCATGTGAAAATATGTTGCAACAAGCGCTTGGTTTCCGCTTGCTTTCACGTATGCTTTTATACAGCGTGTGCATCACGGGTTGTCACATGCAATTTGTTCCATAAACACCTATGGATTTTCAAATGTGTTTGCACTCACACCTCTTTCTCGACTGAAGCAGAAGAAAATATCACATTAAAATAAACAACTATAAAAAAAAAGGTAATCAATTGTAAAAATAATATAATAATAATAATAATAATTATTATTATTATTATTATTATTATTATTATTATTGTTATTATTATTATTATTATTATAACAACAACAACAATAATAATGAAAAATAAATCTACAGCTCTCCACCGTTATCACTAACAATGTCTGTCATTCATCTGTGTAATTGCATCAGTTCGTATGAAGCCCTGTTAAGCTCCCTGTAATAAGCCAAACTCCTGAACTGGATTCAAGCAGCGGAACAGCTTCTCAAACAAATGAAACCGACTTTGATCCAAGGAGAAAAAATGATCAAATGGGCAACAGAACCAGAAGCAAATATCACATTAAAAGAAACAAATGTAAAAAAAAGAAACTTTCTTCGTTTCTTCTTGGGCTAAATAATGCATGTTCAACACAGACGCCATAAAACAACAACAACAACCCTCTTCTCTTACGATGACTCCACAGTGCCGTGTGCAGTTGGTGGTGTATAACGGGCCTAACGTGTTGATTTAATGCCTAAAATGCTGTGTTATTAATATAAAATATACACATCCTACATTACTTAGGATGCTGACTTGATTGCTAACTTGATTATTTTAAGTAGGACCACGCAAAGGAAAAAACG
Source organism: Zeus faber (assembly GCF_960531495.2). Lineage (NCBI taxonomy): Eukaryota > Metazoa > Chordata > Actinopteri > Zeiformes > Zeidae > Zeus > Zeus faber. Next base: position 26,714,150 of record NC_137202.1, read on the forward strand.
CTCCACAGGCCACTTTCCTCTGGCTGACAATGAACCCCTCACCACACACCGGACACAGGACTTTGCACCCGCCCACACACTGTACATACACACCGTCCTGGTACAGTGGTGAGTTCAGCTCTGACGGGCTGCCTGCACGTCGCCGCTTGCGGGGAAAACATGGCCGCACGCCGCACGCCGCACGCCTCTCGCCCCGCCGGCCACCGCCGCCGCTCGGCGACGATGGTTGCGAGGAAGCTCATTCATTATGCAATCGCGTCTTCAATTATTTAGTCGCCGCCGAGCTTCTTGCATCCAGGCGTGCTCATCAGTGTGTTTAGCGCTGACGACGAATTAAATGCGGGTGGTTGCGTCGCAGCTTGTTGCTGCAGACTGACAATTCACACCAAATGGTGAATGACGCTGATTTTGAAGTTCCTTTGCTTCTCTCTGGAGGGTGTCCTTAGGTGTGTGTGTATGTGTGTGTGTGTGTGTGTGTGTGTGTGTGCCTGTGCGTGCGTGTGTGTGTAAGGCATCAAGACAACCAGACAACACTGAAAACTCAGAGTACTGCATACTACTACAACAAACAAAGAAGTACATTGAAATGGTGAGTTGGCTATTTTTCAACCCAGGCCTAAAATGTGGGTTCTCTGAATTTAGAACTGTTCACAGTGCAACCTCGCTGAACACTTGACCAGTGAGAAACTTACCGTTCCGCTGCAGCTTCTCACTGCGATGGAAGGCAGTCCAATGGGCTTGAGTGTTGAAGCCTTTAAAGAACATTTCATCTCAAATCATTTCATTCCTTCCTTTGAAATAAACTGACTGATGCAGAATAGTGCATCGAAGACCATTCACCTTTGGCTTTGAGGAGAACATGTCTATCGGCAGCTATACCGTTTACTTAGAAAAAAGCCAAGGGAACGGCTGACTATCCCCCGTTCCCCAAATATGAAAGAAGAAATTCAGAAATCAAGTGAAATATTCTCACCTCCACTTGCAGAGGATTGTGTTCCATTCGATGGCTGTTTGTCAACCTTCTCTGTCAGAGACTCGAGCTGAGAGACACACCCGAGCGTGGGATTATTTTACTGATTTTAGTCCGTCTGCATTGTTTTTGAAACGGCGCCGCATGATTACACATTCACGAATCTAGAGGACATCTAGAGACGCTTTGGCCGCGCTGGAAATACAACTTCACCAACGCAGCTGAGAGCAGCGTTTCGATATTTCACATTAAAGTGTAAGTTCCAAAAAAGAACCTCGAAGACATCAGAGTTCCTCTCAGTATCTGTTCATCTGTTTGAGTGATTATCGGCCTGTGAAACTGGGTGCTGTAGGGTTGCCAGTCCAGTCAACTGAGTTTTGTTTGATGGTAATGTTCTGGCGCCGGGCATTGGAGTTCTTACCTGGCAACCCCCAACTCACTTGAAGCAGTGAGTCACTGCTCCCTGCAGATTGGATGAATGGTTAAGGATCAAAAATGTCTCATAATGTAATGTTGCATTGAAAACAAGACCTGGTTTTTATTATTTTTACTCATCATAAAGACCCAAAATGTGTCGCTTAATACTGAGCTGGGGGGATCAACAAGGATTTTCATCAAAAACTTGGAACCGGGAGCTCTGCTTTGCTTCAAGTGTCAACAGCTCCACCTTGGAAGTCACAATGTGACTGATAATAAAAAAAAAAATAAAACTGGCTCTGGGGACGAGAGCGTGTTCAGAAATGAAACACGGGCAATTGACTTACAGCATAAAAAAGGGTAATTTAAAGCTTCTAATTTACATGGTAAAGAATACTTAAAAACCGACGGGCGAATTCACTAATCGATTGCGCGACTTTCCATTATTTTTGAATCCTATTGACAGGATGCTTATTGATGGCGCAGCAGAGCGGATCGAGGCATCGCTGCCTTTTCCTTTTTATTTCTGGCGCCACGGGGTGGGGGGGGGGCAATTGCCCTTATGTACCTCGACCCATGGATAATTGCGATAAGACGCCAAACAGGGCAAATTGCACTCAGCAGCAAAACTTTATGGGCGTGTTTGCGCTGGCAAATCAAAAAGCAAAGCGGAAGCAAAAACAGTGTAGATAGTGGGCACAAATTAACACGCAACTCGTGGTTCTATATGCGGCTGCAATCCATTATTTTTTAATTCGCCCCTCATTGTAACAACCTTTTGATGTCCAGGGGAACAGCGAGTGACGGAGAACGCACCTCTGAAAACAAAAACACACTGTTTTGCCGCACCACTCACGGGCGCCCCATGGCTGGCACTGTGGGCGCGGTCGGAGCCGTCAGAGAGGGAGCGATCGGGGTCCTGCGGGGATGTTTTAGATCGGGGGCTATTCATCAAATATTCAGGGCCAAAGCCCCGGACGCCCACCCCTAACAACGCCCCTGCTAAGCTCCCTAACTACTTACCAAACTCAAAACAGGGGGAGCAAAATAAATGGCAGAGAACCCCCACAGGGCATCCTTAAAGACTAGTTCAACAAGGCATTTCTACCAAACTAGGCAGCAAAAAACGAAGGACAAGCTAAACAGAGCTGCATCAAGGTGCTATCAAAAAAAAAAGGTGCTATGTAACATAAGAAAAATACTTATAAGAAGAATAAATTTTTCCATTAATGCTGAGGGAATTAGAAAAAACTATTTTAAACGCCGGCAGAACGAGCAGCTCCATTTTTTTATATATATATATGTATAATTTACCTGTTTCCCAGATCAGGGTTAGGGGCTTTTCTCCACAGAGGCCAAACGCAAAGCTAAAGACAGAGAGAGAGAGAGAGAGAGAGAGAGAGAAAATCCAGTTAGCGGCAATGAAAGGAACCGCAAAAGGAATCTTGGCGAATAAAGTCAGGCACTCACAAGAAGTATGTGTTGTTTGTGGTGAAGTTTTGGACGGCCATCCTTGCCTTCGAGAGGTCAGGCGCAGAGGATCCGGTACCTGCACCAAATCTAAAGCTACATCGTCAGGGGAGATTCGCACATTTCTGCTGTGAAGGTCTCACCTCGGGTTGAGGAGAGGCCCGTCACGGGTGTTACACGGTGCAGGTGGTGGGGGCTTTTAGCATGCATGCCCAGGGACCGACAGCGGTCAACTCTTAGCGCTTCCACCTCTGCTCTGTTCGGGGCCAAGGACCTTGAAGTGCTAAAAGCGAACACCACAGTTTGCTGCCAAGGCCCCGGGCAACGGAGGCTTCAAATTGACGCGTACACAGTCGGACGGCTTCCCTGAACCGTCACGGGGCGTCCTGCGGAGCCACGGAAGCGGACCCGGTGACAAAGGTTAACAGCTCGCTGCCGGAAAGCCTACGTCTGCGGAATATGCACAGAACGGGTGCCCTTGAGGTCCCGTAAATAACTACCGAACAGCTGTTTACCCGACTTGAACAGCGTATTTACGCTACTTGAACAGCGTTTTTACCCTACTTGAACAGCCTTTTTACATTTTGTTCCCTTCTTGTGAAAGCCCCTTTCTGTGTGTGATGTCTGAGGAGTTCTGTTCAGGAGGCTAGCACAGTGCATATCAGGCCTTTCATGGATGACCCTAAGGAGCTCTGTCTGCCGTCTTACTCAGGGAGATTGTACTGACTCACACTGACAGTTCACTCTGATAACTCCCTTTATTACCGATTCTCCATTTTTATGTATGAGGAGAGATATCCGACAGTCCTTGCCAAATATGAAATGGACAGTAAAACCACTTACAACTGGGTATTGAGTTTAATCTCTCCCGACCATTGCTCAGAGATAAGCCATAACCGCAGGGGAATGCAAACCTTCGGATGCCAGGCTCTGATGCAGTACTCGCGGATGATTCGTCCGTAGCGAACAAATCTTTTAAACGACTCGAAAACGGCGAGCCACTCCGGCAAAACAGTCGTCCGTTCCCGACTCTGTGACTGCAGCCAGACGCACAGGCACTGAATGAGACTTGACTCTTAAACGAGAAGAGCTGAGGGCCCCAAGTCGAGTGCGGCGGGACTCGACTGGGATCAAAAAGATGGCCCTGGCATTTGCAAAATGTAAACATTAAAAGCTGTAGATAGTGATTTACCGGATAAAACTGAGTGTCAAGCGGCAGGAGGGTTTCCCGAGAGAACTTCGGAGGGAACCAAGCTACTAGATGGTTTCATTGGTCTTCGCCCTTTGGCCAGGTCAGACGACCTATTTGCACGTCAGCAGTGGTGCTTGGTATTGTTTGAACACCGGGGGTGCACATCTTAGTGGAGGTTCAGGGGGTCCTCCCCTGGGAAATTTCAAGCATCAGCACTTCATTTCCTGCATTCTCAAGAATGTTTATGCACCAATTTAGGCCTTTTCCACATCGATTTATGGTGTAATTGCCTTTATTTATGTAAAGGTTAACTTTGTTCGAAATAACACTACAATTAAGGGTGGAAATCACAGGGGGGACAGGGGGGTCCGGACCCCACCTTCCGGGGAAAAACAGAGAGTTGCCCCCCCCCCCCCCCCAAATAATAATATACGACAATACGCTTCCATCTGTAGGACAGAGAGGAAGTGATCGGGGCCCAATCTGCGCACCTGTCTCCCTCTCCCCAGCAGCATCTGTCTCCCTCTCCACAGCACCCACGGCGATGGGGTGCCTGCTATCAGCGCGCTACAACAGTGGGTTTTTATTTCAGATGTACACTGTAGGTTATATTATTTTACTCCGTTTCCTAAAGGAGCGAAACAAGAACTGTGCGTCATGGGGACACTTTCACCCTGACTCTCTCACCTTGGAGGGCACTCGGTGAGCCCTGAGCTCATCCACAACGGGCCCTATGTCCAACTTCTCCCTTCGCTCATTTTCATTTGATAACATGGCCGATCCACTCAGTCGATCGTGTCCCATTGTACTCCTCAGATCCTTTTTAATTCATCTTAGTTTGGAGAGTGAGCGCTCGGCAGTTGCGACGGTGACGGGAAGAGTCGGAAACTGTTGACAAATGATGACCTACGAATTATTTTGGCAGTTGTTGATGACGCAGAAAGTATAACCTAGCGTACATTTGGAAGAGGTTCACTCGTACATCTGCATGTTTTAACATGAGCGTGCAAATATCACAACTACTCATGCCACATAACATTTCGAAACTATTGAATTGATTTCATGTTTTTATTTGAGCCATGACGCAAATAGTTGTCAATTTGCTACCACAGTAATCATGAACGTAATTCATATGTGACTATGTGACTTAGGTGGTATATACACAATTGTGCGCTGGTTGAAGGCACGTTAATGCTTTAAAAGTGGTATGATATCATCGCTCAGACTAATTATTATGTTAAGACCGGTACATGTTATGGCCCCGGTCGACATGCCAAGGGACACAGGCTGGCCGGGCCGGCCCTTCTGGCATTTTCCCAAGTGCTAGATGGCCAATCCGTCACTGGTCGAGTGACATAAATGCCCCAAAGACTCCTGAATCGGTTAGCAAACGAGGGCAGCAGCATAATCCATATTGAATATAACTAATTTACACTTCAAAAGATAAACAAGTTTGGCGTAATTTAAGAGTCTTGTGAGTATTCCGTTCACAACTCGGAGCTGAACTGACTCTTCTGACTGTGTTATACCAACCTAATGAAACAGACAAAGAGTCGCTCGTCAAGGGTCGAATCTCTAAAAAAGGGCCCAACTCCTCCTCACTCGTATGAAGAGGTCAGAAAGTTTAAACCTATTGATACACATCCAAGATGGGCACTAATGCTTTTACATTAGCACATCATTTTGTTTCTGTTTCATACACTTCCTCACATTTATAGACAAGTAAGGACATAAGGGTTTTTATATCCCAACAAACCGTGGTGTTTTTGTCCTTGGAAGACGCCAGGAAGTCTGGCCGTGTTATGATAGGCCCCTCAGTCCTGTCAGCGATGGCTTACAGGTTCAAGATGTGTTTGGTTCATTGTATAGAAACAGGAACAGATGTTGCTTACTCACCAGTATACAGTTTAAGTGAACTGTCTGCTTTGTTCTGGGCTGTCAACCCCCTTATCCCTGCCTGGCTGCGATTCTGGGTTGACCCCAGCCATATTATTAATTAATTAATTAATTAATTAATTAATTAATTAATTAAACCTGCATAAACACATTTATTTTGTGGTCATCGTAAATTATTAATATCTAAGCAGAATCCTCCTCGGTGAGAAACACCTAATTACAGGTAAGGTGTATGACTGTGTTTGTAGGTTCACTGGGGTGCCATAATAAATCATTTCGGGGGCTCCCAAGCAAGCGATTAAGGGGCAAAGTGAGTGGGTGCACAGTACTGGTGCTACTAATTCACCGGCACACGATGAGTAAAAACTGTTTTTAAATGCTTTTAAGTCCTGGAAAATCTGCTGAGGCTTGGTTGCCCCAGCCTGACCTTCAGGAATAATCACGACCCTCCCCTGCCTCCCTGTGTGGTCGAACACTGTCACTGGGCAGCAAGCTTGCCAACCATGTAACACGATTATTGTAATTATCGCAATTGGCCCATAACCCAGAATCGCCTGCCTGTGTTAATAATGCATTTCTCGGTGAGAATCCATTAATGCTCTCTGAAACAGTAACACTTATTTATCACATCCGCAAAATAATTAGATGCCGCAGTGATATCGAAATGCTTCAGTCCGTGCAGTGTCATGCATGCTGGGTGCATAAAAGAGTGACGTCTTAATCCAGAGTGCCCCGATATTGCAGAGTAGGCAGTAAGTGAGTAATCTATTTGTCGGCGACGGCGACGGCGGCGGCGGCGATAGAATTAGTTTCAGTCTGTGTGGATACCGCTGACTTTCTCTCCTGGTGGGCATCAAGAGGAAACAGGACGCCAGGTGATAAAGACCTCAGTCATGTAGGAGCAGCGAGCCATGTAAATGGAAAACAGTCCCCCTTGGACCTTGAGGAAAGGCCCAGATAAGAATTTTGTCTTATCGCGAATCCCACAACTGAATTATTCATACTAGGCAATTATGTTCCATCTCTTATGCGAGTCGCAGCAGAAAAGTTGGCATGAAAACAGTTCTTTGAAGTCGGAAAACGTCGACAGCTTACAAAAAAAAACAAGTTTACCGAAACAATTTTTTTCCTCTTTCTTTTGCCTTTCCAATGGATGCGTCCGCGAGCCGATTTTCCGCAACCATTTGAAATTAAAATGTGAAACTTCGGATTGAAAGGCAAATGCAATGCTGTCATAAAAAGTTTGTTATAATCTTTGTTTCATCGATACATTTGTTCCGTTTAGGGCGCGGTAACTTTTTACGCTGAACTTTAACTTATTCTAATCAATAAAGACAATTTTATGTTGAATTGCTTCAGTAGAAAGAGCCTCCCTTGCATAAGTACAGTTGTTTAATGCCTGGAGACGATTCTCATATGAACATTTCCATCACTTGTTACTTATTTGATGGTGCAAGAAGAGTGCTACTGTCCTGTGCAGAACTGTAAACGCATACATCTAAAAAAAAAAATTATTTCTACTGCTGGTGAACCCCCATCTATCTAGCTATCTGACCTTGCAGGGTTCAAGTATGTGTTTAAAGTTTAATGGGGAATGCCCATCCAAGGCATTTTTGGGAAATGGGAAAACGGGATTGTGGTGTGGCGATGGTGTGGTTTTGTTTTAATTTGGGTGGTATCTGTTTTATTTGTGACTGGCCCCTGTCTTTTTTGTTTATGATAATCATTTGAATAATCATACCTAATCATATTTTGTTTGATTATGTCGTAAATTTTGTATTATTATAGACCATTTTGTTATATTCTAATTTAGCATAGGCATAGCATCTCTAATGTTTTATAGCCTAATATTTTGTTATGATGAAACAGCACTCTTGTAGGCCTGCCCTGTTCTTAAAATGTTGATTTTCATTTTGCACATGACGCACGACATGAAGGCCGCAGGGATAGTTCACAGTATTGGCTTAGATGCACAATTGCACAGTGTAACTTTGAAATGCTGAAGTAAAAATAAATAAATGTTCTGTTAACTTTGAGTGATCATTGACTATTACTACATCTAACATTGCTTGGGTTCAGGAGGCTCGCAGTGCGCACCAGCACCAGCAGCCTCTGCGCACTAACAGAATACGGAATCCGTCACAGCTTAATAGAATGATTTTGGAAATGCTAAATTACTTGCTTTCACGAATTTCAATTGTTTATACAATGAAGAATTGTCAAATATCACTTCCATCCATGAGGTTGTACTCAACAGACAGATCACAGGCAATGAACTTGGCATTTCATATTCCTCGCAGGATTCACAGCTATAGCAAAATTCAAGCTTCATTTGAAGTTTATATTGTGTTCATTCTAATGTCGATTAATAAAAATAGTGTTCTTATGCATTAAAAATTATTTATACCACCAAATTAATTCACTACAGTGGTCTGGTTGGGAACCCATAGTTCTACTTGTTGCATTTAGTGTTTCTTGAAATATGACCAATGGGTTTTGAAAACAAGTAAATATGCCGAGATTCCCGGGATAGCGTGCTTCGTTTTCCCAGAACAGAAAATGTCTCATTTTTGGGAAAAATATTAAACACTAATGGATAGGGAGTTTGAGAATCAGATTGATTTGATTGTAAACTATATTTGGCGTGAGGGTCAAGGTTTCAATTGCCCAGATAGTATAATCATCCTTCAAATTAATTTTGCCTCACCACTTCAAACCTACAGTACTCATTCCGATTCGTCACCTTGGTAACTTGTTATGTTTGCCATCTGTGAAATAAATAAATAAAGTCAGTTGCAGTAGTCTGTGCTTCCTTTGCTCGAGATTATGCTCAGAAAATAGTGACTTAATTGTGTGTAAAAGTGATAAAATGTCTTTGCATCTGTGATGTCCAGTGGCAGGATGAGTCCATTCCCATTAAAAGGAGTGCACAAAGAAGTGCACAGGCAACTACAACAGCAAGCTGTTCTCCATTGTAAAGCGCCATCTTTGTTTACTTTTGTCGCATGGATAAAATAGCGAAGTAGGAACAGCAGGTGTGGTGTGGGGTGGATCTATGTACGTAACTGGGATCGGAGTGGCTGCATACTTGTTGCTCGTTGGTTGATCAAACAAGCAACAGGTAAAAGCCCCCTCCCCACACACACACGGGAGAGGAGCCCTTGTCATGACACGTGTTCTATCTGCTCCTGGCTGATTCCAAGTGGCCCATTCTCTACAATAAACTGGTGTCTACAACCCCGTCTTTTGTGTCTCTGTGCTGGAGGTCCCTGAACACCCCACTTGGAGGGTGCCTGGTCGGCCTGGTCAGAGTCTGTCCTTTTCAGGTATAGCAACCCTGTTTCGGAGTCTGTTTTAGGCTTTTTATTTATTTATTTATTTTCTCTGCTGGGTGGAAGTGGGGTGGGGGGGTAACAGGTAAAAGCCCCATCCCCACAAACACTTAGGAGAGGAGCTCTGTCATGACACATATTCTATCTGCTCCTGGCTAATTCCAGCTGGCCCACACCACACCACTTGGGTGGTGCGTGGTAGGGGAAACTGCTACAGCAGGGTATCGGGGTCACGCCAAGTCAAGGATCCTGTGATGTGTGAACGTTCTGAGACAAGTCTAGCGTGTGCACCACAACATCCGCAAGACGACGAGCGACTGAGATTTTGAAAGCCGTGTTGCCGAGCCCGGCATATGCAATTTAATCAGATCGTGGGCTGGATAAACGCGAGAACATTCCCCCGCTTATTTGGCACACTGGATTTAGCACAAAGTTTAGATTATGTTCCACTGTTTGTCAAAAGAATGAGAAAAGGAAAAGAGACAGTTCATCTGACGTGTGAGGCTTACAGATCGATTTTCTTTAGATAGACTTTTCCCCGCTCCCAAAGGGTTTGTGAGCATTTCTAAACTGAATTTTGACCATGGGCAAGCAGCAGAGGAATAACAACTACAGAGGTTATTCAAAATGGTGTAGCCTACCACACCACACACGATAAACACATTTCTGAAAGACAACTGTTAGATTAGAATGATCTTTATTTATTTAGCATAGTTTGGGCGTCTGGGCTCTACTGCTCATCACTTCTGGCGAGGTGTACAGAAAACATAGACATACTAAATGAGCTGGAAATATTGGAGTGATGAGCTCGAATCCCCCCATAGAGAGCTCAACAGGTGGAGGCAGGGGAGGTGGAGGGAGCGCAGCAACAATGCAAACAAAGCAGGCAGCAAAGCAGGCAGCAAAGCAGGCATCAAAGCAGGCAGCAAAGCAGGGGGGCTGCTAAAATAGGGTGCGGACTGCACCCTGTGACACCATCAGAGGGGGCGACACCAAAACGACCGTCTATAAAATCTTGGTGCAGTGTTACAGCAGAAATAATATTTTTTCATAAAAATATCCCTGTAGTTAGTTATAACAACAAACATTTTTCATAAGCCCAGCTTACACATACTGTATCGATACACCTACAAGGCATATGATATGAAATGTGTAATGGAGAAGGACTGTTCTCCGTTTCCCTGCACATCCCTGTTCCCCGTTTCTCCAAACAAAACAAATCAAAACAGCGTCTTTATTTTAGACGCATAAATTTTCCTCCGTTTCCTAACTGAATGAAACAAAAGAAGCTCCGTGCGTCCCGTGCTGTTCCGCAGAGCCATCATCAGACACCAACCCCAGTGACGCCATGGTAAGGGCGTGGAAGCGGCGCCGTCAAGTTGTCTGACAGAGCTAGCCACATAAGCTACGCCTCATTATGCCCCCATTCTTCAAAGGGGTTTACCGGACTCTGGAAAAGTTTTTACCTCGCGAGGCATTGAATCATTGTCACAGCTGCCTGCGAGAGATGATTTACTTTAAAATCAATCTAACGGCAGTTCATCTTAAAAACAGTTGGATTTCCTGTGTCATTAGAAAAAACATTTCTTTCATCAAATATAAGTTTGATACTGTGCAAATTAGGCATTATCAAAAATGTTGATCAAATCGCTTTTTTTGTGTCAGATGCAAGATTTTAGGACTAGATTTTCAAGTTGAAAATGAGGTTTTCCGCTGCCTATTTCAATAAGCAAACACCCGGGCAGAACATTAACCATCATATGGGTATGTTTGAACGTAACACAGCCTTTCACTTTTCAATCAGTCTCTCCAGCTCCAAAGAAGTTCTCCCCATTTTATGCCTGGAACCTGATGTAAACCAGTAGTCCACCCACAAAAAGTAATTTTATTTTCATTTTTTTCCTTTCATACATTGTTTTTGCCAGCTTTCGCACGTTTCCATTTGTGTCCCACCGCAGCAAAACTCGCCATCTCACTCATTTCTAAAATGGCCAGGAGCAGCCAAATAAGTTGAGAAAACCTTTCTTGGGAGGATTTTTCCAGATTCGTGTTCCTTTGTGTTTCTTTTAATCTCTCCACATATTTTCAAAACCGAGGTTGATTTATAAATAGTAGAAAAATGTTAAACCGTCGACTTAAATACTCCCATTAGACAACATGGGGAAACGCAGTTCACTTGCCGAGACGCTGAACACGACGACCGAAGGTCATTCCTCCGTATTCCATGGGATATGAAGTCACAACGTGAAACCCTTTTGACAGAGTTCAACCTTTAAATCATACTACTTTTACACACACAGGGCCACTGTTGTGAAAGCCCTTCGCGTCACTTCCGCCAAAGAGACGGTTAAAGCACAGCACGGGGGGTGTTTCGGCCTCACTTGTCTGTGAAAACCTTCTTCTCTGTGTCATTATGGGTTACGAGAAGCGGGCGGAGGAAGCTCTGAACCAGATTTGGGACCTTAATCTGACCAGTGCGACGGATCCAGGTCGGTGTCAGCAGCGCGTCCCGGGCTTCGTGTTCCGCCACGATCAGTCAGTTCTACCACAGCGACGCGGAGAACGACAGCGGCGTTGAACGTGATATTACTCCGGACTTGGCGAACGTTTCCCCGCCCAATCACCCCTCGTCTTCAAATACCCCGTCCTCAGTCTCGTCAGTTTTGACTTTGCCTGGTAAGTTTTGTTCCACAACGACGGTGTAACACAGAACCCATGGGTGTGATAGCTCTCTGTACAGTGTATCGTACTTGTTGACATCTCAAGTAGAGAGTCAACCTCAACTTGCCTTTGTGTCTGCGTCAGAGTCCAACTCTGGTCCTAGCTAACACACCCCTGGGTTCTGTGTTACACCGTCGTTGTGACACCTGTTACACTGCATGCACAATGAATTGAATTTCTCACAGACTGTCGGCTCCTCACGCAGAGTGAAGATCTGTCAATTCATTGAGAATGGCCCTTATTCGGTAAACGTGAACAACCCGAAACCGTGATCTTTGGTAATCCCTGGTCATGAATACCCCGTCCTCCCCCAATTTTCCTTGAGCAATGTGAATGCATTAAGCTTCTGCTGGAATTCACCATTATATTTACAGTGGAGAGGGTAAATAGGGTGACACTAACTAAGCTGCTTTGTGGGTCGAAGTTTGGTTGATGATGTTGGGATGGTGCTGCGGCACTGAGGTGACGGCGCGTTGAAATGATAATGAGACCGCCGCTTCAATAACATCTAAGAGAGGGAAAGGGGGTATAATAAATCTGTAATCTCTGCCCAGAGATGTGATAACCCATTACCCACGCAGAGATAACATCTGGTGCCCACACTTCTCCTCAGCATTGGATAACGGGCCGTTTTACATTTCATTCTTATACGCTGGTTTAATCCCCCAGCAAACCCTGGCAGCGAGATCCATTTCGGTAATCATCTGCACAGCGATGCGCAAACAATGACTTAATCTCTTTGTCCTGAAAAAAATTATGAGGGCTCTTTCGACTCGTAATTAAGACTTGGACCCCCACATCTGAGGTAAAAACAACAGGTCGAGTGGGGGGGGGTCGAAACATTTATTTTTCCTTCTACCTGTGATCGCGAACATTACAATATATTTCCCATATCCATATCTGGAAGAATCTTGTAATACAATTTCCGACAGCCCTAAAGTGGACCGTACCATTACGCTGAGCAGCTCCGCAGCCGAGGGCGCGATCCGCAGCTCAGACCAGAGCGATGTTTTTTCCAAACAAAGCAAATAAAAACGATGTGGTCTTTTTTGGAGGCTTATTTATTTTCCTTTGTTTTGTGATTGAATGAAACAAATGTGTGTAACTGTGCGTAACGAGCACACGTTCACAGTCACTAACCCCACCCCCCGCCGGTGAAAAAAGTATACCCCCCCCCCCCCCCTTCCCCCTTTGTCATTGTATAATTCACACTCACACAACAATTATACTGTCTTTACACTCAAATGTGCGCGTGTACACGTAACAAGGCGATTGACTCCTTTCCCATTGCCAGGAGGTGAGTATGCCTTTTTTTTCTGGTGTGTCACGTTCAACCGCAAAATGGGCGTGTCCTGTTTCCAACGCGATTGGAAAAAAAACAGTAGAAAGCAGCATGGAGTCTCAATGTCTGCACCTGAGCAGGCCGCCTCTCCACGCATTGGGCCCGGTCCTTCAACAGTTTGGAGACTGGCTAAGGGGCGGTGCTGGAGTGGCTTGAAGCCAGGTGGGGAGCGTAGAAGTACTTCACTCCGCGGTCGGAGCGGTCCCCACATTCAAAACATTTCATGGTTCCTGCATGCTGGAAAAAAAAAGTCAATAACTTCTGATTTTGATTTTGGATTATAAATGGGATATGAAATAATCGGATGATACACGGATATTCCTGTTTATTTATTTTTATTTATTTATGGAAAAAGTGCAAAAATTTGCATGTCGGGTGTCGTTCCCATCACTGGCAATCGGAGCTGGAGCAGATTGACACAGGTGACTACTGCAGAGTCATTCGTCCCGGCAATGAATGCCGAATGTAACCCTTCCCACTATAGAGAAAAGCCAGATGTTAGTGGGTATTGGTGGGTTTTTTGTGGCAGATACTAGATGGTTACTGATGGATACTTCTCTATCCATCAGGTGACATCCAGGTGTCAATATGATGCGTGCAGACAAGTGATAATATAAAACAATTAAGTAATTAGATCTATATTTTTTGAAAGTTAATGTGATGTTCTTGACAACTGTGAATGTCGGTCAACAAGCTCCTATGAATTTCAAACAATGCAAATATCTTTGAATAAAAATGATGATTATCAATTAATTTAATGAATTTAATGGAATATTTAATGGGGTTCAGGTCATCGGGAACAACATCAAATTATTAACAAAAAGCATCTCTAAGTTTTTATTTTTTATTTTTTGCCATTATGTATGGTTATAATGTTTGCACTGGAATCATCATAACTAGCAAAGTAGGTGGGAAACATGGTACATGAAGCCGCATTTTGAGCTGGAGAGACAATAACCTTACACCTTTCAGTGCTTTGTGATGAATTGCGTGGGAGTAAAGTTTTTGTATTAATACTTAAAAAACATAAATTTAAAATGTAGGCATGCATAATTATTAGCCTTAGTGGACACAATATTTCAGTACAACTGGGTGTCCTGCAGCAATAATGTTCCACATTCTCTATACAAATATACCGCAAGGGCAGTTATGTTTTATTTATTTTATATTTACATTTTCAGCATTCATTAAATGCTTGCGATAATCAAGGCACCTCTATTTATAAAGCATGTTGGAAAACATCTAGATCTGGTCAAATTGCTGAACAGCTTCAGTAAATTAATCCAAACAAAGCACACAACAGACAGTAAAAGACATGAGATATTACTGATAAAATGCAGAACTCAATTCAAAGAATCTGATTATAAATCGCAATTCAATTGCAAAAGAGAGAAAATGTTGTTTCAAACATCGTATAAAAGAGTCCATGAAGCTGGCTGAGCTATATTGGAGGGGTGGGCCAATCCAAAGCTTCAGGGTCACGACAGAAAAGGCACGGTCACCCTTTGGCTTCGACCGAGCCAGAGGGACAGCCAGAGGCCTTTGGTCAGAAGGATCCGAGTGACTCAGATGCAGAACTGGAGCGAAGGAGGTCAGAGATATAGGAAACCTGCCAACCCATTGAGTGACTTGAAGACAAACTAAAAAGGCATTAAAATCAACACTGAACCGCACTCCAAGGTCAAAATGGGGTTAATACGCTCCCGCCGGAGGGTGTAGGTCGGGAGCAGAGTGGCCAAGCTGCACACAAGGAAAGGGTGAGCAACTGGCTCCCGTGTGCAGTTAATTACAATAGTCAAGGTGGGACGGTATAAAAAGCTTTCTCAGAATCACAGCTGGAGACAAACGATTTAATTGCCGAATTTTATCAAACTACTCAGTATTTTGCCGTAAGTCAAATCTGCGGCAGAAAAGAAATCCACGCCGAGGTGTTTATCGTACGGGATGATTGTGGTCTGAGGTCGCCCGAGATATGATTAACTGAGCCAGAACATCGTCAGATTCAGTCAAATGAAACCATCCCTTCAAAGACTGACTTTTGACCCATAACCAGCTCACGCTTGTGCTCGCATTTCCCTCCCAGTCATCGATGCAATGTCCAACAAAAACAAAAGCACGGCTATTTAATTAAAAAAAGTTTTACTACAAGGACTGAAAAACAAAAAGGCCTGTATACCTTTGTTTGGAATGCAACGCTGCAGGTATATGGGTCACACGAGACAACAGCTGCCCTTTGACAGAGTTTTGCCTCTGACGGGGATCAGCAGAAATACCTAGTGACATTTCAGCCTCACCGGTGAGATAAAGTCACTGCCCTGTTTTTCCCTCTTCGGCCCCCGAGGGCCGTGTTTGCAAAGTGATCCTTCACCTGTTCCCGTTCCACTCTATCCGGAAAATCCGATATGCTCAGAGCGATGCAATGTCCCGAAGATAGGAGAGGGGTGGGTGGTGGGGCTGGGCATCTGTGACAGGTTATGGACAGGTTTTGCGGTTAGCTGAGCAAAAAGAGCCCACCGCCACTCTGACATTCGGGGTTGCGGTCCAGGCTGCTTTTCCACAATGCAGAACCCGCTGAAGGTCATGTCATGGGCATCGGTGAGCTGCATAGCAAGTAGCTCAGCATCAGATCCAAATTCTTTTTTTTTTTTATAAGAGCTACAATTTATGCACTCAGAAAGCACCACACTCAAAAAAATAAAGAAAAAAATCAATATCAAGGAAGAAAATCGATAAATACAGGGGGAAAAAAAGCTTAACTTATAAAAATGTTTTTTTTATAAAATTGAAAAAGTTACTTATTTCACTACAAGAAATCTCTTGAATTGGCTGTAGTAAATATGTTAATTTGATAAGATTTCCTACCTTGTTAAGAGTTCATTCGGCATTCAGTGTGACATTTTACCCACCTAGCCAGTAGATTGGAAAGGCATAGCGTGTCGGTGTGGCACAAGTGGAGGCAGAGAAAACAGCGGCATCCTGTCAGCCATTATCTATAGTAGCCTGATATCTTTAAGTATCCCAATGCCCCCTTTAACCACAGCTCAATAACTATCAACAGAGTGACTAAGGCACCAACAGTAAGCTCTACAGACACTGGGGCAGTTGGTGTAAATGCTCATGGCATAGGCACATATACAGCGGTGTTATACATCTATATGGAGCAGTTATAGAGACTTCATTCTGTACTTAAGCCCTCTGAATTGACGAACAGAAATACTCAAAACATGGCTCACAGGCCCTGGCCGAATAAGGGGGCACGGACATTCCTATATTTTGTACCTGAATTTGAAATTCAAATTTTTTTAATGGAAAAAATAATATTTTCATGGCCCAAGCGTGCTTCGTGGTGCGGCTTTTGCCCTTGGTCCCTTGTGTTTCGGTCTGTCAGTCAGGGGGACCGGCTCTGGGCCTGCGGTCTGTGCCTGCGGTTTGTGCCTGCGGTCTGTGCCTGCGGTCTGTGCCTGTGGTCTGTGCCTGTGGTCTGCGGCTGGTTTCTGCACTTGCAGTGTGTCATATGCCTACATATGCGGGTGGCTTGTATGCTTTGGAGGATACAGGTTAATCTTGTGCATTTGGGGACTCTTTTGCGCATCTCAGGGTATGCATGGGCGTTACTCTGTGGGCTCTTGGCCTCTCTGCGTGTTCGGTGCTGTGGTACTTTGGGTTCTCAATGTTCTTGCGGCCGAAGGGTTTCTAGCTTGAGCCATTGGGGACAGCTCAAAAAGCCGTCTCGAACAGGTCCTGGCCTGTTGTAGACTCGTCTAAACTATACAAGCGGCAGTGAGGGGAGCCCGCTGACGTGGAGCATTCTGTCCCCAATATCAGAAATTTGTCTGGGAGAGCCAAATCTGGGCAAATATTGTCTGATCAGGGCATTGAGCAGGCACATACCTGTACAGTAGTTCTCTGAACAAAGTTGACTCAAAATACAGCCTGGTCTGAGTGGCTACTACAGGGGGTGCCAAACCTACAGATCCACTCTGCAACCAGTGCTTTGTGTTTCTGATTGGGAAGGTGATAAGCTTCTGTCCACTTGGGAAAAGAATCCCCTACTATCAGAATGTATTTGGTTTTGCTGGCTGTTCCTGGTAGCGGCTCTAAGATCACCAAGTCCACCCGTTCATGTGGCCTCGAAGCCACTGATGATTGAAGGGAGGCACATTGAGGGAGACCCTGATTCTTGCGTGAAGCACAGTCAACACTCTCTACACCACTTTTTCACACCCCAAAACCACCCTGGCCAATTAAATCAGCCCTTCACATTTCCCTGTAAATTTTGAACCAGCAGATAACCCCAGTGGCAGCATTGTGTAACTGAGACAACACTTTAGGCACTTAAGCCCTTGGTAAAACCACTTGGTTCTGGGATGCAGAATCAGAGTTAGCAGGGAGGTAGTCGGGAATTCTGAACTTCTAGCTGAGGCCAAACTGGAGCATTATTCTGGGTTCCTGGCCCCTTCTGCAGTTCACCATTTACACACTTGGCTTGCATAAGCTTGAATCTCCCCATCATCTGCTTGGACCTGAACCAACTCAAGTGCCCTGTGTCTGTCTGACCTGCACACCCTAGAGGCGTGCGGGGGGCTCTGCCTCAGCATCAATTTGCTGCACTACTGAGCAACTCACATAAAATGCAGGAAGTCTCGATAAGGGATAAGCATTAGCATAAGATTTACCAGGGCGATGTACGATCTTGTGTTGGAAACTAGCCAGCTGTTCTATCCACCGAGCTATCTGCCCCTCAACCCCCCGGAAATTATGCAACCACCCTAATGAGTTGTGATCAGTACAAAGAGTAAACTATTGTCCCCAAAGGTTATGCTTGAAATGTTTGGTAAACGTGACTTTACTCAACAGCTCTTTCTTAGTTGGCAGACTTGCATTCTTGCTTTGTTAAGGCTCTGCTCTAGAGATTCTTAAAGTGGGTCCAGGCCAGGGGGTTTGTGAAAAGTATTTATTTAAGGTTTTTTTTGGGGTGTCCTTTGAAGGGGTACATCTTTTAATTTTTAAGATCATATTATTATTATCGGCCTGTCTCTATACCTGAATGCATTTCTCTTGATTTATGTTGTGATATTTTGTGTCGCTATAATGTTACTTACTTAATTGAAGTGATTAATTGAATTTCATACATCATTTTGATATTCCATATTGTGAAATGGTGCAATACAAATATTTCTAATACATTTCCCTTGATAGGTGTTTGTTTTCCCATATAACCTGTGTACAAGTGTGAGAAATAGGACTAATATCAAATTATTTTTTGGGACATATGTGAGGGGGTCCTCTGTTTATTTTCTCTCATATACTGTAAGGCAGGGGTGCCCACCCTTTTTAAGCTTGCAATCTACTTTTAAAATGACCAGGTGAAAATAATCTACCTGCATTAAAAAATGCAAAATATATGTATATACAGTATATACTGAGTATGCTTTATATATACAATATTTGTGAGTGTACCTTGCATCACTGCATGAACCCTTACGGCACAATACAATTAAATACATTTATGGTCACTACCTTATTCTGATGACTTGGTGAAACAGTGTTGCAATTTTTGATGCACGTGAATCAACCTCAATATCGCCCCTAAATGGGAAGCACATAAATGTAGCGATTGGCTCGAGTAAAGCAAAGTCTTGAAACCGTTTGTCAAAGTCTGACAGACAATTTTCATTCTGCTCTGTGTAGCGTGCACTGTCAAGTTGCGCACGTGCTTTCCCTTGGGCCTCCAGCTCTGACGCGAGGTTTTGAAAGTTCCCCGAATCATGGCGCTGCAGCTTTGAGGACAGAAGTTGCAATGTGGTGCGCAGAAACACAATCATGTCATCTAGGTCATCACTGCAAATCTGGCAGGACTACATCCAAACATACAGCCACTGAAAAGTGGCAAGTGAATTGCACACAAACAAACGTGAAAAAAAAATAAAAAGTGAAAGATTGAAAAATGAAAGATACTTTGAATTACCAAGTTCTCCTGCAGTCTCACTATGTAAACGTCTGTGCCCTGTAAAAGTAGGCCGGCTCCACCCATCACTTTCGCCATGTTCTAAACATTAAGACATGGCTATTATTGCCGTAGTTGTTCTTAGCATCCCCCGGAATCCCACTTTATATGTCAGGGGCTCGGCCAGATAATAACACTCATACATTTAAATTTAAGAGACTGAAACCATCGTCAAACCCTATTTATGGCAACACTTTTCTGGCTCCCCCTGGAAGCAAGGATCATCAAAGTTACAGCCAATCTCTCCTTTAAACTGAGGGGCTACGATGGGTCCTAGTGCCGTATTCACGGCTTGAGGCGATGCAGCAGGTCAAAGAGCGCCATCATGCAAAAGTAGCTGAAGTGCATCTCTTCATCTCCTTTTCCAACATTTTTGTCGGTTTTGTCGGACCGTCCGCAAAGGACCTCGGGTGAAACATAACCAAGGCTTAAGGGGTTGTCATCGCTCGTGCTTGAACTAGACCTCACGGCCGAAACCTGTTGGTGTGGAATATTGTCTGCCCCAGACATTTTGGAACAAAACAAACAGTTGTATCCCACCGCGGCAGTGTAACAAGAATCTGGTTAAGCAGTGTTTGGTATAAATAACAGGGTTTAGAGGGGCAGCGTGGTAAGCTGCTGCCTAGGTTGAACACAGGATTTAACGTTCTCCAACACACAACTCTGACACAGAAGACTATGAGAGGTAAGTAAGCTCTCAGGCAAGTTTTTTTTTTTTTTAAGTCAGGGTTTCCCCGACCACCTCCCAAAGAAACCCGTATTGTTCCCTGACAATACAGGCACAGAAAAAGCTGCCTGCAGGTAGGTTCCTAAGGTGGCACTATGAATACTTAGGCAAAAAGCACTACACACTGAAGTCAAGCCAGGTCAAGTTTCACTTTATTTATAAAGCGCATTTCATACTAGGGCAAAAAACAACAAAAAACAATCAAAGAAAGGATATTGTTGTCAGCTGGTCATTTCAAAAGAATGTCCCTGAAACAACAGCAACAACAAAAGCAGCAGCAACAACAACAACAAAATACAACAAAAACAACTACAACCGCAGTAGCAACAACAGCAACAGCAACAACAGAAAACAACAACAGCAGCAACAACAGCAGCAGCAGCCACAGAAACAACACCAGCAGCAACAACAACAAAAACAACAGCAAAACAACTACAACTGCAGCAACAGCAACAGCAGCAGCAACAACAGAAACAACAACAGAAACAACATAAACAGAAGAAACAACTACAGCAGCAACAATAGAAACAACAGAAACAGCAGCAAAAACAACAGCAGAAACAACAGAAACAAAAGCAGTAGCACTGAGTCACTGCAAATAATAAATCTGATGGACGGCACTGCAAATAATCTGGTGAAAAATGCTACGTACAGCAACACTGGGGTACTGCAAATAATTGGAGAAGGGCACTTCACACAGAGAAATACTACAACACGCTAACCAATAGATCCGTTGGACGGCACTTTAAAAAATCTGGTGAAAAACACTACAAACCTCTAAGAATGATTGTGTATTAATTCATATTTCATACCCTTGTGGTTTTCAGATGTGAAAATTACATAATTTTAAACTTGAAAAGGGAAAATGTATCCCTCCCAACTGATTATCGCGCTGATATCAGAAAAAGCGCCTCTGATAGAATGTAAACTGACGTGTCGGGAATTCAAAGGATGTTGGATCAGCATCAGCCTTGAGAGAGTCTTGTTTTGCAGCGCCGCCCCGCTATTGGACAGACTCGACGGAAATGTTTGAAAATGGGAAAGGATGAAAGCATCTGCCATCAGACGCACTTCAGACAAAAAAAGGGACTGAATGCTCAGCATCCCTCTGACTGCTTTCATGAAGCTGCGCACTTCAGACAGCGGTAACTAGGGATTGCTCAACATGGCCTCCGATGACCTCACCATCAGAGGCCATGTTCAGCAATCTCTAGTCACCTCTGCTCAAAGATGGCGTTTTAAGAACATGATTTGTGTCTCATTAAGATGACTTCAGGGGGAACACTGTGAGAGTTAGATACCTTTCTTAAATTTCACAGGTTGAGGTTTGGAGCGGACTGATTGCAGCGTAGTTCAAAGGAACAGGGCTCTTGCAATCAAGCGTACCTCCAGGGGCCACAATTTTTTGATGTCTGTGTTGAAAGAGGTAAAAAAAGAAAAACGACCAAGTATTAAGACAACTATACCTCCCAGCCATAAAAAAAAAAAGAATCACCTGAGCTGAAGAAGACCCATTAGGAAGGCGTTTTCCGTCGGAGGAAACTGTGTTGGCCGCTAGTAAATCGTCCCTCCCGCTAATGGCTTTAGCGTGGGAAATCGAAATGCAAAACGATTCCGCCCGACAATGGCTCTGATCTGAAGGCTTTTGAGAAAGAGAAGGAGGTGGAGAAAGAGGAGCGCTATACCTGGCAGGTGTAGCCTCTGCTCCTAATCTAATAGGCTTCTCAGTGTCAGGGGAAATCCTTGACCAAGGCTGGCTTTTGTCCCGATACGGCTTTTGTAGCGCTGCCTGGTCTCCCACTATATCCCACTCTGTCTGAAAGCGGTCCCGGCAGCTCCCACGCGGCTCCTGCCTCGCCAGCCCCGCCCGCCTGGAGTTCCTTGCTCCCCAGCTCCACGTTTACTTTCATGTTAGTGCTGTTCATAGCTCTGTTCCTCGCTTGTTGCAGGGTACATTGTTCGGAGCGACGAACACTGAGTGTCTGAGGAGCCGGGGCTGTACATTTTTGAGAGCTCAGTGGCGCTTCGCGGGGATACCCGGGAGAGGGGCGGTTTGTGAGAATTGTAAAATGTGTTCCGTGCAGATTTCCATTTTCCGTGGGGTGCGCAAATTAAGACGAGGTTTGATGCCGGCCCACCACAGGGCTCCCTTTCCATGGCAGGATTGGCATGCACGCCTCCCATCCCAAAGAAATTCAACCTTAAAAAGATCGAAAATCTTGTAAATAAAACTGTACAGCTTTTTTTTTCCTCCCGCTTTTGAGATAAATCAAGTCGGCCAAGAATAGAGCATGCACAAATATTCGGTTAGCTTTGAGAAACCACGTCTTCAACTGTGTTACTTTGTAAAAACATTGAATTGTCTAGTTAGATGCATGTCTAGTTTAGTAACGTCTAGTTTCTCTCTAGTCTATGATGTTATGCAGTAATCACTCACACCAACACTAACTCTCACCATTGGCAGATCATTTTGTCAGCCTTTCACTTTATTCTTATCTTTCATATTTTGCAGTGTTCTACCTTCCCTCACACCTCTAATATTTCATCTGCTACGGAAACTTTCTGTATTTCAGTTGTGATGGTTCAGTGACACTCTTGACACTCTTATTTCCTCTCGGCCTGTGATGAAATTTCATGCCTAAAACCGAACGCAAAAGAGATTCCTTGACATGTGTAAACCGACGATGTCGAAGCCCATTCCAATTCCAAGAGACCTTTATCCAAAACTGCCTTCAGCCAGGTTCTTTGTGTCGCCTCGAATCCGCTCTTTCCACGTCTGAGAGGAAGTCCACGAGATAATGTTCGGCTCTGTATCCACAGCCCGACACCTGTCTCGCGCGTGTCAGATCCGTCACACCTCAGGGCTTACCTTTGTCTTGTTGAATATCAGACATCAGAACCCAGAGATATCAGCCCGGAAGATTTCCCCACCGATGCACCTTCCCGTGTGGTCATATCCGTTCATCCTTCATAGCGCTGACGCTGGGGCCTTTGGCCACAAAAGTATTAAAGATGACATTTAGCATGACTGGAGATTGTGAGCGGAATCACATGGAGCAATAATGAAAATACCTGAGCGTCATCGCAAAAGGGGGAAATTGCACATCGATTGTACAGAAAGGGGAGATATGATCCATGAGACACAATATACCTAAATTGCTGTGCTCACAAAACGTTAATTAGATAGGCAGCCCACCCCAGCCCCCTCCGTGTTTTAAAGTGTCTTTAGTGGTGATTAAGGCACCGGGGCCTTATCAGAAAGAGATAGATGCGCCCTGGATTGATCTGCTCCATCTGGGCATGTGGCAATCTCTTCAACAGATTACACGTAGACAGGGCTTTTAAATTGTGTCTGACTGCTCACCAGAGAGCAATAGCTCTAAGCTATGATTGGAGCCCGGCGTAATATAAGTCTTTGAAATGAGATACACAGGAGCTTTGTGCACATTTTCCTTGATGAACGAGACCTTCTTTGAGACGACGTCGATAGATTAACCCTTTTCTGATGGCGCAACTTAATTACCTTGCAGATGAGGTGAATCTTTGTTCCCGCTTCAGCGGTATTTTTCTCCATGATTAACTATTATGGACACCGACCTCAACAATAAAGCAGGATAAAAATGCAATTTGAGTGCAGAGTAGGATAATATAGCTGTCAACATTTAAATAACAAAAAATGCTAAAACCGTATGTTTTCATTGCATGCCGTCTGGCCAGAATGATAACATTGAACCATCTCCCTCCTCGTTTCTTGCCAAGTTCATTTCTTTACCGCAAAAAAATACAACAATTAAATAAACATGATGGAGAGAAGAGGATCTTGGCTGATGTTGAGTTTGCCTCTGGGGAGCACAAACTAAGATAAAGATAGGCTTTGTTTCGGCAGCTATATTTTAAAAAGACCTCCTCTTGTTTGGGCTGCAGGTGTGATGCGACTCCCACGTGCAGGGTTCGTACTCATCAACACAACAGGCACTACCCTCAGCAACTCAGGAGTCAGCATATGGCTGTGCATAATTTCCCATTGTGCCTCTCAAGTGGTCTCAGCCACCGCTCATTAACGTGTCAATATGTTGTATAAGTTTGCCGCATAATCTGCATACACCCTGTCTAATTCAATCACCTTCCTTCAACGAGCTTAGGGTAAGAACGACCAAAAATCTATTAGTTTTAGTTTAATGTTGGTGTTTTTATGATCGAACCGCAGGAGGGCTTGTTTTGGAGGGAGCAACCAGCTGCAAAATTATACCTAGTGCCACAAAAAGACTGTGAGAGAACCATAAAGGCAGAACTGGCACTCAGCACGCCCACTTTCACAAGTTTTGCCACAAGTTCTATATTGAAGTACAACATTTAAAGAGGGATGTGTGTGACAGCAATGTAAAAAAATTAAAAATAAAAAAGGAAAAAAAAGTTCCTGTTCATTGATCCAAATAGGAGGCTGTTTTTTAACTTAGAAATGAAAGCTGGCCAATAAAAAAAATCATAGCTTTTGAGAATGTTGGCAGGCAGGCGAACAATGTCAAGAATCGTGGAAATTCTTTACAAGTGTGCTCGTGAAACACTCAGTGAAAGCATGAAGGAGGGTGAATCGTAAGACATGAAACCCTGCTATACAAAGACCCCCAATAGGTTTGGAGATGTTCACCAGTGTAGAACATGTAGCCTGGGAACCGGGCAAATGGGATGTTTTGTTTACTCTGCTGAGTACGTCCAGCCACCCTCCCATTCAGACAGATTTCCAGTCTACCTCGCCAGGGTGGAGCCAATCACACCCGTTTATCTAATATGGGGTGAGTTTGATACGATGACGATGCAGAGAGCTGACGTGGAAAAGTCTGTTGAATCTGCTATCGCGACAGTATTTAACGAATTGGACAGTTTATTTTATCTAAAAAGCTTTGATAAGAAAGATGTGTTTGTTGTGCCACCCACAGGATTTGGTAAAAGTTTAATTTATCAACTTGACGATTGGTTGTAGATCTATCCAATGCTCTGATTGGTTGTAGGTCTATCCAGTGCTCTGATTGGGTGTAGGTATATCCAATGCTCTGATTGGTTGTAGGTCTATCCAGTGTTCTGATTGGTTGTAGGTATATCCAATGCTCTGATTGGTTATAGGTCTATCCAGTGCTCTGATTGGTTGTAGGTCTATCCAATGCTCTGATTGGTTATAGGTCTATCCAGTGCTCTGATTGGTTGTAGGTCTATCCAGTGCTCTGATTGGTTGTAGGTCTATCCAGTGCTCTGATTGGTTGTAGGTATATCCAATGCTCTGATTGGTTGTAGGTCTATCCAGTGCTCTGATTGGTTGTAGGTCTATCCAATGCTCTGATTGGTTGTAGGTCTATCCAATGCTCTGATTGGTTATAGGTCTATCCAGTGCTCTGATTGGTTGTAGGTCTATCCAGTGCTCTGATTGGTTGTAGGTCTATCCAGTGCTCTGATTGGTTGTAGGTCTATCCAATTGCATCCAGAGACATTTTGGTCTGAGCCCGTTGATAACGCTCCTTGGAAATCAAGATTCAAGAGATTATTTGTCACATACAGTACATATACACAAACTCATACATATATGCAGTTAAATGTCATGACACCCGGTGATATAACAATAAGCTCTATAAGCTCTAAAAATACTAAAATGTGCATCATCAACACGAGGCGCTTGCGCAGGCGGCCGCTATGCATTTCCCTGCATCATTTATGTCATAGTCTATATTAAATAAAAAAGTACTGTGTTGTGTTAAATATACATTCAAATCCTCCTAAATGAGACTTACCATAACTTACCTCCAGTACTAACCTCACAGAGTAGAAGTCCTGGAATGTCACAAAGCTTCTGAACGAGGGACCAGTGGCCTCAGTGCTGTTCTCTGATGAAAGTCGATTCAGGTTGAGCAGAAATGATGACCGCCAACGATGTTGGAGACGTCAAGGAGAGCGCTATGCATCAGCCACTGTTGTCACCAGACGAGCCTTTGGTGGTGGTGGTGTTACAGTGTGGGCAGGTGTGTCCAGTCAATACAGAACTGCCCTACACTTTGTGAATGGTACAGTGACAAGCCCATACTACCTGAATAACATCATTCATCCAGTCATTGTGCCCCTGCATGAACAACACAGGCCTCATTTCATCTTCATGGACGACAATGCTCCAGCTCATGGAGGTGGCGTCATTAGGGAACGGCTGCTGGAGACTGGGGCACCTCAAATGGAGTTGCCCGCACTTTCTCCAGACCTGAAGCCCATAGAAAACCTATGGGATCAGCTGAGTGGCCGTGTAGAGGCTCGTAACTCTGTGCCCCAGAACCTCAATGACCTGAGGGCCCCCTTCAAGAAGAGTGGGGGGCCAGGCCTCAGCAGACAATAAGTCGACTTGTGAACAGCATGAGACGTGGTTGTCAAGCTGTAATTGATGCTCAAGGGCACATGACAAGTTATTGAGACATTGACATTTGTTGTTGTGGTAAAGCCACCACTGTTGTTGGCTTTTGTTTCAATAAATAGTTTGAGATGAGGAAATCACAATTGCATGCTTCTACTTAAATGCCCTACTTTCATGATATAATATCACTGTAGCGTGAACTTTTTACATTTTCCATAAATTTCACCCGAAAGCCAAATATCCCTAACTTTGTGAGTAGTGTGTATATATATATCTATATATATATATATAGATATATATTTATATATATATATAGATATATATATCTAATACTCATACACCTTTGCAAATAGGTCTGGCCATGTCAGGCTATATAACATCCACACACTGCCCAAATAGAAAACAGTCCTTGTATTGTAACATCTAATGGAATATACGTGGTTGGTTTTTTTGTTTGTTGGGTTTTTTTTGTGTTTGTTTTTTTTACCCCAGAGAGAGAGAGAGAGAGAGAGAGAGAGAGAGAGAGAGAGAGAGAGAGAGAGAGAGAGAGAGAGAGAGAGAGAGAGAGAGAGAGAGGCTGTGTCCTTCCATGATGGAGAAAGTCTGCCACCTATTGGAGGAATGATGTGTGCAACAAAAAATGGTCAAGGGTGTATTTTTCCTTTGTTGTACTACTGAGCTCAGTGGTGTATTTAAACAGCAGGTGGCAGCGCACTCCACAGATCATTCCACCATTTTGTTACTTACTGGGTTTTCTTTAGTTTTCAACCACCTTGCCAGTAGTTTAGATATGATGTAATAATATGCATCACAGGGATTCATTTCTGATGGCCCGCTAACGTAGAGTGAGGGGAATATACATGGGAAACACATACGTGACGATGCTGTTTGTAGATTGCAGTTCAGCATTCAACACTATTGTGCCGGAGAAGCTCGTTCCCAAGCTCAGGATCTTAACAGGGTCTCAACACCTCCCTTTGCAACTGGATCCTGGGCTTCCTGATGGGCAGACCCCAGGTGGCGAGAATGGGTAACTTCACCTCCTCTGCACTGACCCTGATTCACATCAACGGAGCCGAAGTGGAAAGAGTGGAGAGCCTCCTGCTTCAGGTTCCTCTGTGTGTTCATCAACGATGACCTCACCTGGTCCAGGCAAATGCACTCGGCAGTAAAAACTGCCCAAAAAACGCCTATACTTCCAGAGGAGACTCAAGAAGTCTGGCATGTCTACCAAAACTCTCACCAACTCCTACAGGTGCACCATTTAAGACAGTGGAGCGCATCATCAGCTGCCGTGCCCCTCCATGCAAGGCATCTACCACGAACACCATGAAACTGGAAAGCTCGTAAAATCATAAAGGACTAGAGCCAGCCAGGCTAAGGTCTGTTCACGTTGCTGCCGCCTGGCAGATGATACCGGAGTTTTGAACAGTTTCAAACAGTTTTTATCCCCAGGCCATAAGGCTCCTCCTCCTCCGCAATACTAAGCTAAGGATTCAATTGATGATACACAAACAATTCTACATATTCTCTGGTCAATTGTACATTCATTGTAAATGACCCATTCTAATGTGCATATTCACTGGCAGACCTCTGCTTTATATTATAATATTTTATATTTCTATTCTTATTATCCAGAATACATTACATATTATTCATTTTTGAAGGTGTTATTAGTACGAAACATAGACACACACTTGGCAACATGACAATATGCATTATAAAGGATCAATGTCCATTTGGAGGTGGGTCAGTTCGAATAAATTGACCCTTGCAGTCGCCTGCACGAGCACCTTCAGTTGATTACATTGCAATGACATTTCACTGCATATATGTATAAAGGTATGTATATATGTATGTGACAAATAAACCTCTTGAATCTTGAACCTTAAGTTACATCACCAGCTTTTTACCCCACTCATTTAAGTCTTTGGCCATGCTTTCTTACTATTTAATACTAATAATAAAAGTAAAGCAAACAAACAAAATGCATTTACAATGTAGAATAATAAAATAATTAAAATAATTCAATAAATGAAAAACAGGGTAAGAATAAGCTTATAAAAGTAAATGCATTAAAAGAAAAAAATCGAATAAGCAAAATGCATTTACTCGTGGTGAAATGTAAACTCTCAAGTCAAAGTTATCTTGAGGACAATATCCAGGAAAAAACCTCAACATAGTAAACCTGTCTTAGTCATTTCCAAACAGGCTCAGACACGCGGAGGCAGATTAGTGAATCCTCACCAGGTACCTTGGATTTCGATCCAGTTGAAGTTCAAGATATACTGTAGTTCTGCACACGGCGGGGCAAGCCAGCTGCTGAAAACTTGGGATCCTGTTAGTGACGAATGACTCCTGTTGCAATGGGATCTCCAAACTTTCTATGAGTATAATATAATGACAAAGTAGAATAATGCAAGCATTAAAATAATAAAAAATCAAATACCAACCAACAGGATTAGAATATGCAAATACAAGAAAATATTCAAAGTTCCATTAAAAGATCGATTTAAAAAAAAAAAAACGAAGAAGACTAATTGAAGGCTGCGCTGAAAATATATATATTTTTTAAGCATTTGCTTGAACACACCTACAGAGGCTGCTTCTTCTTTGGGAGCTCCATAATTTGGGAGCATAGCTAAGAAAGGCTGCATCTCTTTCTTCTTCTGAGTGGGGTGTACTTCTAACAGGCCGGCAGTGGAAGCTCCGGGGGCCCCGGATGGAACATAGAAGAACAGTGCTTCTGCAATGTAGGCCGGTCAGAAGACATTTAGAGCTTTGAGAACAAGTAAGAGGACTTCAAAATCTATTCTAAAGTGTGAGGCTAAAAGCAGTGAAGCTGAACTTTAGTGATTCTCTCTCGCTTTCATGTTTTTCTGAAGTCTAGCTGCCAAATTCTGAATAAGCTGAGGTCTCTCGATGGACTTTTCAGGAAGGACAGCAAAAAGGTCCTTGTCCAATCAACTTGTAATAGGAAGGGCCGTACTGTGCAATGTTTCTAAGATGAAAGAATGCTGTTCTGGTCGCTTTCTTAATATGGGGAGTTAAAACTGAAACCAGAATCTAGAATAACACCCAGGCTTATTACTTCTACTTTGACCCAGGGATTCAGCTTATCAAGTCTTGCAGAGAGTTCCTCCCTTTTGGCAAAATTATTTCTGCAAGGTTTGGCTCCACAGAAATATACAATTGTGGATCATCTAATAATATCACTCTAATAATATCCAGCTCCTGCGTGGCACGGTAGCACAGTGCATTGCACTGCTGCCTCACAGAAAGAAGTTCCTGGGTTGGGTTCCCCCCCCGGGGCACTGTTGGCAGTGCGCTTTGGTGGGATATCTCCTGATTCGGGGCCTTTTCATGTTCTTTGTAACATTGTAAGAGCCCCCTCTAAAAACATGCATAAGAAGCTTTGTTAAGATTTAAGCATTCTTAAATCATCAAGAACTGCTGCAATAACTCTGTCCTGTGGACGACCTGTAGAATGACAAGAGCACAGTTTTTGGTTATGGAGAACCACCACCAAGAGAAGTATTTATCATGTTTGGGTCTATAAACAACTGATCACTACTCCAAGAGGGGAGAATCACCACGGTAAGACAAGTAAACATAGAAACAAACAACATTTACACAAAAACATGAACACTGGACGACAACATGTATTGAAAAACAGTGAATTAGGTCCAGGAAAACTGGAACTACAACTGGTCACGTGGCCTCTTCCTGTCAAAGTTATGGCAGCAAACGAGGGAGGAAAGGAGAGGAACGCAACCAGGAGGGTGCTGGGGTGCACTTGAAGCGTGTGTGTGTGTGTGTGTGTGTGTGTGTGTGTGTGTGTGTGTGTGTGTGTGTGTGTGTGTGTGTGTGTGTGTGTGTGTGTGTGTGTGTGTGTGTGTGTCTGTGTGTCTGTGTGTGTGTGTGTGTGTGAGATGTCCACCGGTGAGTATACATGACTTATCCCCATTGGTAGTGGTGTAGAAGGTCGGTATTATGTCGCGGCGCCTCCAAGCAGCGCAAGGGGCCCCGAAGCCCCCCGAACTCCACAGCCCCGCTGACAACCCCCGGCTGCAGGAGATCCCCGGGTACCCCGCCCTGCGGCCATGGAAGACCCCCGGGCCCCCAGAGAAGCCAGAGGGCCGTGGAGCAACTCCCGTGCCCAGCCTGAGGAGCATGACCAAGTCCCAGGGAGCACGAGGAGGCCCTGCGCCCCAGGGGCACACACATACGACCAACCCCAGGGCGCAGGCACAAGACGCAGCGGGAACGCAAGGCACGGACCGCGGGCCTGGCTCACGGCCCCACGGTGACAGACCTGGATCACGGCCCCACGGTGACAGACCCCCACCCCCACCCATGCCCCGCACAAGGGGGTGGGGGGGGTGGGGGGTTTGGAGTTGATGGTCGGTGCCCCCAACTCCAAACTCTCCGGCAGGTTGGTGAATCCCACGGCCTTTAGATCACCATTCAATATTGTTTATCATCATATCTGGTGATGATTAGCGATGCCAATTCTGTGAAGAGATGTGATAGGACAAAGGCCAGATATTTAAAAGAAGAAGATTCTCCTCGGTCGACCTGGGTACAGCTGATCTGAGTAGATGGCAGCTGTTCCACCCCCTAGCCTGCCCCGCCTCACTGACCGATAGAGGTCATCGTTTGGAAGACATGCTGAGATCATCAATTACAAATATTTGTTTGTTACTGACCTATGAGTCGGTTAGTAAAGCTAACTTTGAAGTGTTAATAACGGGGCCTGAAACCGATTTTGAGTGATGAGGGACACACATCAAATCCACTAAGTTGGCAGAGCGAGTAGAGTACATCTTGTTCGGCCTGTGGTTTTGTCCCAAGACAGGGATGGGGAAGGCTCCACGCACCGACACAACAGCTCTCAATGTTGACAGCTGGCTATAGAGTAGGAGTGTGTGACCCAAGGACACGGGGTCCCGGCTTGGTATTTGAGAAGCCGCAGGTGCCATCCCATCGGCAGCAGGGACCATGAACACGTCAGTTGTTATGTCTCCCGGGGTTGACAGATTTTTCCAAAATATTGGCTGCCGGAGACCGGAAGGGGGTCGCGTGGTGGCGCCGTGCTCAATGGACGAGCGGGGCCGGGTGGATGGGTGATGAAGGGAACAGTGGAACCCACGATTTGTTTGGACAGAGGCCAACTGGTAACCCCAGATTAGAGCCAGTGGGAGAAAGTTGGGAGGGGGCGGGGCAGGAAAAAATCGGGAGCTCTCTGTTTCCAATTCACACTGATTTTACATTTACATTTACATTTAGTCATTTAGCAGACGCTTTTATCCAAAGCGACTTACAAGGGAGAATAACATTCAAGCTACATTGCGACAGAGATTAGTGTAACAACAACATTAGTGTAACAATAAATACTGCTAGGTGGTGCTAAGTAATTGTAAGTTAGGACAGGAGGTACTCACTGAAGAGCTGGGTCTTCAAGTGCTTCTTAAAGACAGAGAGGAAGGTCCCCGCTCTGGTCATTTTTGGCAGCTCGTTCCACAAACGTGGAACTACAAATGAGAATAGCCTGGATTGCGGTGGCTGTATGGCCGGCAGAGCCAGGCCACGCTCATTTGACGAGCGCAGCATCCGGGGGGCAACATGTGCTCTTACAAGAGCATTTAAGTAGGCGGGAGCATTCCCAGCAATCACTCTGTAGGCCAGCATCAGAGACTTGAACTTGATGCGGGCGGCTACAGGTAACCAGTGGAGCTCGATGAGCAGCGGAGTGACATGTGCCCTCTTTGGCTGGTTGAACACCAGTCGCGCCGCCGCATTCTGTATCAATTTTCAATCGATTTTGTCTCATTTACAACCTGTTCTGCGGTCGTAAAGTTGGTCTGCTGGTGCCCGGTGCGTATGAGTGATGGATGCATCAGCTGAAGCCAAATCTGGAACGGAAACTGTACAAATTGCGGTGATGGCAGCAGCACACCACCTGAATAGGGCGGGGCTTGTATGGGAGGGAGTAAGGGACAACCTCGGCATACAATCAAGTCAGAGTTGGAAAGAAAGGTACTTTATTGATCCCCGGGGGGGGGAAATGAAGGCGTTAACATTATCACAAACAACAACAAGTGCGGTTTAACATCCCCCAGCCTGACTCTGATCACCCCGATCGAGCCAGCCAGAGGAGGAGTTTATTATTAAAGGAGAAAATCTCTTTATCGTCATTGCACAAGTAGCATAGAACAAGGCTTGGCTACTGCATTTGACCCATCCTATACCTTGGAGCAGCGGGAAGCCTTAGTGCAGCGCCCGGGGACCAACTCAAGCTCTTTGGCAGTGCCTTGCTCAGGGGCACTGAGCATTAACCCCTAACACACATCTCTTGATGGTGGGAGAAAACCAGCACAAACACAGGGGAGGATGCAAAATTGGGACGGCCGGGATTCAAACCCAGGATCCTGTCGCTGTGAGGCAGCTGTGAGCCTAACAACACCGAGCCACCGCGCCGCCTGTTGTTGTGCAATCTTATTGCGGCAGCAGAAAAGATGTCTTATAGCGCTCCTTAGTGCAACGTCGTCGTAATAGTCTGTGGTAAAAGGAGCTTCTCTGCTTTGCCAGTGTCATATACATTGCACCTACTGTTGTACCTCATATTCTGAACATTTGCACATTCCTGCACAAGCTGTACAGCTCTTTAATTGAAAAAACAGCCTTATTTTACATATTCTTACATATTTTACATACTCTTTTCCTGTTGTTGTATTTTACATGTATGTTTCTTGCATGCACTGAACACCAAGACAAGTTCCTCAAATGCCCCGCGTACCGGCACCGGTCCGCATCCCGGCGGTTGGGAACCCGCCGCTCTACAGTGACGTCGAGGACAGGAGTCCTGATTCTTTAAGGAGAATTGGTGATTGGACACATTACTGTGCAGCATGTTATCCTCAGGCGTTTAAGATGAAGCAAAGGGAATATGTAGTGTGTGTCAAATGGTGTTTCTCGTACCCCCTGGGGGGTACTTTGCGGTACTGCAGGGGGTGCTCCGAAAATTAAAAACAAATGTTTAAAAAAAAAATCTTGGTTATAATGTTACAAAAAAAGACATACGACGCGCAAACAGCACATCATTTATGTCAATATTCCTTTTCTCAATGTCAGCGTAGGGGGCACTTAGAGGGGGCGCACGACAAATAAAACAAATAAAAACAGTGTTTTTATCCAGCGTACGTCCACAGAATGCTGCCCCCTATCGGTTCAATGTGGCGGCCCCAAGCCCCGCCCGCCGCCCGGAGTCCGAGCGCCGCGGGGCCCCAGCGCGGAGCACGGTCCACGGGCGGCGGTCCGACACTCAGCACGAGCTGCTTCCCCGGCAGTGGAGGTGATGATGGCGGCGGCTGTAGACAGAGGCGGAGGCGTCCGGGCCGCTTTCCTCAACCCGAGCGGCGGCGGCGGCGGCACCGGCGGCGGCTGCGGCGGCGGAGGAGGAGGAGGAGGAGGACCAGCGCCGGCAGCCCTCCCGACCGGAGCGGTGGCCGGAGCCGTGGTGCTGGGCTCGGGCTCGGGCTCCGGCTCCGGCACCGTGCCCGTGCCGATGAACCTCTTCGCGACGTGGGAGATAGACCGTTCGTCTCCGAGCTGCGTCCCGAGGTACCGTTAAAACGCTGCAGCCCGTGGCCTCGGGTTTTTTTTTTTTCTTTTCTTTTTGTTTTACCCGAATAATGAACCAGATTTATTTCAAAAACAGAAACACAAACAGCCCTGGAGACATTTAAACTAGCTTGTTTAGCTAGCGAGCGGATAGCTAATGCTAACAGCTAACGGCTGCCAATGCTGTCTGAGATCATCTTGTGCGTGATGCCAGAAGCGTGTTATACGTTTGTAAAACAGCTCCACTCATTTAAATCATTTAGGAAACACCCGATTGGCACCTCGCTGAGTGGAGGCCTCGTACGTCTGGGTGTCTTTATGGGATGCATGTCACACAGATGGCAACACATGTTGTCACAAGAATCACGGTGGTTTACAAACCCGCTCCACTGCAGACATAGCATTCAAATAAAAATAAAAATAATAATAACAATAACAAGCTTAAAACGACCAAAAAGGGGAGAATAGAAAAGAAATAGGAATTGAATGTCAGATATATACAAATAACCAAATATACTAAACAGAAAAGTCAGATGTACAAATATATGAATGACTTATGGTAGATAGATGGAAAAAATAAATATGCAATATGCAATGAATTATTACTATGCACTAACTATCTTATGACAGTATGTACAGTGTTATTGCATGTACATAATTTCACAAGTTCTGTGCGTGAGTGAGAGAGTCAGTGGAGTGTCTGTCTGTCTGTCTGTGTGTGTGTGTGTGTGTGTGTGTGTGTGTGTGTGTGTGTGTGTGTGTGTGTGATAGTGTCCAGTGTTGGGAAGCAGCTTCTCTTTTTAATCGTGGACGTCTGCTTACGGGTGCCCATAGTGTCTGCCTTGGTTCGTTTTGGCTTGTTTTCATCAGTCAGGCACAGCATCAAGTAGTACATATCATTTGATGCAGGGGAGTGCATGCCTTCTTTTTAATGCGTTTTGAAGGCACTTTAAAGAATTGCCATTGTCCCGCCGTGCCACAATTCACTAAGAAACAACAACACACCCCATCTCTTATGTGGTTTTTAGATCAGTGGTGCCGCACATCTTTGGTCTTTCAACACAAGGAAGGAAGACACGGCTGTTCTTGGTCACCATGAGGTTGTTTGAATGGACCAAACTCACTTTAATAGATATAAACTGTCATTACAAGTGTGAATGTAATTCCCAGATGTTTACACAACAGTACTGACATCATACAATGATGATGTTGACCAGTTTTTAAGTTGTTATTTTGACATAATGCACTAACAACATATACTTATCATATTGCACCTACATACAAAAAAAGCACTATCAACACAACTTTTATTGTGATTCCCGATAGCTGTCTTGGTTGAATTTAGAAACAGGCTCAGGCATTAAATTCCAGGTTGCTCCAGTGGTTGGTGTCTGCTTTTATTGTTTCTAGCCTCTCATCTAAGTCTCTTCGGACAAAAGCGTCTGATCAATAAATACATGTAAATATAAATGTAAGTTGCCCAGGCACATCGAGTGATCCCATGTGAGTTCCACCTGACATGATAAATGCCCACAGATTTCACAAGTGCCGTGACGCCAGCTGATTTTGCTTTTGCGCAGAGTTAGGAATAAAGTTTTTTTCCCATGTCTATCCGCTTAAATCTTAATGGGTATGCACCATGTCATGTTGAGCATTACGGTGATAGTCTGTGTTAGTTTTCCTAGTCAGAGAGCATGCAGCGCTGCCACCTGATCGGGAGGCTCACAGGGGCTGTGGGCACATTAATCAGCTATGACCCAGATCTGTTCCACTCTGCGGGATGGGAGTAGGGGCGGGACAAGGGAGGGCTTCCACCACGCTGGATGGGAGCTTACTTACAGATAGAAAAAGTGCCGAAGTATGTGAGAGTGTGAATACATATTTCACTATGACAGCACGTAAGCAAGTTAATGCGGTGGCCGAACCTTAAAATCTCTATCGAGAGTCTCTCTCATTTTGCCAGCGTTTGGCCTAACATTGGACGTTGAATTCACAGCTCTTTGTTTTGGTGTCTTCTTGCCCATTTTCGTTCTTGTTTTGAACATGTATGATTCCAACAACTTGCAACCCATCTTGTGTGTTAGCTCTGATGTAGTCTGGGCTGTGTTTTGTTTCCATAACTGTATACAGCGTGAGGACATTGTAAATGTCTCTGCCGCTCTGTGTTTGTGCCAAGTGTTCTGCTGCTGATTGATGTATCTATTATGTTTTAAGACCAGTGACTGGAAGAACGCCTGGTGGAAATGTCAGTGCGCTTCAAGATACTGCCCAGTATTGTCGAAAGGTTTCCCCACCCCTGACTCTTCCTGTGCTCTGTTTACTCTCTGCATGGTGGATGGCATGCACAAGATGAAGGCTGTATTAAACATGGATAAGGGAGAGACGGACGATGGATTATTAATGACTGGAGGCGTGGATTAAAGGTTCATTTCTCATTATAGGCCAGTCAAGATCTTGTGTGCATGCTGTGAGCCTTTGTTGCTGTCCTAAATAATGATCTTTATGTGTGTGTGTGTGTGTGTGTGTGGACAATGTATTTATCCGACATGATCCTTGAGTCGTTAAAAAAGTATTAATATAGCCTAGTCAGTATTCACTCGGTAGTTGATGCTTACGCTTATTTTTCTGGTACAAAATGGTTCTTAAATTTTGCCTCTTTAACTATCACGTTGCAATAGCCGTTACCTTCACATATTCTGTCGCGGTATAGTAGTGCAGTTCAATTTCTTTAGAGTGTTGCAGTGCTTTCGGGAAGTCTTATTAGTCCAGTGGTTCAGTTTGTGTGTTTTAGTCTACTAACCTATTCTTTATGTGAAAGATTTGTATGTTGCCCAACCCAGGGCCTCTGTTTTGGGAATTCTGCCTTGGCATTCTTTCAAGGGCTGGGCCTCTTTGTGCGCAGCTGTTTGCTCAGCCATCCCTTGGCATATGTGGATGTCCAGCTGAACGGCACGAATCCAAGTGAGGTCATAAGACTACTATCAATTCCCCGTTTGTTTTTATTTTTTATTGTGTTGCTCCCTCAAACCAACACAAGTGCACACGACCAGCCATTGCGACAGACAGGCTTTGTTTTCCAAAAATGGATGCTGAGCTGTTAAAATACAGTCTTCCAGAATAATTTTCAATGCACACTGCAGGGAAATATGTTGATGTATTTATGTATGTCAACTCATCTGTGCTCTCTGTTTGGGCACAGTGGTTTCTGACAGCTTTGCTGTTGACACACTTCTGGCATTGTCCTGTTAAGAAAAACTCTTTGGAAAAAAATACCATATTCTCTTCCAAGTAAGAGTCTTCTTTCTCACTTACCAAGAATAATTCTTTGTTTACATTTCTTTTTGTTATGTATTTGCAGTAGATCTGAAAAGAAGTTGATACAAAATTTAATGTTGTGTGTACAATATTGTGAATTCAACTCTGCACTTTTATTTATATTATCTAAATGAGACTATGTCTTAATGCTTTAGATTCGGTT
Source organism: Zeus faber (assembly GCF_960531495.2). Lineage (NCBI taxonomy): Eukaryota > Metazoa > Chordata > Actinopteri > Zeiformes > Zeidae > Zeus > Zeus faber. Next base: position 26,751,710 of record NC_137202.1, read on the forward strand.
TCCATTTTGTGTGTGTGGCTGGCCGGTGGCTTCCACCAACCGGATTAGTGCTTGAGCTAGCTCAGCTTTGTTGCTACTCCCGATTTGGCAGTTAGCTTTGTTTACATCCAAACACTGCCATTTCTACCTACCAAAATTGTCTCTACTACCTCACGTCAATCTTTGGTCTCATTTCTTGGAGCAAGCACTTATTTGTTTCAAGGTTTACCTCTGCTAATTTTTTTTTATTTTTTTTTTTTTTTATAAGTAACATGCAGTTATGGTTTTAAGGGGTGCAGAGATCTGTCTGCCCCATCACTGCTTCCCTGAACTAAGCACCTGGCCAATTCTGTGGGAATTTTGCTGAACGACCACAGGTCCACATAGTACCGTATGCAGTGCATTAGATGGCTTATTTTAAATGCAGTCAGTATTGCCCTCAGGAAAATTAAAATCAATAAGTGGTTGTTTTGCCCCTGACGCAAGCTGAAAATGGAATGCAAATCTTACGTGAGTCTCATCCACCATTGTTTAATATAGTTTAGATAGTACTTAAAATAGTTTATAAAGTATAGTATATAAACTTCGCGTGTACATTTTTAGTAACTGCAGAAATCGTATTAAAGAACACCCTGAGGACGATGGTAGAGTCTGCTGCAATCCCACCAAATGACCAGTTGTATCTGTGGTTGAGTCAGGCATTTGTTCAGAGAACTGTGCAGTATTTGGAGGAATGACACCAATGCATTGGGTCAAGTATCTGCTATGTTTATCTACCAAGGATGTAGAATCTGTTGCAGTATGACATGGTTGACTCCCTACCAACTCAGAAGCTCATTTACTACTCAGGGTCAAAAGTTGTGACCTTTCCCCTGATCTCAAATTAGATGGGCGTTACCAAGCAATTTGGGTATGTTTGCCATCCAGGCTCTGGAGACTTAATGGCTTCCTTAATGTTTATTAGATTGAGTGCATATCAACAGGCTGTAAAATTGAACTCTGCCATATTCTTGTTACTAGGATTGATCCTGACCTACTTTTTACTTTTAAGGTGTTACAATTGCTGTTTGCAAGAATAAGAAGGATTGTTCAACCTTTTATTCTAGAGGAACACGTCTTCAGCCCATCAAGCATCCAGCACCAATGAAAATTTATTCACAATTTAAAAGTTGTGGCTGTGACCTACAAAAAATCTTTCTCCCTCTGATGTTTTATCTTGGTCGAGAGCGATGAGTGCCTGTTTGATTCCTGTGAGTTCCAGGTTGACTGTATATTACCACAGATGTCCCTCAGCCTGGCATCTTGATAGTAAATTGTTTCTTCTAAGCAGGGCCATGGGGGACTACGGCTTGTTTTAACTCTCCAGTCATAGAGAATTTGACAGCTGTGTGTCGGAAAAAAGCAAATGAAGTAAGAAAATTTTAAATGAAGTTTATATTCAAGGCCCATTGCTTCATTATACCAGGTCAACAGAGGTGGACTTGCAAGCTTCTGTTTCACTCTCTTGAAGTCAGCCAGACACAAATCTACGCCGTAGCCATTTATCCCCCCCCCCTCTCCCATCTGATGCTGCTCGCTGGCCCCTGTCGGCTTAATCCACTCACTCCCTGTGGAGTCATAAACATGGCCCAGCAGCAATCTCCAGGGCCCCCACCAGGAATGTGACACGCTGCTCTGTGTCAGTCCGTCTAGTCATATTTTTTGAACCCCGTATTGACGATAATCTGCATCTGAGTTGGTGATTTTACGAGAAGGCAACAGTCCGCCGCCGGGCACGACAAGATCTATTGCAGCAATGTACGATCAACATCAAGCTCCCGCCCGTTGATTCAAGGCCGACGACGGTCTTCATTAGTCTCCAAGGGAGTTACTTTTTTTTCTTGAATGCATTGTTTTTTTTTACTTCACAAAAATCAAATAGTGAAATCTTATTTTACATTACAATATACTCTATGATCATGTTGATTGTGTGGATAGCATGATATTAAATTTGGCAGTATAGTTACAATGGAATGGAACTCTGTGTGCAAAAAGATGTTTCGAACAAGAAACAAATGAAAAGACAGTGTTTTGAGGTTGTATGACGGTATACGCAAATCCCTCGATCAAAGTATTCACCGGTTTCGGTTGTGGTCATGGTTGGCCTCATTGCGGTTGATTGTTCTGAATACACTCTCTATTGAGTATATTGACATTGGTGCTTCACAGGTGGTTCTTTTCAGGGATGTTCCTCATTTTTAGTACACTGCATGATTAACACTTTTAACTGGCTGGTTGTAGGAAGCAAAGTGTATTGTAGCGTGCAATCCTTGCACCACCTGGAAATTATGCTCATTTCAAACAATTTGCATATATCAAACGCAAATATGTCAACTATTTCTATTGCAAGTATTTAAGCATAGCAGCTTTGCTGTGGAGAGTGAAAGAAATGGCACCGCAAAGGTCAAGCCCTGCTCCAGTTTTGCAAGTCAATTTAGTATCTCGCGTTCAAGTCAATGATCTGTTGGTGCCCTGATTATTGGCTACTGGGGACACCTCCCTGATCAAGTCTGATGAGACTTCTACTATCAGTTGAACAAACATTGCCTCCACTCCCCTATTTTCACGTTTTTTTTCCCCACCACACAAAAAGTGTCAGGCCTCTCTGGGCTTCTTTCCTGGAGGAGGAGGAGGAATTTCCTTCAGAGGCGTTTCGCATTCCTAGCTATCAAAGTGCAGCCAAAGGCACCCCCCTTAACCCCCTTTCCTTGAAAAAAATCCTGTTGTTGACCAACACCCTGCTCTTTGCTAGACTGGTCAGTATTAAAGGCCACCTTTTGGTATTTTTTTTGTAATTTTGAGGTATTCTAATAGATTACAATTACACAGTCACTATCATACATTTTTGACAAAACACTGGTTTTAGCATCAAAAGTGTTTTTTCTTTTGTTTTTTTTACACTGGCTCTTGGCAAACAATTATGATGATATGATTATTCAAGCTGGCACACCCACTCTGTGAATTACAATTTCCTCGCATTTGTTCCACATCTTGAGGACTGAGCAACTGCAGCCTATTGATGACAATTCTATTGAGCGAGCAGGTTATTCATACAAAAAAAATCTCAAAGGATTCACTGGAGTGGTTGCTACTTTCACTTCCACTTGCCAATATTGAGGCTAACTAGTAAACTAGTGTTGATGAGAAATACTTAGAAATACTTGGTGCTTCGTTATGCACTGGTTGCCATCGTGTTGCTGATATGTGACATTCAGTTCTTGACCGCACCCCCATTTTCCACTTGGAGAGAAATTGTGGGGCAAGGCATGACCTAAAATTGGCTTGAGGTGGCCTTTGAAGCCATGGACTGTTTAAATAGTTTGGTCACTTCCCTAACTATTTTAGAGTAGACATGCGCTGAAGGCATCCCCCACTCCCCTTCTATCCCCAGTGTAGTGTGGGTGGATATAATAGGGTCTGTAGTTGAAGATGGAGTCGTCGACCCACCCCCACACTGTTTCCTTGAGCCAAGAAGTAAGAGGCTGGGAGACTGTCATGTGACACAGGGAGGTTCCTGTCAAAATAAGCACCGTCAGAGAAGAGTCAATATCACTCTGCCTGTCCTCTCTCTCTCTCTCTCTCTCTCTCTCTCTCTCTCTCTCTCTCTCTCTCTCTCTCTCTCTCTCTCTCTCTCTTTTCCTTCATATTTTCCACCTATCCCCTCGAGGTGTTTCCGGAGCTACACGTGCCGACAGCAATACAGAGACTGTTTATCTCAAGGACAAAACACTCCATGGGCAGTGGGTGGATGAATGCACATGTCAGATTTTGTAAAACCTGTAGTGGAGCTGCGGTACTTGGGGAACAAATTGCCCTGCAGAGACATCTATAACTTAATATCATTGAGCCACAGTGCGATAAATCACATTATTTATTTATTTATTTAATGTCCTTATTTGCCTCCTTTTGATACATGCACCGAGAGGCACAAATTTGAAAAATGTAACCGGTTTTCTAATGAGAGAGCAGCATATCCAGCTGATGATGCTAGATGTTCCATTTTACTGCACTCAAGTCGGTTGAGAGTGACTTTTAAAGAATTGCCTACGTGGCACAAAATACTATATTCTGGGCAGATTCTTCACAAAGTGTGAGCATGGACGACAAATAGCCTTTCTCTGAGCAATGTGTGACAAAGTTCAATTCATCATGAACCTGTGGGCCCCTATTTATCATTCATCTGAGAATCACTTCTTGGAATGGTGCTGTTTGACTAGGAGTAAAAATATTCTGACATTTGCATAGGGCATAAAAAGTAGCTCCGCACTACACTCTCGTTTAAGTATGAATGATGTGATTTACAATAGTCTGAATTGCAAAATGGAAATTATATTGGCGTCTTGTTCTTTCTTTTTTTTTAATTCTTTGGTTTCTAAAGATAGGAGCAAGGGATCTTCTTGTAAGATGATGTAATCGCTTCCCGTAACTTCCCCTACAAGATCGGTCACGAAAATTATTCCATCTCTATCCAAACGATGCCGTTGACTCATGAACCAGCTTACTTAGTTTGATGAGTAAGTTGAGCACAGACAGTCTGAATCTCTCTGAGACAGAATGTGAGCACACATTCTGTGAGAGAAGAGATGTCGTCAATGCTTGACAACAATTAACTTATTAAGAGATGTGGTTTGGATAGAGATGGAATAATTTTTGTGAACGATCTTGTCTGTGCCAAGCAGCAATCATTATGGCTGTGTTGAAGCTGCATGAAGGCCATCTGCCGCATACTCCTAATGTGTTTACTCCTATGAAAGTAGGACCAAATTTACATCACTTCATTATCAATCGGACAATTTTTGAGCAGTAACGACCGATTTTTTACTCAGACGCTTGATAAATATGGAGCAGGAACCAATAGTTCGTCAGTGATATTTGGAAGCCATGTAAAGATGTGTTGCCAGTAGTAGTCTGTCCTTTGTGCGGCGCAGACATGTTTTGCTTTGCTCTGCGCTCTCTGCTTTGCTCTCTGCTTGGCTGCTATTTACACCAATTTCAGCACTTTTTTTTCCTGCTGCACCGCTGAAGGTGCCCACAGACTACACGACTTTCAAGATCCTTGTGTCGCTGGAGTGTTCACACTGCAAGATGTTTTTTCTTAAATTCTTTCGTCATGCAGAGGTAGCAGTTCGAACTGCACGTTGTGTCTCAGAGGGGGGTGTTCACACTACATGATCCTACACTTGTCGAGTATCGCGTCAGGGATACAGCAGGCAGTTTATTTTCGGATAACGTTACATCAGAGATCACATTTATTTTTCACTTGCCCGATCGGACAACTGCATGAGGAATTTCACTTGCCCAAAATAGAGTTTACTTGCCCCGGACAAGCGGGAAAGCGTTAATATCGAGCCCTGAGCACAGATGCAATGTTTAATCGTCTCCATACGCTTTGAACTGGCCAGTGCAATTCCACTGCGGTGTGCACAGGACGGTGAGGTGCAAAAAACTGAAATCAAACAACATCGTCCTCGACAATCTAGAAACAAAAAAATCATATCCATGTAGGCAAACCAAATAGTACTATATATACAATATAAGTAAACAATTATTACTTCAACTTCAAAAAAATAAAAGGATTATGGAACGTATATCAATCCCGTCAGTTGCTTGTTTTGTGATTTATATTATTTTTATCCGTGTTTGTTTATGTATTTGATTTATTATTCCCAACTGCCACTTGTTGAAATGTTTCATTCTGTCTATAAATCTTTTCTTTTTATTTTTTTACTAATCACGGGGTGGGGAGCGCCCCCCCTAGTCACAATGAGTGCACAGCATGGGTGCTGGATTGTACCATGTTGATTGCACCACGGCGTTCCGTGGGCACGGTTGATACCGTCAGAGAAGTAGCGATCGGGGTGCAGAGCCAGCCCAGCAGCTATTTATAACACATTCGGGGCTGAAGCCCCAGACGCGCACCCCTAATGACGTCACTGTTGCCAACATTCTATCACCAATTCCTGATGTGAGAGCTTTTATTGTTTCGTTCAAATAAGGAAATTCAGTAAGATACAATACTTATTTTTCTTTAAAAAAAAAAAGTTTTTTAGACCGGGGCTATTTTAGAGATTTTTTTTCTGAACTAACCCCATTTGTCCTTCATTAATTTTCATATGCTTTCGATATGCTACACGTTAACATACATACATGTTACATGTTAACATACATACATGTTACACAAATTACTGACAGTTTGTATGAACCAGACCCTATCTGTAGTGACATTTTTTACGACCCGCCTCTTTTATCTGATTGCCTAAGTGACCATAACGTCACTATGACGAGGGACGCTGCTCTTTGACTCTAGTCGCGCGGGGGAGGATAGCGGCGGCACGTCATCTAGAGGATTTCAAGCGGCGCGCTCCAAGCCATAATGTTGCAACGAATGTTGCAATAATGTTCAGTGAATGTGCCTGTGGTTCCAGAGCACCGAAGGGCGAATATATCATTCAGCAGTTGGGCATGGCACCGAAATGAGGCACTGAAATTTAAAACATCCCGCGCATGATCATGTTTTGATTCAGAGTGTGCACGGAGAGGAGAGGCTATTCACGAAGTGTGTGTGTGTGTGTGTGTCAATGCCTTGCACGCTACAATGAAATATGATTTTACCCATTTTAAATTGTAAAAAAAAAAATAGAAAATCAATATGTGGCAGTAAATCTTGATATTAATTGATAAAAAAAACAATAGCCTCAAAAATACATAAAAAAAAAAAAAGGGCTGATGCTTAGGCCCAGCGGGGGGTCAACTTAAGCCTGGCAGGCCACCAGGCTTGCAATACACCGGGGGAAATCCTGCACTCCATGTATTTGGGCATATCCGCAATATAAACAAAAGAATGGAAAGGAATTTAAAGGAAAGCAGAGAGCAGTACGAAGCAGCTACACTCCGACCCTTCTTCACTCTCGGTGTTGCAAATAAAAAGTTGACGTTATTGTCAGGTGCAGTGTAATGATCAATTAAAACACAGACCTAATGTCAAGGCATTTGTCATTTTAATGCATTTTATTTAGTATTTCTCAATATGGTTGTCTGCTAAAATGTTCAGTGTGGCTCATGGATTTTGGTGTTGTAGACAAAATATTTTTTCCCTCCTAATGTACGTTGTAGAAATTCAGATACATTGATATTTTTGCAGACAAATTTTGACACTTGTTCAGAATGCCATTGTCCCTGAAATTTATTTTGTTTCTTTTGGGTGTTGGCAGCCTTCCGCCAGCCATGTGATCCAATGTCTGTCTGTCTGTCTGTCTGTCTGTCTGTCCGTCCGTCCGTCTGCTACACGATTTTAAGACGGATGGACTTAATTATGAAAGAAATGAAAAGAAAAATACAAAAAAAAAACAAGACTGGCTTTGTAGGTAATCATCCACAGGCCTGTGTAATGTTTGTCTTTGATTTGATTTGCTCCACGATCCATTTAGCCCATAATCAAGCATAATGATTAAGCCCAAGGGCTAAATCATTATGCTTTGGCATAAATTGGCATAAATTGTTTATTGCTTTAGATGTGGTTTCAGATATAGCTCCTTCATACTTTGGTGGGATACCTCCTATTAGTCACCGAAGCCAACTTTGAAGTTTGTTGGGTTGTCTTCTAAACTGTCATACCTGATGAACACTACTCTAAAATGAGGCTATGCAAGTCAGTTAAATCACAATGCCCATGTTTTATTTGTACAGACAATGCTTAAAAACTCCTTATGAGATCTAATGAGAGGTTCAAGAGGCTTTCCTTAGATATCCCCTTTCATCTTATTCTCATCTTCACCCAGAAAACCCTTATCCGCCAAGGCTTTAACAAAAGCTAATCTATTATCAATTATTATTATTATTATTTTTTACATGGATGCAACAATATATATATATGACAAATAAACCTCTTGAATCTCTTGAACATAATGCTTTTGTAAAACTAAAAATACATTGATCGCTCCACACTCTGGAAATCCTCTGCTGTGGTTAATTTGTTAATGTTGTTTTGCAATATAAAATCATTGAATTTCTTTTGCGAAAAGCTTTGTGATTATTTTTTGTCTTTTATAGTTCATTGATTCATTCTAGCTCTTGGGCTCAATTATTCGAAATCGGTTTATTTTGCAGCACTTGGAATTGTACTCCTTAAAGGTTAAGGTTGTGCATTTTCCGGGTGAGTGGAACACACACCATGCTTGTCATATTCCCATTCCCACTATTGAAATGGCAAAACAATTCTTTCAATCAACATGAAATATGTTTAGGAGAGGTTAAACGGTAATGACTTAGGATAATTGATTAAAATAATGGTGATATAGCACATTGTGTTATCATCTAAGACACCTCTATTAGTCTGACAGATCAGTTACCCTGACGTTAATTGTGCATGTAAACCTGTGTGTTGCCCAGTTTGCATGGGTACAACTACTGTGGTCCTGCTGACCTCATCAGTTAGTGGTCACGGCTGAACAAAGGAGCTTGTTTACCGTTGCAAAACGCCAGCGCAGCGTGACCGTCGCGTATCTTGGTCCCTTTAAATCCTCTGTGTGATAAGGAGGGCCCCAAAGGGCACTGAACGGTGTGAATGAAACCTAATCTTGTACATGCAAATGTGTCCAGTGATGCTAAAAATAGTCTGATGAACCTTACTGGGAGATTAAGTGTCTTAAAGGGGACACAACTTTGTGCGATAAACACTGCCTGATGTGATTGCTGGCTGATAATCTGTAGAGTTTAGTTAATGGCACATTATTAAGTCTATAAGTATGATTTAACCTTTTATTTTCTCAAGTTGTGGTGTGGTTTATTGTGATGGTGTGCCTTTAATTTTTTTTGATTTGCTGATGAAAGGCATTACAAATATTACATTTCATTTTGAAAATTAATGGGCTACATATTAGTGATCACACATCTGTCATCTCAATTTGCTCTAATTTTTTTTTTTTGGGGGGCAAATACTAGAGGCAGAGAGTCACAAGCACAGATATTTACTATGTCGTGTTTTAGGCCACTGCTCGTTTCATATTTAAAAAAAATAATTAAATGTCATCTGATTCTATGCTTGTAACCGACATTAAAAAGTATAGGTTTTAATTTGAGGAAGTTTGCAGGCACATCGATGTTTTCCTCCTCTTCATGCTTAATATTTTATTTTATTTTATTCTATATTCGACTTACTTACTGCATTGCGTTTTAGGAATCAGTAAGTTAGTTGAGTAGAATTTTTTAGGTAGCTATTGTGTTCAGTCTAGAACATGTTGTGTGTAATCACCAGCTGCGTTGCATTGACATTTCACTGCATGAAAGTATGTGTATGCATGTGACGAATAAAGTCTCTTGAATCTTGAACCTTGAAATGGACAGCCTGGGTTGACAGTTTCCATTTTACAGTGAACGGTGCTTTTTCAACACCTTACCAGATGCGACTTCGATCTTTCTGTCTCCAAACCGCATTCACACAAAAATCTCTCACACGCCTTTCTTTATCTGAAACAAGGCTCTGGAGGTGTTTTCATAGATTGCATCACAACAGCAACTATCAGGCTGTCATGTCTCTGGTTCCCAGGAAAAAAATGAAAGCTCCAAAAAACGGAAATCAAATGTGACTTTATAGCTGATCTCTAACGCACTGGCCATGATTTCTGTTACATAAAATGTGTTTATAATCCCTAAGTCTAGTGTAGCTGTGGAATGCTTTACAAACACAATTCACAGACCGCATTAAGGAGACCATATTCCATACACGTATCGTAAGTAGGGATGGGCATGATTGGTCTACTAATCGATGAGTTGACTCGGGCAGTGACGTCCACTTCCGAGAAACCATTCATGATTAATAAGTGAAGCACAGGCATTACGTGGAACTCCGCCAGGACTCTAATAACTGTAGCACACAGAAGAACGTGCTTGTATGAGAGAGTAATAGCGGCAAGACAGAGCGAAGTGTGGCGTTATTTTACCCAATTTGAGGAAAAAAAGCAGATCGCTCGTCGTGTGGGACGACGCTGTCTCGCCACGGTTCCACTACTGTGATGTGCAGTCATTGGCAATGTTCGTGTTGTCATCTCTGGTGGGACTTGTGTTTGTTTGGCCATTGTAGCACTTGGCCTGTTAAGAAAAATAAAATCCACATTTTAAGTAGCACCTGTTGTGGTTATATTATTTATGGTACTGGTAACTGTTTTTAGCTGGGGTTGAGGCAGTCACGGCTAGTCGACAAATCGATTGATATTTTTGTTACTCGTCGACCACTAAAAAGAAAATGAAAATGCCCGTCCCTAATCGTAACAGATATGGGTGTAGCCATTGTGTTTTCACCCCCTTGCACGTTCAGAAAAAATAACTGGTTTTCAGTATCTGCTTCACATATAATTTATTTTTCCTTTCTCATCCTAATGCCTGTGGGTGATTTCATACCTGAGTGATGACTTGTCCTGACTTTCTATTTCGACACACATTCCATTGATCTTGTCATCTCAGCACCAGCTAACCCTCAACTTGCAAGTGCCCAAGCAAGTTGCGATGTGCAAATGAAGAGAAGATGTAGATGGTTGTGCCTGCTTTGTGATTAACATCTTTCTTATTTGGTGCACTTAACCTCTCTAGTTACATTTATTTCTCCTTCTGTGAATCACGGCCAAAAGAAAAAAAGTATGGACGCCCAAAGATATGGCTGTTTGGGTGTAAGTCTGTATATATTGTAAGTTGCAAGCCTGATTATAGTCAGCACACCCTCCTCTCCTCTCTGTGTCACCCATGGCATTTCCCTCGCTCCTGACCCCACAAGCTGTTCGGCTCAGTGATTTTAATTTATGAACATTTATTATGAATGTGATTTATAAAAAAAAAAAAAAAAAAGAATCATGAAGTGAGACATAAGAAATATGCATTTCTATGTATTTATTTATCTCCAACATACTTTTTACATTTAATAAATATAATAACCTAATAATAAATAAATTTACTTTTTCAGTGAAAATTAACCACACAACAGTGGTTGCGCTAACTTAAATAAATTCTTACCATCAAGAACAAAGAATTCAGTAACCAAATTTTCTGACCTATCCCTAACATTTATATGTTTCTAAGGACTAGTTTCAGTCCAATCAAGTTTGTTTGCTTCATTAGCTATGAAATCACAGCAGTGTGAAGTCTTTACTACCATCTCTCCTCCTCCGTTCTCCAGCCTTGAGGAGATTTCATTCAGGGAATTAAAGCCCAACCAGCATATGGCCATCTGGCACAGATAACCAGATATTTGGGGGCTAAAATAGGTTTTGCGTGCCAACCAAAGTGCAGACTAATCTTTCATGCTCGTCCCACTGTGTGAACTTGCTAAGACCGATCCCGTCAATCTCCCGGATTAGTCTTCATCACTCATAATGTAGATTGGATTCAAAATTAATTGAACAGCACCCCAATACCCAGCCTCCTACCTAATTGCGAGGGCCTCCCTTTGCTCTCAAAGCAGTATCAATTCTTCTTGGCATTGATTCCACAAAATGTTGGAAACATTCCTTTGAGATTCTGGTCCGTTTTCACATGATTGCATCACACAATTCCTGCAGATTTGTCGGCTGCACATTCATGCTGCGAATCTCCCGTTCTGTCGCATCCCAAAGGTGTTATGTGTGGATTCCGATCCGGTGACTGGGACGGAAACCGAGGAACGTTGAACTCGGTGTGGGGTTCAGGAAACCAGTCTGAGATGACTTGACTTCTGACATGAAGAGCAGTATCATGCTGGAAGTCGCCATTAGAAGATGGGTAAATTGTGCCCATGAAGGGATGCACATGGTCAGTAACAATACTGGCATTCAAGCGATGATTGGTTGGGATTAACGGGCCCAACCTGTGCCAAGAAAGAATTCCCCCACGCCATTACACCACTGCCACCAGCCTGGACTCTTGACACAAGGCAGGTTGGTTCCGTGGATTCATATGTGTGTGTACACGTGTGCCTCAGCAGGACTCACATTCATCAGACCAGGCTACGTTTTTTTCAGTCTTCAACTGTCCAGATTTTGTAGTGTGTGACCACCGCAGCCCTGTTCTTGGCCGACAGAAGTGGAACGCGACGTAGTCTCTTGCTGTTGTAGGCCGTCCACCTCCAGGTTCAACGCGTTGTGCATTCTGAGATGTTTTTCTGCTCGCCACAATTATACGGAGTGGTTATCCAAGTCACCGTAGCCTTTCTTTCAGCTCAAACCAGTCTGGCCATTCTCCGCTTGCCTCTCATCAACAAGGCGTTTCCATCTGTAGAACTGCTGCTCACTGGAGGTTTTTTGTTTTTCGCACCATTCTGAATAAACACTCGAGACTGGTGTGTGTCAAAATCCTATTATCTGCTGATTAGATAATTGCACGAATAAGTAGGTGTGCAGGTGTTCCTCATAAAGTTCTAAGTGAGTGTATATTATATTTTTATTTTTCTTTCTTTTTTTAACAAAAGGAGCACAGGCCAGTCCTACCCATGAATAGACTCCCCTGAGGGTTGTCTTGTAAGGGAATGAAATATTGAGAAGAAGCTTTTTATACAAGTGCACACATTTTCTTGGATTCTATTATGCAGCTGGACCTCAGCAGGTAATGGCGTTATTCATGGACAAAGTGCTGTTGCTTTCTCCAGCATGGGCTTTTATCTGAGTAATAGGGGCTTTTCTATGATTCACCCATTACAGGCAGACGGCTCCCTAAGAATTCCATGCAAAGCATTATCTTAATGCCTTTCTACCAAGGGAGAAACGACCGTATTTGTCACCAGGGCTGTGGAAATGAGCGAAAGTACATTCACGGAAAGGGATTGAAAGCGTAATTGGAAAAGCTTTTTTTTTTCCGCTCCTAACTTGACCAACCGCCCCCACCCCCCCCCTCCAGAGCACACAAAACATAAACTTGCCCTGGGTTACGTCAGCCATTCTACATCTTCCACCACCCACCCCCCCACCACCACCCCAGCCGCTTTGTGCCGCTGACAATTGCTGTGCACTGATCCGAGGGCATGAGACTGGCAAAACATCATCTAGAGTGCTGACCAGGGGAAAAAATGACAACGCCATGGTTCTGTTTAGGCACTGTAGCGTTTAATTCCCGAGGCTTCAGAGTTTTTCTGGGTTTCTCCAATGTCATGAAAGTTACCGTGTAGCATTTGTCTGCCCGATGAGTTTGTGTTTCAATCATAACCACACAAAAGAAATGTGGTTTGTACCTAACCAAGTTATACAGCACAACCTAATTTATTTGACTTGCACATGAACTGTTGTTCTGGAGACTGACATGATCGCTGGAATGAAACATGCACAATATACATACATTTTTCCTTGATCGGTCCAAATGGAACCCTTCCCCGGAATTAACTTATGAATATCACACGTTATTTACTCATGATCGCTAAACATGAAAACCATACAGTGCATTTTCTCAATATTGTCACTTTTAAACTGCAGCCTGTGTGCCTGAGCTTTGTCTTTCTGTCGGCGCATGTCGAGACGTTCAACAGAGCAAATAACCCTGTCACGCCAGAATTTCTCACATTATTTACAGACAGCACAGACCGTTATCATTAAAAATTCAGTTCATTCAAGTTTGTCGGAAACAAATAACTGAACATCCAATGATTCCCACATCCGCTACTATAACTTGAACTGTAGCCTCCATGCCAAAGAAGAAAAAAACAGCGAGCTATTAAGTTTTTGCATTTTGACGACAGCCAATAGTAAGTGAGGTTCAGAGGAACAGGGCTCTACTGTATGAAGCGGTTGCATTGTAACCAGCTCAGTGGAGGGAACTAATTGTCATGATTTGTCTTTCCCACAAATGGAGACACAGGCTCTGTTAAACCATGGCTATAATCAGTCAGTCCCACCCGCAGTCAAAGTATATTACACATAGTCTTAGATCTCAGACATTGTTTTTTTTCTTGTTTTTTTTTTCATCAGTAGGAATGTTTCTGTGGAATTATAACCTGCCTATCCGAATTTCCAAAACAAAGTCATTTGCGACTCTGCTTTCATTTGAAGAGAGGCCGTAAATGGAGTAGCGTCATGTCCTCTTTGCACAGCAGCACATCCAGATATAATGGTTTCGGTGAGTGTAGGTTAAGAGAGGCAATATTTTTTGGCAGTTGACACTGTGTGTTATTTCCATGCAATGTGATAACATTCACCCTTCATAGTAAGCTTGCTTTTTGCCCATATATCCCTCTTATAGGGGTGGGGTTCTATTCGGCGTAGTCATCAACTTGCAACATGCTAAAGCAAGTGGCACGGCTTTATGACAGCACAATATGTCTGAAAAATATTTCCTTTTAATCACATACTTCCTTTTACTCGCATAAGTATGCTGGACTATGAACACATCGTATGTATAACATAGTATACCACTCTGGACATAGCACTGGAGTTTTGGCTGGATCTGTTGGCTAACATCATATTGATAGCTCGGTTCTTCTCCAAACCCCCAAACAACTAGTCCCACATCTGCCTGCACTTTTGTCTTCTCGGATGTGATGTGTTCATCTGATTCAGATCATATTCAGGGCGTCATCTTTTTTTTAATTATTAATTCATTTTAAGGATTTTGCTGCCACAGTAATGACAAACCGATGTCACCAGCACGTGTACGTCTTCAGAAAATGGCTACGACTTTAGTGTAGTGCCCGGCTGAAATGAAGGGATGACTTGGTGATGGACCGGAGGTGCTCTTTACCGACCAGAGAGACCTGTTCCTGGACTCCCCGTGTGGCGAACCAGCCCAACCTGAGACTGAGTTTGGATGAGGTCAGTGTGAGGCTAATGAAATGGATTATTCACTGTGCGTGAACTGTGAATGCCCCTGGGTCTCAGTCGTCTGACATCCGCCCTCTAATCCACCTCCCACAATGCATTTGGTTTCCTCCGATGTCCCAGAGTTACATCAATACAGGTGGGCCAAGTTAATCAGACTGAGTTGGCAGGAGAAGAGGGCTGACACATTGCTGTATTGATATATGCTGCCGCAATTCACATGTTGGTACAATACCAGAATCCATGATACATCCGTCGGAATGATTTCCCACTCGAGGGAGGTTTGTCACCTCCCCAGAAATCTCCATATTGATCTCACTCTGTTCTGCAAGTAACGCAAAACTGCCCCTCTGTGAAACAATATATTTTGGCATAATGGAGAAAATCACACTGTAGTGGTGAAATGTTAGCGCTGGCGCGGGACTTCCAGGTTCGAAAATTTTGTCTATTTACTCTGCACTTGCTATTGCTGTACATAAAAACAAAGGTCTGAATCAGCCGAGATAAGGTGTTGCATCATTGCTGTACAGCCCCGCAATCACAGTCACAGTCCACTCTTATCACAAATCAAATATTTGCCGATGGCTATTTGAGTCGTCTGCTCAATTATCTGTATTGTTGACAGAGTAAAGACAAATGCGAAATAATTTGGGTGTACCACGTGTCATAATGCAATGGCTTTTTTAATATATATATATATAAATATATAAATATATATATATATATATATATATATATATATATTTCCCACAACAAATTCAGCCCCATGTTTAACTCTTCCTGTGGAAGCATGGACACGAAGCTGTGGCTTACCTTATTTTCTTAGCTTTGTGACATATGAAACGGGCTTATTTATTGTGTGTGTAATTCTTATGTTTTATTTTTAGCGTAATAAACTGCTAATGGTCCAACCTTGTCTTAATGCATATATGTCGAGTGCTAAAAAGCTCATGGCTGTCAGTCTGTTCATATGCTCATGAGTGCGTCATGGTTTATGTTCATAGCTTTATACTGGAATTATGGTGAGAGCATTGACCCTGTTGTCTACTAGGATGTCTGTAGTCTAGCTCTTGTTCCCAACAGTGTTTAAACAAAAGCTTTTGTCAATCCTAAATAACAACAAATGTATGAAGTTGAGGAGTGACTATGGATAGTAGGCTTGGGCGATATCCCAAATTTTATATCGTGATGCAGTCCTGCCCAAGTATAACTTTGTATACAAAAACACTTCGTATTTGTTTTCTTTGGAGAAACGGTGAACCCTCACCGGATCACGCGAACGGATTTCAAGTTGCGTGGGCGTTCACATTACGTGTGTGCGTAAAGGATTTCCCGTTTGCCACGCGAACAGTTACAGGCACCAAGCAAGTGCGAGTGAGGAGATATATACGTAGAATATTAAAAATAATAATTTAACTTATTTTGGCATTCTCAGCGTAAGAAATACACTGTTTGGTGTGTTTTGGTGGTCAAAGTGTGAGACTTGGCCGCTCTGCATAGCAATTATTAAAAAACATTTTTTAGAATATTGTTTTTGTAATGCAAGTGATAACCTGGAGCCGCAACTTAATCACCACTGGCACCACCTCGTCCAAATCCTCCATCTGCTTCCTTGCTTTTGCACCGCTGCGTGCATATGTCCACATACTGTACATCCTCTCTGTGTGCGCATGTGAATGAGCTTTGTCCGTCCGTCGCTCCCCGTGGTCCCATGGACGGGGAGGGGGCGATATGTAGATACTCTGAAAATATTGCAAGTGGTGGCAAATATCGCGATATTCAATATAATCGAATATCGGCCCAAGCCTAATTGATAGATGATGCGGGTCTGGACTACAAATATTAGCAACATTTATAATCTGAAAATACTTCCCTGATGATGAACATTTTTTTCAAAGCATTGCCCAAATACAGTATGTAAAATGTATCATTATACTGTTGTAATTGCTGGGACAAACTTGTTTTACATGGAATCTTGATGCTGAAGCCCCCTTGAATGCACATTGTCTGTCTGCCATGAATTGAAAAAGTGTACAAAAAAAACAATGTTTTCTTATTTCTTTCTCTTGGTCCTAAAGTATAAGAATGTTATTATTATTATTTTTTATGTCCAATAATATATCTTGTGCTAAACATAAGTGTTCAAGCCTCACAGGAGACTCATTACAGTTATTTAGGTATTTGAGGCAGGATCCAATTGCTGAAGGGTGGAAAATTGGGCAAAAAAAAAGGATTCGATTTCATAACAACATTGTCTTCTTCCCTGTGTCTCACGGGCTGTTGATTTGGATCCTGCCGCAGACCAGACTCCCCCCCCCCCCACTGACTGATGCGTCTTCAAGCCTCAGCCTTTGTGTTTTAAATTTCAAATGATGGATGATTCAAAAGAACGGCCCCAAAAACTAGGCTTCACGGGAGAAGAGCAATTACAGCTGTGTTTTTCTATCCAGGCTTCCTACGAGGAGGAACTGGTACCACTATTTCATTGTCTGCACTGAATCCATGCCCTGAATTTTAATTATTAGAACTGTACAGACTTGTTATGTTACCTTGTAGTCAGTGAAACGTAACAACTCACATGTAATCTTTTTTTCCCCCCAATATATACACCCAGCGTGGTTCTATTTGTTAAAAAAGAAAGCAGAAAATCATGTAACTAGCTTCTTTTACCATCCGACCTGTTTGATATGGCACCTGTATTTTTCAGTTAGGGAAATGTTCCAATATCTAATTTAAGCTGACACCAGTAACTGTATTGATTCATCCTTACTCCCTGTTATGGACCTTGGCTAAAGAAAGGCAAATGATGACTACTCTTTAATGGGGAAAAAAACCCATTCAACTTGTAGAATCCTTGAATTGGCAAATTCAACAGATGTAGTTTGTTTTCTTAAAGGTTGTGGTCTCTGAGGTTTTGTTACCTGCCTATCTTGTCTGTGGTTTGATAAGTGGTTTCTTTAAGTGAGTCTAGTTTCACTCTTCTCTAAAAGAGCTTAGCTTTCGGCATTTAGCAACTGGAAATGCTATTACTATTTTAGACTATACTATAGTATTTTAGTCCTGGGATGAGGCTACTTTCAACTGTGTGGAATGAAAAGCCATCATCAGGGAAAAAACTATACTGAATTTCAAACATTACAAGTCACTTGGCTGTCGGTTGCATTTCAACAGCCTTACAAACTCACATTTGGTGGGTAAAAGCAATTAATAATGTATGTTTTTTTTAATATTCACTTTCTCATGGGTCTTGCCACCCACCGGTGTCGATGGCAAACCGTGGAATAACCCTGTTACGGGGGAGTGCGTCTTATGTTGTTCAGAGTTATAAAGGATCATGGATGCATGTCTTGCCTTACTTTCTTTACAGGAGCTCAGCTTATCCACTCATTAATATTTCCCCTTCTTCCAAAGAGAGAATTCATTTCCGGCAACACCTGTAACTTAAAAATTCGACTAATATAAATGATAAATAATAATATAAATACTGCTATGTCAAAAGAGCAGTCAGTGCAATACCAAAGTGTTTTGTTGCAAATGTCTCCAGTTTCCTTTTGACGTCAAAGGGTCAGCAGTCAGTGGGGGTACAGTGGGTTGATTTGGATGCACTAATGGACTTAGTTGGAGCAGGACAGCCCATACTGCTGTCTGTGATGCTAAGTAGGCTAAATCTATTAAGCTCGAGACTGCTCACACACCTGCTGGGCAACACTGTCCATCAATAGCTGGTGAATATAGCATTTTTTTTTTTTTCTGGACAGTTGGGCTGCTTAAAGCGTGCACTGTTCAAGATGATCTAGTGTTGTGCCTCTAGCCGTTGAGCTAGAGTGTCTAAACAGCCCTTAATTGCAATACATCTCCTGATTCCCTTTGCCTCATATGCAGTTGTATGAGACAAATGCTCGAGTCTAATGAGAACATACATTTGTTAGCGCTTGTTTATCCTGATGGGTCCGGATAAATGAAGAACACTATCCTTATTTATCATTATTCATTTCAATTATAATTGTATTAGTTCTTCATGTGGAACACTTGGTGAAAGGGAAGATACATTCAGAAGTATATTGTAATTTAAGGTTTACTCAAAATATAACCCAAAATAGCACCTCCTGCCAAGAATCTAGAGAATCTTACACAGTGCCCCTTTAAGTTAGCTAAGTGAATTTCATTACTTGTCTACATAATGAAAATAAAAAAATACATATCTTGTAGTTGGCTATGAATAGAAAGTCCCAGTTCAGGTTCTACAGCATCCGTTTTAGCATATTTAGCCTACACTATGTTACCTCCACACAGAGTGGCAAAAGACAATTTGGCTCGATATGTAAACAGCAGCAGAGAACAATAAACCTCAGTGTGCAACAACGATGACCCCGTAAATAGCAATAGCCTCGGAAAATGTGAGTCGGCTCGCAACAGCAAAGCACCCAGCACAGCCCACCCCACCCCGGCCTCCACTCCTCCCCAACAGGCTCTTATCAACTGAGACATGTCAGCTCTCGGTGTCCACTGCTCAGTCTCTCTGTTCCTCTCTGACGTTGTAATTGGGGAGAGTGTCGCACAACAAACCCACGTGTGTCCCAGGAGTTTTCGCGTGTCATACGCAGCTCTCCTCTCCGTTTTACCCGTCTAGAAAAGTTTAACGAAGGCCCCCTTCCATTTCACCCCTCCCCAAAGCCGATTTTGAGTTGTCCCGCACAGGTGAGTTGTGTGCAGACTCCTGGTTTGCTGCCTGTACTCATGGTGCTGGTGTGTTGAATGTCCGTGTCCAGAGATAAAGGCAATGGCTGTGGCGCAGAGCCAGCCAGATGGCCGGGAATTTCTCTGTAACTG
The DNA here is from genome assembly GCF_960531495.2 of Zeus faber. NCBI lineage: Eukaryota > Metazoa > Chordata > Actinopteri > Zeiformes > Zeidae > Zeus > Zeus faber. The sequence continues at coordinate 26,771,320 of NC_137202.1, forward strand.
CCTGATAAAGTCCAAAGTAACAGTGGAGGTGCAACAGCACAGTCTTAGATAATCCCCCCCCCCAAAAAAGAGAGTTCCCTAGGTGACAACTGGGCACCCACAGACTTTTTAATTACACCTGAATCCCAGTGTGCTGAGAGAGGATATATTTGGTAGGAATAGCGACATTGTTAATCAACCAGCTCTCCCTTTTTTCTTTTCCTCCTCGCCTTTCTACTCGTTCTCACATGAGCCCTCTTGCACGCCCTCGCTCTCACTCTCACTTCCTTTCACACCCCCAGCACACACAACACACTCTCGTCTCCTCCCAGCGCCGGTGACTCATCCTCACCAGAAGCCACATTGTGTGCTTACCTACAAGGTTTAACATTTAATTACTATGCCTCACATAGATCTAGATCAGTTCTTCATGCTTTTCTGTTGGGGTTTTATTTCTGCTGTTTTCTGTTAAATATGCATTGAGCTGACCTGGGCAATGGTTGAATTAGAGTAGACTTGTGTCCTTTTTCAAAATTTCAAGGGTGCTTAAGATAGTGTGTGTGTGTGTGTGTGTGCGTGCGTGCGTGCGCAAACCCACAGGCAAATCTGTATCTATCAAAACGATCCTCTTTTCCAAAAGAGGCCCTTAAAAAGGATGATGGGAAGCAATGAAGATATGTTCCGTACGTCACTCAGGAATATATCTGTTAGGACAGACGATCTTTTGCTCTGCTTTTCTGTCTGTTTACTTAGCCACCCCCAAGCCCCCTTTTCCGTCTTGGACCGTCGCTGTGAGTGATTACAATGCAACCTGACCCAAAAGTGGGTCAGGAGGAAGTTCAGCATTGGGAAGTTGTGATTTTTTTTTTTTTTTTTTTTTTTCTTTTTCTTTTTTTTTTTTTCAGTGTGTGCATGAGCAACTCACTGAATTTTCTTGAATTTCATAGGAAAGTTAGGACAGAGCAGAGCCCTTTAACACACCTGTGGAGCTGTCTTGTGTCTTAGATTTAGTTGATATCAGTTCTGACATGCTGAGGTATCCAGTCCACGACGATGCATAAAAGAATCCCCCCCAAATTAAGATATCTGTAATGCTGTAAGTGCTGGTGTACCCATTTCCCTCTATGAGGGTGAGGTATGTCGCTCTTACCTGTCTTAATTTTAATCCTAGGGATGTGTGTTCAGTGTTCCTTAAAGTGTAGCAGCAGGCTTAAATTGGCCATAACATTGTGGCTAGTGTTTTCACCTGATGCATCGAATTTGATGAGGAATTTGCCTCACGGGTCTGACAATGACATAAATCCACAGAATCCAGATTCAGTGGCAGGTCACAAAGACTTCTGTTAATCAAAAGGTACAAGTGCTTGAAGACGAGGGAGACCCAACTCCCGTGGTCTTGATAGGAATTTGATTGCTGGCTTGCTGTGTTATCGTTCTAGTCTAGACTGCCACGCCCACAGAGGTGCTACGACAGACTGAAGACATGAGTGGCACTGGAGAGAATTGGTCTTGTCTGGTGTCGAAAAGGAATTTCAGCCGTGCCCGATTCCCAGATGTGAACGTGCATCATGAAGTGTGCTAACACTGTGTTAGTCATGCCACTTATCTTTTTCTTCTTTTTTCTCCCTCTTCGTCTTTTTCTACAGGCTTTGCAGTCTCACGTTGAAGAAACTGATTGTCCTCAAAGAGCTGGATAAAGAGCTCAACTCCCTCTCCATAGCTGTTAAAATACAGGTAGGTTCTCTCCCTGGTGTGAACGGAAACATCCATGAGTGCAGCCTCTTGAATGCAAATGTACATAAGGTCTGGAGTCTGAACGCTGGCTCAGTGTTGCTCACTGCTACAATGATTAAGGCCACGCCTGGTAGATTGTCTGGAAAAAAAACAGTGGTAAGATATGTCACTAATTCCTGTGATTGATAGAAAGCTTTAATTTTTTATCATCAGCACACCACTGACTCACGTCCATTCACACGGTACTAAATGTTTGCACCCGCACCTCCCAAGAACAACTGTGCTTCACCTTGAATGATCTCCGCTGGCGCGCGATCTTCTGATCACCGCCGGGACACTCGCTCCTTTTATGTAGTCAGGCTTTACGGCCTTAAAGACTCAACAAGTGTCAGAAGCAGTTGCAAAGATGACGGTCCGCTGACTCCGACACGGTCTATCTTTGGAGAGATCTGAACGGCAGCAGGTGCACAACTGTGTGTGTGCATGCATGTATTATGTATGTCCATGTGCACACACAAACGCTAACACAGATTGGTGCCTGTCGGTGACCTCCGGGACATAGTTTCCCCCACGAAAACGTTGTTTTTCTCTGAAACCTTCTCTGCATTTATCCGGGAAAGCCAAGTGGATGTGGCAGAGATGTAGAGTGGTCTCATAGCAACACGTTGTTTCAGCTGTTCAAACCTGAGCCCTTCATACTTTGCCAGAACAAGAAAATGAAATCAACATCATCTTTTGATTCCAATAATCTGCCAGAAACCAGCTCGCTGGCCCTTGAGGGCAAGAAATGTCTCCACATTTTTGCTTTGTTTATTTTTGGTTTATTGACATCCATCCCACCTCTCCCTCAACAGGGACAGGGTTGTGTGACGTGCTTTAAAATCGTTCTGCTCCCGTGCACCCCTCCCTGCCGAGCAGATCTCTGAGCAGGAATGTGCCAGGACCTGTGGCCTCGTCTGCAGAAAACAGACTACGTGCCCATCATGGCAGCTTGTGTGTGTGTGTGTGTGTGTGTGTGTGTGCGCGCGCACAGGGAAGAGAAAGCACTTATATACCAACCAAAAAACATGATCATATAATTTTCGCTCAGTGCAAATGCAGAATATGGAGATGACAAATAACAGCTATTTGAACAGTGCGTTTGTCCTTGACTGTTTGCCGGAATGTTAGTGATGTGGCATCATGTTTTTTTTTGGGGGGATTTTTTTTGAAGGCAAATGAAAACAGCAAAATGTCTGAAGCCTCTTGTGAAGTAAACAATTTTCCACTCTGGTACTTTTTCATGTCTGGGTTATAATGAAAAGCAATAATTGTAATTTAAATACCGACCCTCACTCAGACAGAACTAATTTCATGCTGTGTTAAAGCGGTTCACTTCACCACCCAGCTTCAATGGACCTTCATTTAGGTTGTATCAAAAGAGATGCGCAAGCTTGTTTCATTACCTAATTTTATTATTTTAAGATCCCAATGTTGACACTTATGCTGATTGATCGCGCAGCAGAGCGGATCGAGCCACGCTGCCTTTTTATTACTATTATATTTTTGGACGGCGCAAAACAAGGGCAAATTGCACTCAGCAGCAAAACCTTAATGGCCGTGTTTGCGCTGGCCTATCATTTGCGCAGTGTATTTTGTGAATCGGAAGCTAAGACGGCGCAGACAGTGGGCACAAATTGATGCGCAACTCACGGTGCTGTTAGCGGCCGCAATACATTTTTGTGAATTCACCCCTCGGAGGTGCTTGGGATGAGTGAGCAGAAAGCAAGTCATAGGAGGCCATTTTAAAAGTGCACTCTCAGCCGGGGTGCACAGATGCACATACCACTACTGCTATCTGGTATATGTTCCAATACTTAACTCATGTACTCGTAAAAACAAAGAAAACTAAACTTGACACCTACATAACATGGCGAAGTTGCATGGAGGTCCAGCTTTCTGTTTTGTTCTTCATTCTCTGTTATTCTTGTGTTATGTTTGGTTTTGTTTAAACAAAGCACTGAATAAATGAATGACTTCAAATAATACTTCTGCCAACACACTTCTATTTACACGTAGAGTCTTCAAAATCAGTACACTCAGTATTACAGTCACATTAGCAATCTGTTACGTTGAGCACCCAAGAATAACTGTTCAGTACTGCTATCAGCAACACAAGTATACGGCCAGTAGATGAGCCTCTCTATACTGCTAAACGAAGATTTTTATTTATGTTATATATCCTGCTGCAAAACGCACGCAACATAATAAACGGCTGCTCAATAGTTCGATTTTAGTTCTCGCAGTGGTTTCTTTAATTACCCATAAATATTAAGATGTGGTCATTGAAGCTCAGCGACGGAGCAACAAATGCCCCCATATAAACCTGTGGCTAGGCGGATGAAATGGTGCCGCTCTAGTGTTAATTGAGCGCAAATTTTATCAGTGTGCTCACCCCATTTCCCTTCCGACTATACATTTTTGTTTAACGTCTTGCACATCGCTGCAACGTTCTGTGTGAAGTCGATACAAATCATTTCCCCCCATCGTTGTGTGTCATGCTGAAGGAACAGATTCATCCAGAGCGTTAAATCTGTCTGTTTGGGCTGAACCGCCTGCAGGAGAGATGAGCCAGCTCTGTCCGCCTGCCACCGCCGTGCTCCGGAACTAGAGCATTTAATCCAATTTCCAGCAGCTTTGGCTTTAGAGGACAGCGATATTGGGAAGATGCATCTTTGAGAGCTGATGGGTTTGGCAGACATTTTTTACTGTCGGGCAAAGCATCTGAATGCTGCGTTGTTACGTGTCGTCAACTTCTCCATTAGGCGTACACTGTCTGTGTCCTGGCCATTGGTCTCTCTCTTCCACTCCATGAGACCTGTTATATTTCAGCCGTCGTCATACTAGCAGCAAAACCGCCATTTTTAACAGCAAGAAGCAAAAAGACAATGTGCCTCATTCAGTCTACCACGATCTTTGCTTGAATTGCGCATACGCATGTAAATCCACAAATCATACATATAGAAATATAAATAAAGATGACAGAGTCCTTCAAAATGATATAGCCAATTTTAATGCATCAGTGCTGGCGACAGCCATGGCACATATGGTTTCATGTTTTCGCGTTGTCCTTCCATCTGTACATGCATACAACGTCCGTCCCATTCTCGTAAATGTGATAGCTCAGGAACGCCTGGAGGGAACCGCTTCAAATTTGGCACAAACGTCCACTTGCACTCAAGGATGAACTGATTCGAATTTAGTGGTCAACGGTGGAGGTTCACTGTGACCTCACAAAACATGTTTTTTGGCCATAACTCAATAATTCATACGCTAATTATGACAACATTTCACACAAACGTCTAAAAGGATAAAATGATGAAGCGATGACATTTCATATCCAAAAGGTCAACTTCACTGTGACATTTTAATGTTCTGCAAAACCACTTTTCTGGCTGTTACTCAACACCATGACTTAGGAACAAAAGTGTATTGTGACCATACCGAGTCTTGACAGACATGGATGTAAACTGCGACTTGACTGGAAATTAAAGGGGGGCCTATTATGCAAAACTTACTTTTTCAGTGCTTGTGTACGTACATTTGGGTGTCTGATGGGCCCACTAACAACAAACTGTGAAATAAGTAGGGCTGCCCCATGAAAGTCGGCGAGTCGAAACATCAGTCGGAAACCTGTCAGTCAACTAAGATTCTTCGAGCAGTCGTTTTTTGGGGGTTTTTTTGTCAGTCAGTGTGCATTACAATAACAGGATAAGACAGATATATACGCTTACAAAATGCACGGGGATAACATTTCAATGAGGAACTATAAATCAGGAGAATTAAGTAATATATTTTTGTATGTGTGAATGGTCCTGTCCGTGTGCCCCGATCGCCGTGCCCCATTCCTCCAAATAAAACAACTAAAAACAGTGTGGTTTTTGTTGTTTTGTTTGGAGGAACGGGGTCGGGGCACAGAGAAATGGGGCATTTTCTGCGCATTACGCTTGAAGAGGGGGCGGTCGGGGCACAATCTGCGCTCGCCGTGCCACGGTCACTCAGAACGGGGTCTCCCCCTGCGTGTGTGAGCCAGGCAGAGGGAGCTGGCCCCGGCACCCTTGCACATATCTCCATTCCGGCGATGGAGCGGTAGAAAGAGATGTCTCTCCTGATAACAGAGAAAAATGCTTCTTATCGAATATCTTAATCTTATTGTCCGGAAACTTCAATGATCGTTGCATCGCGCCAGTAAAGGGGCGAAAATAGGCGTGTCTTCCCAGAGGGCTCATGCCGACCCCTGCCTACCGCTGAAAGCTCCTACAATGGGCACGTGAGTATCAGAACTGGACCATGGAGCAATGGAAGAAGGTGGCCTGGTCCGATGAATCACGTTGTCTTCTGTGGATGGGTGGGGTTAGGGTCCGGTTCAGTGGATCATCTGTGGGATGTGCTGGAACAACAAGTCTGATCCATGGGGGCCCCACCTCACAACTTCCAGAACTTAAAGGATCTGCTGCTAACGTCTTGGTGCCAGATACCACAGGACACCTTCAGAGGTCCTGTGTAGTCCATGTCTCCACAGGTCAGAGGCATGGAGTGTTTTGGTGGCACAAGGTGGAGCTACACAATATTAGTGGTTATTAGTGGTGGTTTTAATGTTGTGGCTGATCGGTGTATAAACTACATTTATAATTAAAAAATATATCATGTATCATATTCCCTGATAACAAAGATCACCAGGCAGCCGTGCAAAGGGCTGGGATGCCCAACACAATTGGAGCAGTAGATTGCACCCATGTGGCATCAAAGCACCAGCCAGCCTCCATTTAATATATAAATAGAAAAATCAGCATTAATGTCAATCCACTTTTTTTTATTTCAGCCACAGCCACTGCATCTGTTACTGCGGCCCCTTCCTGTCAAGAGATACACTTTCTGGCTTTACCTTCACTTTTTTAGTGCGCTGTGCGAGTTGTGTCTTTCCTGATCGTGCAGAAGAAACTCTCTTATATGGAGATGTCGTGGCCTGGTTTATTCTAACTAGAAGCAGTGGGCATGGGCCTGTCAATGTCAAATGGTTCTGATTAATCAAGATCAGCACGTGGATAGGAAGAAATGGCTGGTAGGCACGCTTCTTGAATTTGCATCAAGGTTTTTTTCGGTCTCCAGTAAGAACATTTATACATGCTCAATGTCTGCAGTTCGTCCAAATATTGCTTGGGGGCTTGTTTTCGTTATTAATAAGCAGAGTGGCAGACTTTCTTATTCAGTGCGCTCCCTTGCTTTACGGTACATAATACACTTTGCATTCAGCATACTGACAATGGTGTTGGCGGACAGCTTTTCTCTAATCAAGCTCTTTCTTACCTTGTAGTGCACTGCCTACTTTTGTAGCTTACATCCGCAGTCTCCCCACACCGTCACCAACATTTCGGACTGTTTCCCAGTTCAGAGCAGAAGGCGGAAAGAGAGAACACGAGAAAGAGAGAGAGCAGCTTAGTCTCTAGGAGGCTCTGGGTTCCTGGGCTAATCTCTTGTCTTCTGTCATCCTGATGTCTGCCAGATCTGCTGCGTATCCCAGGCCTCCTGACAAGCTCTCCTACTCATTCATTGGCTCTGTTGATGTAGGTTGAAGACACACTGCACCCCATTACTTCCCGTGTTGGTGGCCTAAGGATATGTAGACATTATCCATGGAAGAGTCAAAATCCACATCTTGCAGTAGAAGTGCATCCGCGTTGTCTCTGATGGAATGTACTGGTGCCTTTTTTTGTCAGACATAGTGCTGAATATTCCCTCTTGGCTACTTGCATTGGCATGCAAGTAGCCAATAGTTCCTAGCCAGAATTCCGAACAAATATTTCAGTTATAATGACACTGAGATTACTGAAGTCCCTGTGAGTTTAGTCTTAGTCGTTGATCTATTTCAATGTTAGTTTAGACAAATCAGATACAATTTGAAACCAACCACCCAAGTTGAAACTTGGGTGGCTGGTGCATGTAAATGGTCGGTTGCATGTAAATAAAACATAATCTATCTTTAAACAGCAATGCTAGGTTGATATCTGTTTTAGCCAGCAGAGCTTTGTTACAATTACACGAGGACAGTATCAGAACCCAGTACTGGTGTCTGTAATTCTGCATCTGTAGTTTGACATCATCCACTTGAGCTATGGAATTGTTGATGTGTGTTCATTTGAACTGTTTGTACATTAAAATGATCTTTTAAATAAAAAAAGGGAAATAAAATTCAAGTGGAATCTGCCTCTTAAAATCTGGGCCTGTGGGTAGATTTGGGGCTGGAGACGATCGTTTCCCACAGGCGTTTGGAGCTTTGCTACTCTAGATGAGTTCTTGCATCTCTTCATTTTGGCCCCGGAAGGCCACCGCTTCTCAAAAGCTTGTAGCAGTGGAAAAATGGAGAACAAGAGGGAGGCACATTCAGTACAGTTCCCCTGCCAAGACTCTATTGTTAATGCATGTCGGGCAGTTTGAGAGTGCTTGGCTTTTGTGTCTTGATTCATTGCACTGGCTTCGCCTGGGAAGGGATTGCATACAAGGCTTCTCTTTGTGGAGTTTCAGTTGGTGACAAGTTCAACCTCGCACACAAGAGATTTACCCCCTTATTTTTCCACTTGATGCAAAACAACTGCTGCAGTGTCTTGGATGGTTTGCTTGAGTATAATTTGAAAAGAAAAAAAAAATGAAAAATGCTGAATGTTAAGTAGAATAATTTTTTGTCATCTGTCTTTGTCGACCTCATGGAATCTGCTGCCTGCATTCTCAAGTGTCTTTACTGCCGTCTTAACTGCTGGCATCAAAGTAAATTATCCCAACCAGGAAAAATGTGTTTAAATTAAATATGAAAAGAATAGTTGAATTCTCAAGGTGCAAATTACTTTGAAAATTTTGTTTGAACCAGTTGCAAACGTTTGATTTGTGGAGTGTCTAGTGTTCAGTTCAGTGTAAGCCATCTTATCTTAAGAGAGCATCCATCCTTCAGCTCCACAGAATCTTGTATATTGTTTGCACTAGCTCTCCTATTTTTATCGCTCGAATGATCTGAGGGAGTCTGATAATTGAAGTGCGAGTGTGTATGCCAGCTCTATGGACTGTGACTCCACTCTGCTCCATCCTTTTCCCCTCAGTGCCTCATTAGCGGAGTGCCATTGATGACAGCTACCTATTGTTTCAGCTCTATGTTGGTATCATTGCCTCCCACACTCGTCTATGACCTTTTCTCACTATAAAAAAAAAATTATATATATATATATATATACACACACACACTGGTGAAGGGTAAACAAGGTAATTGAGCTTGGGTTTTATCTTCTAGTTTGGCTCTGATTGGTTGATTCTGCTTGTGTAAAATATGCTGCTTGATGGATTCCTAGATTACAGTCTTTTTTTGCTCTTATTTTTTACCCCTTTGAAATAAACTAAACTAGCCATGGCCATTTATCACCATTACTCATCAAATGCCTGGCCATTTAATTTGATATCCGACATGATATAGCATCTCTGCCGTGGCACTCAAACCGTTGGCATTAGGATCTGATGTCGTACTTGCCGGATCACACTGTTAAAAGATTCCTTCCGCGGGTATTAAAGTCAGACACAGGATATCCTAGTGGAGGCATGTTGCTCACCAAATCCTATTTTATGTAATCGGTAGCCTGCTAGATACCTTGACTTAAGTTCTGAACATTCATAAAATTTGCATAGTATGCTACTGTTCCGCCAATTGTTACGCAACGGATGCCTACCAGCTCAGGTCACAGCCTAACACTTCTGACTGTGACTGGAGCTGATGGCCAAACCAATGAGTTTGTGAACACCTGTTTCTAGAAAATGATGATGAAAAGCCATTCAAGTCAAAGAGAGACTGAACCCATAACGCAATGACATAGTGAACACGCTGGCCCAGAGGCCCCTGAGGGATATTTAGGATCGGACACCTGTTCCACTGAGGATAAATGGGTCGTCAACGTTCCTTTTTAAAAATAAATAATTAAAAGATGGCCACCCTGGCAAAGCCATAACTGTTCTTATTGACTGCATTTCATGTTGAGACACCAAAACATCTTGAGCTAAAAAAAAACCTCATTTACCTGTGAAGGAACCCAACCAAATTGTCAATAACACCCCTTAAAGACAAGAAGACGAAAATGTCATTGTAGAATTACATTCCTGTCAAAGTGACTTAACAGTTAATGTATGCCTCAAAAAACAATTAGTTAATTGTGGGACCACAATCAATCAGTTCCATTAGTACACAATAGCAGCTAGCAATTATCTTCTTACTTTCTTGGATTGACTTCTTAATAAATGTTATCTCCATGGTGGAGTCAAATAATTGCATAGTATGTCCTAAGTAGTGCACTAATGTGATACACAACATCTTAAATAGTGGGTTAACGGATTGTGTTTACTAAGCAGTTGGTAGCATAAAATCATTCAAGCTGTTCTTGTAGCTCTGTTGTTGATCTTCATGGTTTCCAAATTGGAACGTGCCTCGGCCGAACACAACCTGAGGTGCCTTGCTCCACCATAAAGGCCAATTTGGCATTCACATAAAAGGATCTTGAGTTATACCCACAAAACAAAACACAGGCAACTTCTCAGTAACCTCAAGGACTTTGCAAACACACAAACAGAGCTATGTATCACAATTTGACTCCAGTTTTACCGTACCGCTTAATTGCATTACCACTGTCAGGTACCATCTGGTATCCAAACAATCACTGATATTTGACGCCAAATTAGTTTAGCACATCAGGGCTGGACATTCAGCGCGCAGTGATAAACAAAGCTGTTTTCTCGTCAACACTAGGCTACGAGCTGACATCAACTGTGGAACATAGACTCAAACACCATACATTTTCTATATAGAAGGCTGACGATCTTGTTTTAGCAAGAGCTTGCCATTTTGAACTTTCAGTATTAAAATCAGCTATTTAAAAAAAAAAAATGTTGCTGACTGTGGAAATGACATATTGTAGCAGGGCAATAGAAAACATTCAATGGCTCAAAAAGGCAAAAACATAGACACTTGGATGAGAAGAAAATGATAATAATTATAAGACACTTCCACAAGTGGTAGCTGGAAATGAAATGTAGCATGGTCGTAGCTAAAAGCCCGATTTTGTTTTGATATAGTAAACAGTGTAATTTCTCGTGAGATAGGACATAATAAACCAAGCCACGTCCAAATACACTCCTAGAGGAGAAGACATTTTCTAATGCATGTAACAGCTGGCCTGGTTTTGACTTTAATCATGGTCTGGAGGGTAAATGGAGAGACAATCTTCTCTACCCAAATAAAGACTCAAAGCCTTCCCTCGTCGGATTTGCTTGTAAGCAAGGCACACTGAAGAGCAGCACAAGTGTTCCGTCCAAAGTCTCCGGAATTAATGAACCTTAAAGATATGTTTTGATTTACTTTTTTTTTTTTTTATTTACACTTGGTGTAGAAGATTTAAAATGAAGTAAAGATTTTTTTTTTGAGACTTTGTTCATTGATTGTCGTTCCAGGGTTCCAAACGGCTCCTGAGGTCAAATGAGTACATCATCCCACCCAGCGGCCTGATGGAGACGGATCTGGAGCTCACCTTCTCATTACAGGTAACACACTCAGGACAATGGCAGACCTGCCTAACTGCACACATTTTGTGTACCTACTTTTTCTGAGTAGTGTATATCAGATTCTGTGCCATTCAAATTCTGTGCCATACCATATAACTATAATATTAATGTATATTTGCAGTTAAAAGTGACCCTTTCATTTGAAGTTTGAACTGGACTTTTCCATGGTAGTTATATGTTGTGTTCTACTAAAACTCAGTGAGAGTTACAGGTTGAATTATACTGAAACTTGGTGACAGCCCCATATTCAATTCTATTGGAAATCGGTGACCGTTTCATGTTCTATTATTGTTGCATAGTGAATAATGAACAATAATAAACACAGTTCAAAATCAGCAATCTCACTTTTGCTGTAACTGAAAATTTTAGCAGTAGTCCGTATGTGCAGCTGTCCTGTCAAGTCAGTGTGGTCGGATCACGTGATGTAATTTAGCTGCAGTAACTCAAACACCATGGAGACTCCCTGTTACACTATTGTGGTTCTCAAAATATTTTCCCAGCGTTGACAGGTCTGCAATGAACACATCTGTGTTCTTTCCTCTTTATTTGGTGATTGTATAGATAGGCTAGCTTTTTGCATTAAAATGTAGCTTTAAATGTTTAAACCCCTGTTTATACTGTGCAGCTCTGGGCATCTAACCTTCAAATGTAATGGAATAAGAACTCTGCAACCAATAATTATCTTCACATTCACCAAACAATCGCATAGTCCAGTAAATAATATGCTTGGTTTTTAAGCACTCTTGATCTGAGATTATCTCTAACAGCCGCGGTTCTAACAGGGCCACCTGTGTGTCTTTAAGTAAGAGTGTGTTTATTGTTTTTAATGTCGCTTGCTGATTCCCATACCCTATGTTTTGTTTCCTTGCTAGTACCCCCATTTTCTAAAGAGGGACGCCAACCGACTCCAGATCATGCTGCAGAGGAGAAAACGTTACAAGAACCGAACCATCCTGGGCTACAAGACGTTGGCCGTGGGAGTGATAAATATGGCAGAGGTACCCTGCCGGGACACACCCTCCATCTCTTCTTATACACATCTATATTCCATCTCTTAATTATAACATTCCACGTTGCCCTACTCTGCCCCTTCCATCTCTTCCTGCGGCGTGCGCTTGCATTCTGCTGTTCTCTTGACTTTGATTGACATGGCCATTAGTGTTTTATTTTTTTTCTCCCCAAGAGGAAAGGCTTCTCCAGCTCAGTGTGCTGTTTTTTTCTTGTTTTTTTTTTTTTTGGTTTTTTTTCCCTTGGTGAGTCATGGTCATCACACATACTGTTATGTGAGATGGCGGCCATCTGGAGCCCGGGTTTCAAATGCGCTGGTCTGAAACCACCGCGCTTCCCTCAGCGCTGTATAATGTGAATGACTGATGGGAGCCTGGATGATTAGGTCATCTTGATGCGTGTATGCAGGGCTTCATTTGAAATGGACAAGCGCACATAGAATATAATCAGGGTCCTTACAGTGATTTAAGTGTTTTATTTTGGAGCCGCTGTCATGTAAATTTTGACAAATTCACTTTATTATATTATCTTATCATTGGGCGTGCAAACAGTCTCACGGCACATATATTTCTCCTGATAAAGTCCTCCCACTCTCGCTGTCGTGAAGAAATGATTGTCCTCGGCATCTCGGCATACAGTACTGTAAGTCACAAATGCCAGAATGTCAGAGCAGCAGAACACAGACTTGATGTAGGTCAAGGTTTAGACTGCAAAACCTGTCAAAGCCAAATTTGTAGAGGACAGTAAATCTTGTAAAGTGTGAGGCCATTTGCAATAAAATTCACCCCAGTCTGTATCTGTTCCCTGCATTAACTACAAAGAGACATCCTGCTCATTTGCTGTTGCAGTTTTATTTATGTGCAATTTCTAGGTATTGGAATTCGAAGGCACGTCGTAGCGCTTTTCATAGAAGCCTGTGTTTTAGGAAAAGTACATAGAGGTGTAATGCATTTTCAATCAATTTTACCCCTTGACACCGCTACTGCCTACCTGCAGGTGATGCAACACCCGACGGACGGAGGACAGATCCTGGGTCTCCATAGCAACGTGAAAGAGGCGCCAGTGCGTGTGGCGGAGATCAGCGTGTATTCGCTGTCCAGCCAGCCCATCGACCACGAGGACGGCACCGGCCAGACCGGACGCAAGACCAAAGCCTCAGGTGGGCGTAGCGTGCACCCCATCCCCCTCCTGGATGCAGTAAGACAGGCCTGTACTCAGCACTGCCCCTGAGGCCAAACCCCCAGTGCCATCTGAAGCTCTGGCCCGGCCTTGTACACGACTCCTATTTAACCCATGGGGAAAGAAGATGCTCCTTGAAGTCACAGCCGAGCTTCATGACCTGACGGAGCAACCAAATGTCCTGACCAATGTTTCCTCGACTGAAAAGCATAAAATATTCTGGCAAACCTTATTGAAAATAAGAACAACTTGTACCAAGTGCTAAACTATACGACTGTAAGAAGTCATTGTATGTTTCTATGAGCAGAATGAGTGGAGTGAGTCATTTGTGCATCGTGACATGAAGAGAAACAGGGTCTGCCTCTACAGTAGGCCATGCTGTTACAATGAAATGGAAGGCAGTGGGATATTATCTTTGGCATTCAAGACATGATAGATCATTGAATAAGGCATATCTTCAGAACACATTATCCACTTCCTGAGAATTAAAACCTTACATAACAAGAAGGCCAGGGCGGCTCTGCTGAAAGGCCTGGGTGAGATGTCTTTTTGCAGTTGAAACGGGCCTCCAACTTGGAATAATTGGCTCCCTTTAGGCGTTCTCGCTTCTCGCAGAGGATCGAACAACGCCACTGTTAAATAGGTCAGTGACCTTGGATTCCGACTGCGTTCGTTTTTATTGGGTCAACAATTATCTCTGCTGTCGGTCTCAAGAAAAATCGCTTCAGCACTTTTTCCAATTTGAAATTCATGAGATGAGAAAGACATGTTCTCACCTGCTGTTTTGACGTGTGTGTTTATGTGGGTCGCCGCCTCTCAGACCGTTCTCCGGACATGGATAACTATTCAGAGGAGGATGATGACAGCTATTCATCTGAGCAGGAAGCCAGTGACGACGCAGTCCACGGACAGGTCCGTTGCCAGACACTTTTGAGTAGATTTTACTTGTAACAGGCTCCTTGCGGTGGTGTTTTACTGCCACATAGCTGCATGCCGGGAACTGCTTTCAGACAACCATATTTTACTGGGTTGGAATCCAATCGCATTGCATTTAACTTCAAAACAGCTTGCTGTTATGAGCCAGTCAGGTGCGTTTTTGTTGGTATCTGGTCAATCTGCTTTACTAATCTGCTAAACTAAATATAAATTATCTTGCCAACACATGGCAGGGACAAGGTCAGTAAACCATTCCAATATCAATTTTATAGGATTTGTGAGTTCCCTATTATTAAGGGTGGGGTCACATAATGCAACATAAGCAAATCTGGTTGGCTTCAAGAAGACACGCACTTGTTGTAGCCCTCGGCAGGTAAATAATCCAAATATTTCCGGATATTTCCCCAAACTTGTACGACCTTGCATTTCAGGACCTCTACGATGAAGACGACGAGCTCCGGAAGTCGAAGAAACCGAGGAGGAAAATGATCCGGACCACCTCCATGACCAGGGTAAGACCCCCCCCCCCCCCCCCCCCCACACACACACACACACACACGCACACACATACACACTGATGCTCTTTGCCTTGTCAATCATTGACTGTGAGAAATCTTCACCCCAAGACTCCCGAAGTGTTTTAATGTAAAAATGGGCGCAGTGAAGGGTCCACTTGTTTGTTCCATTAAGAAGGACATGTGGCTGAGCGTGTGGCTGAACGCACCGTGCTCACTGCACTGATTTCTTCACATGGCCTGTCTGTGAATGAGTAATCCACGAGGCAGACACCAGGAGAAGTGTGGTGTCCAAGCTCCGGCTGACATGTTTATGAAGCGGAGAACATATTAAGGATTAAGTATCTTGCATAACTCACTGTCGTATTTATTTTTCTCTCAAACATATATATTCTCTCAACAGCAACCCAACTTCAAGCAGAAGTTTGTTGCCCTCCTGAAGAGGTTCAAGGTGACGGACGAGGTACGTTTTTCGGGTGGGGTGGGGGGGTTGAACTACGCTTGCTTTGCTTCCTCGATTCCCGCCCGGCAGCACATGTTCAAGGCAAAGACCTATATGCAGTTGATTGGATGCCCCCACAACCCTGCCCAATTTCTCTGTTATGAGGCCATCATTCAGTCGTCAGTTATGAAATGGCCCCAAGGCAGGCAGGTGGTTAGCGTTTCCCAGTGTTGACTCTCCAAACATCGTATTGCCTCATCGCTACTAATGTGCTCCTCGCTGGAGGAGGATTGCCTGTAAAGAAATCACTGACCACAGTCCAATCCAGGTTTCATTGCGGTACTAGGCCATGCTGCCACAGCACTCTCCCATGCGTGATTCATGGATCGCCATTAGTGGTTATCTGCACTGCGAGTCCATTATCAGCTTTTGTCTCCACCACTTAATGTAATGATGAATGGGGGTGGGGGTGGGTGGGGGAATGAGGGGTGAGCTTGTCCTTTATGACTGTTTTTATTTATCTCTGGAGTCTCCTTGAATAAAGGCTGTTATAGCTCGTTCCAAAGAATGATTTGTAATTGGGGCGTCGGCAGCATGTGTATGCATTTGTCTTATCCGTCCATTGGTAGATAAGCCAAGCCCAAGGCCTTCGTAGCTGCAATAATTACCATATGATTACATTAAATGCAGGGTGAATTGATGCATCCAGAGCAACTGTCCACCACATGCTCCAAACAAAGTCACTCACTTTTACCGGATGCTTCTTTGGTTATTCTCCGGGGAACAAAGATTTTATTTTTCCTGCCTTTTTTCATTTGCTTCCATTGCAACAATGGAAATTCAACAGTGCATCAAAAACAAACTTCAGAAATGTGATATACAAGCAATGATTCAAACCATTTAAGACAGGGAAACGCAGATTGTCTTGTTGGATAGTACTTGTTTCCCCCCAACTGATTTTATGATCTTTTGTTTCGACCAATAGAGTGTTGCGATAGAGGTTTGACCTACTGGTGGGGAGAGTGTCCGTTACGCACGGTGCTTCTTTTGCTTTGTTCAATCTGGAACGGAGTAAAATAAAATCGCCTTAATCCAAAATAAATAAATAAAAACACAGTTGCTGTTTTTTTATTTGGAGGAATGTGGCAAAGGGATGCACAGTGGAGCTCATCGCTGGTGTGCTGATCAAGGGCGTTCTTGCACGCTGTGGGATGGGCCCCGTGCAGCTGCACCAGTTGCCTGCGGGGGTGGTTATGCCGTTAGGCCATGTCCATGTGCTTGGCTAGCAGGATGCTTCTAGTTTCTGGAAGCATCCCGGTAGCCTAATCCCATCCCTGTGGCTGAGCAGTGTGCGGGACTTCAGCTCTATAAATACACGGCCAGGAGTGTGAGAAGGGGACAGACTATTTATGTCCCGCTTTCACGTAGTGGCATTAATCACCCGATTAGGACACCAGGCCTGCCTGTGTGCAGTTACTATGATGTACCGCTCCTCCATGCTGCGGGGGAATCAAGGCTAAGCACCTTGGCCCTCCTCTAGCACACCCCTTTAATTAACCGGCTAAGAATCAGGGGTGGAATCAATGGGTATAACAACAGCGCAGACTAATCTTTCTTTACATTTCCTTACATTTTGTCCTAAGTCCCATTAGCCTTCCATGTCTTCTAATTAAGTGCATGTCCACATTTGCTGACCCCGGTGTGTTGACTAATGGTGTCCCCGCTTACGCGTGCCAGGTGCTGGATTCTGACCCGGTGGATCAGACCCAGGAGGTGGAAGAGGATCTGGACTTGCTCTATGACAGCCTAGAGGTCTATAACCAGAGCGACAGCGGGCCGGAGATGGAGGACAATGAGAGTGTCCTCAGCACGCCCAAGCCCAAACTTAAGTATGTCCACACCCACACTCTATTTGATGTCATTCTCCGCAATGTTGTCCATATTGTTTGTCACTATATGAAGACGCTTTTTTCCTTAAAGGGTACATCTTTGTATTGGAATATTGCTCCCCCGTTAAGCTTAAGTTGCAAAGACATAATAAACATGTAATGGAAAATATTTATACATTTTTTTAACATGCTTTCCAGATTAACAGCAAAAAATAAGCAGAATAAACTAAATTAGCTGTAAATGTCCAAATACATTTCTCAAATGAGGGAACCCATGACGCTGCACTGGTTCCTGTGATTTGAAAACAAAACTAAAAAAAGCTAAATACTCAATTTTGACATTTATTAAAGCACTGTCAACCTATTTGCTTTGGCTCAAACTTGAGTACACAACTTATCAAAATGATACTGATACTTGAAGGGGGACTTATTATGTTTTTCATATTTTCTGTCGTATATATAATGTTACAGTGTTGGGTGTTCATATTAGACGTGGCCAGAGTCTCAAATAATGAGGTAATGACAAAGTAATGGCTGTGAACGATGCAAAACGTTCAGGATTCCACTGCTGTCAACGCTCAGTTTTAAAAGTTTTTTTCTACTCTGCACGATCTCACGTCAGCTCATCACAAATTTCTTTATACGGTTATCTGCTCCATCCCATCCACTGTGCATTTCTCCAATCAAAACCAATGAAAATAGTGTCGTTTTAGTGTAGATGTGTTTATTTTATTTGTTTTATTTAATTTTCCGACGTTTGCATGAAACGAAAAATCCCCACATTCGACAGTCTCGTTGCGGCAGTGTCTCGGTGTGGTGTCTGTCTCTCAAACAAGCCTGGAAAACGGCAACGAAAGTCAGAGCAAACTAGAACAGACCTGCACAAGTCTTTTGGATGAAAGAGGAATTAAAACCAAATGTCTGTGACAAAACTGCTGGCGAGGGAAATGTAAGTATTTGCTGCGTATTTCTGTGTGTCCACGTCAGGTTACTATAGGTTACCGCACCGCATGATCCACTCTGCGTTTCTTCAAACGTAATTTAATGAAACTAAAAAGCCCCAAGCCCGGCTGTAGCCCGTGGTGCTCCAAGCTCTGCACTGGTCTGGAGTCGGAACAAACCTTTAAATTAGGCTTTGTAGAGCTAACATGAGTTAGCTCATGAGTTATTTCTCGCCTCAAATATGTTCAGAAATAGATTTCAGTGGACGGATAAGGTGAAATCAGTGAAGGTTTACAGAGGGTATGCCCCTCTGTATGCTTCTGGAAGTTGGCCAATCTGAAGAAAATGGGCTTTTTGGGAGGCGGGGCTTCAAGAGACAGGAGCTAAAATGACTCGTTTCAGCAGAGGCTGAATTTAGGGGCTGCGTTTGCGTATTTATCTTATACTGGTCCTTTCCAGTATAAGATAAATAATGTATTTTCTGAACTGTGAATCATCCAAGGCCACTCTAGTAGAATCCCAAATATTGTATAAGACACACACAGACGGTGGAGTCTTGTATAACCGAGTCTGACTGGGGCTTTGAGAAAGCGTCTAACAGAAATGAAAATTTCAATTGTTACTTCCTTCAAATATATGCGTCTGCTTTCAGGCCCTTCTTCGAGGGGATCTCTCACTCCAGCTCCCAGACAGAGATTGGAAGCATACACAGCCAGAAGAGCCAACACAGAGATCTGTCCTTTCCTGTAAGTTGAGGACTGCATGCTTTATTAAAGAACCCCGTTGCGGCCTTACACCCCGGCCTCCATCCCTGTCGTTCCACCCCCGAGATATGTCTTCTGTTTCCTTTTGGACACTGTTATGTAAGAGGAATGGCCCTAAGCACCTGTTGAAATGCCTGGCAACCCATTAGCCTTACATTGGGGTCCAGGGGACCCCAAGCCAAACATCCTGAGCATGAAAGCGATGTTATGCCCCCCCCCCCCCCCCCAAAAAAAAAAACCTCTAAGAGTGCCTCGCGGAATGGGGCAGGGGAGCAGAGTGCGTAACCCCTCATCCAGTCCCCCCTTCCCAATACACCGTGTGTATTTATAGGGGAGGACACAAAATTACCACACACACACACACACACACACATACAAACACTCCAATCCCACTGCTAGAAACAAGAGATGTTGTGGTCCTCAAATTCTTTGCCCCCGTGATTTATAGTGCATCGGAAAGAATGAGTGCGTGGAGAAGGAGACATCGTCTGTCGGAGTCTTAAGCGGAGAACTGTTTATAAATATCCTGCAGAGTAATAAACCATGCCCGAGCATCACCGACTGTTCCAGCCCGCAAGTCTGCTCAATAAATGTTAACCAATTCCACTTTATACGCACTTAAGAGCAGATAAGTAAAGGCTTTGATCCGTGATTCAAATTGTTTCACCTTTTCCAGCACTTGAATGGGGTGGGGGTGAGGCACTTCCTTCTCTCAGTCTTTCTGCTTCCAAGTTGTCGAGGGTTTTTGTTGGAATGTGCTCTTGTCGCAGAACAAGCAGGGCACCGCGCTTGATGATGCGAAGCCTCTCCCGTTAACCCGGCACCCGATTGGCCAGATTGTAAATTAATTTGTGTGCTAATCCCTGCTCATGTGCGTCTTTTTCCACAGAGCGGAGAGTTCCTCACCGTGGACAGATGTAAAGTGCAGGGGCCCAGGTACCAAGACGAGGGGGTCACGGACACCGCCGCTGGGGTATGTGTGTGCGTGTGCCTGTGCGTGCGCGCGTCGGCAGACTCGGAGCCTCGCTCTGTCAGGCCTCCTTGCACCAAAAACAAACTCACAAAGACTGAAACTAAATTGGGAAAAGCCCGTGAACGAAAGAGAAATCAAAATACGTGCATAAGTCCATGTACTGACGCTCACTTTCACTGTAAAAGTGAAAGAGGATCCTGCCTCACAGTTAAGTCATGTGGCGCTCAGAAAGGATCCAGTCGGCGCGACCAATCGTGCTGTTTGAAAGAAATACAGTACATACTACATACTTTGTCTATGACGATAAAAAAACAAAAAACAAAAGGTAACAATCCTCTATTTCTCTGCACAGCGATGTTCAACGTGTTCTTATCATGTCTCATCTTAACTCTCTTTTTTGTTTGTTTGCTGTTTTTTTTTTTTTCCCTGCACCTGTGCCTCAGGAGCCCGAGACAGACGATGGCACACCAGGTCAGGTGTCTGGACCGGGGGAGGTGAGCGGCGGTTGGGACGTCAGCACCGAGCGGCCGGCTGGCACCGCGGGCAAGCTGTCCAAGACCGAGTCACAAAACCACATGTCGCCCAGGTACACGGGGCGCCACAGAGAAATTAGAGTCCACTGTCCACTTTTAGCAGAGGAAGCTACACTAGCTCGCTTTCACTGTACTTATTTACATTGTTTTTCTCACCTTGGGCAATTTTCTATCAATAGAGGCCAATCCAGTTTAATGCCAAGTACACATCAAATCAGCCCAGACCAGGCTGAGAATATCACGTTGCTTTGATATCACCTTCATTATATTTAGCAGACGCTTTTATCCAAAGCGACTGACAATTATTCAAACTCCGACAGATGCAGCCATCAGGAGCAATTAGGGGTTAAGTGTCTTGCTCAAGGACACTACAGCATGCTAGCAGGAGGAGCCTGGGATCAAACCAGCAACCTTTAGATTACTAGACGACCAGCTCTACCTCCTGAGCTACCATCTCCCGGTAGCTCATCTCGGCCCTGCCCCTCACTCGTCTCCCTCGTCCCTCAGCAAAGTGGAGAACAAGCTCCCCCGACGTCCCCGCAGCACCTCCATGAAAGACCGGCAGAACTCCAAGGCCCAGAGCGACCGCACCAGCAGCATAGAGAGCGAGTGCTCCCCGGACTCACGGCTCGTAGCCCAGGTAGGGACGGGGTGGCTGGGAGACATGGATTCCCTCACATCACGTGATTTTGTTTTTTGAGGCTGATTTGACAATATTTTAAGATCAGGCTGAGTCCAGGGTGGTCGTGCTGTAGAATCGTAGTTGTCGTGTGTGTGTGTGTGTAAGAGAGAGTGAGAGGGAGAGAGAGACTCAAATTTCTCTCTGTACAATCCCAATCGGCCAGGTCACAATTCAATCAAAGGTGTTTGATTTTATCGGGGCAAGTCTCAAATCGCAACGGCAATTGTCAACAGCCAATGAGTTTGTTCGCCTGCACGATGGCAACGCCAAAGAAAGCGGCGGGTGGGCGAGTGTGGACTCCTGAAATGGGGGAAGGACTTGTGGAGCTGTGGCCACTCATGAGGTTCCGACGAGTGTAGAATGTCGGCGCTGCAGGTTCGTTGCACAAACAATCACAGGAGCCAGCTGTTTGGCGTCCATGTTTGAGTGTCAAAATATCGACAAGATATAAAAGAAGATATTTTGCCTCTCGCGGGAAGAAACTTTCTCGCGAGCGCCGGAGTACCACAAAACTCTGTTACTCAGTCTTTTCTCCGTCGTTCGTCCGTTGAAAACCTGCAAATTTCAGTCGCTAAATGTGCGCTGGTCAATCTTCTCGTTTTGTCTTTCGCCGTTGGGGGGGGTCGCATTACGTGGACGTGGCCGCGCCTTCGTAGCACAGCACAACACTTGAGTCTGCGACGGACAAATATGAAACAAAACTACCCGAAAGGCTAGCCCATGCAGAGTAGCACACATGCAACCACACCAGATCCAAACAAAGGCAGATTATCACTATAGATTATTTGACATTACAAGATATCTGGGAATCTATTTTAGCCTCCAATTAACCACCCCCCGAAACATCACAGACACTTGCAGCCTGCTGTTCTGCTCAATAAATGTCAACCAATTCAACTTGATATGCACTTGAAAGAGGGCTTTGATCAGGCTTTGTATCAGCCACGTTGCAAAATGGTCTCAAACAATCGGATGCGCAAATTTGAAGTCTGTGAATTATATCCAGTAAAAAAATGAAATTGAACTAAATCTTTAAAAAAAAACGTTATCCCCATGCTGCTCTGTAGTTAACTAGCCGTGTCTTGTCCGCAGGTTCCCAGGAAGTCTGTATACGACCAGCTGAATCAGATCCTCATCTCAGACGAGCGCCTACCAGAGTGCATCATACTCATCAACACCACCGAGTGGCAAGGACAGGTGTGTGTGTGTGTGTGTGTGTGTGTGTGTGTGTGTGTGTGTGTGTGTGTGTGTGTGTGTGTGTGTGTGTGTGTGTGTGAGAGAGACGTTTCATTATATATATATATGTGTGTGTGTGTGTGTGTGTGTGTGTGTGTGTGTGTGTGTGTGTGTGTGTGTGTGTGTGTGTGTGTGTGTGTGTGTGGGACTTTTCATTATGTGTGTGTGTGCGTGTGTTGAACAGTAGATGCACGATAGGCATACAGTCGGTATGACAACTACTGACAGCTGCATTGTGAGTTAATCAGTCCCAGAGGGAAGCATGTGGTGAAGTCTTTTGATTTATTTATTTGCCATTAAATTGCCGGATTTGGCAAAAATGTACTAAGTCAACGAAAGAAAATATATTTTTTATTTTATTTTTCATACTATCATTGAAATAGTCATATGTATATGTCATATGTCCCTTTCTATAATTAAACTGTATATCTTGGATATCAGGGAAATAGCTATAAATATTTCAGTTTTTATTATTTTCTAAAGATAAGGAACCCTGGGCTCAAATTTATAAAAAGAAAATACTGTTCTTTTGATTGGGTTCCAGTCATCTCCAAAATAAACTTTCATTTCCAAATACTGTAAATAAAGTGCTGATGATGCTGTTGACATAGGCTGTCTTCTATCTTCAGAGAATTCAGGTGAATTACAGGCGTTCTCAAAATCCCATTTTCCTGGAGCTACTAGTTACTTGGGGTAAAAGCGTTTGTGGATGCAAATAAATATCATTGAAGTGAGGGCATGCTAACTGTCTAACTAACTGTCCGGCTGTCTGACTGTCTCTGCAGTATGTAGCTGAGCTGCTACACGAACAGAGCCAGCTCATCGTGTCCACCTGCTCAGCTGCCGATGTCCAGGCTGCCTTCAACACCATTGTCACACGCATCCAGAGATTGTAAGTCTCATGTTCACACACATACACACGTTTGAAACTGTGCCCCGCCCCTTGACGCTTCCTATGATGGTTAATGCTGCTGCCAACTCCTCATCGAGACCATCGTTGGTCAAATGTCAGAATTGTGAAACGTCTCTGGGCTCACCCACCCGGTGCGGCCGCGTCCCTTCACCCCGTAGCCCCGTCTCCCTGTGTGGGCTTTCTGCCCAGACCACTGTAGAAACACCTCGGAGCTCTTTGGCGTTTCCCTTCACTTCTTGGATCCATCTCCGTCGGCCCGGGCGGTGTCGGCAGGAGACCCTCCGCCCGTGCTCCATGTCAGACGTGATCGCCTCGTTCCTCTTTAATCCCTGGGAAGGCGGTGGCCGCTCCTCCGTGGGCCTGTTTGGCTCGTGAACCCCAGCCTAATGCCGGCATGTGTTTCTTTCAGATACGCTCTTTTAATTTTTCTGTTTAAATCTCTCGCACCTCAACAGGCTCACCCTCTGTCTTGGTTGTTTGTTTGTTTGTTTATATGTTTGTTTCTTTGTTTCTTTGTTTGTTTGCGGCAGCTGCAACTGCAATGCACAGACTCCACCCACGATCAAGGTGGCGGTGGCCGGTGACCAGAGCTACCTTAGTACCATCCTGCGCTTCTTTGTGGAGCAGCTGGCCAACAAGACCCCTGACTGGCTCAGCTACATCCGCTTTCTGGTCATCCCCATAGGTAAACCTGGAAAACCTCGCGGCAAATCACCAACGCCCAGTCCCGCCAGGGTGTTTTTGTTAGTGTTGCCGTCCAAAATTAACGCAACAATTGGGATACAATTTGTGGCCTTTTTTGAAGAGGGAAAAAACATTCACGGTTTCATTTGCGTTTCCTGACAATGTCGCAGGGGTACAGAACAGTTTATCCACCCATCTCGTGCAGAATATTGGGAAACTGTTTTACATGATCTTCTGCAGTTATTTTGGGAGGTAAATTTGATTGGTTAGTTTGCATTCCAATGCTGGTGCAAACACTGGCACTAGCTAGTAGCCAGGCAGGAAGTTTAGTAACACTGCTATGGAAACATCATCTTCATGGCCAGGCAGTGGCTGCGTATCGGATCATTTTAAGCAGAGCAGAGCGTGGGGGGCCGGGGACTGAATCACGGACTTGTCAGTTTTATACAGCTTTGTGTACGTGGCTCTCTGTGGCTTTGCATTTCCAAAAACAGGTTCCCATCCGCTGGCCAAGTATGTGGCGTCCTTTGACAGCCGCTTCAACAGCATCTTCATGGACACGGCGTGGAGGGAGCTGTTCTGCCGGACGGAGCGGCCCAACTCCGGTAGGTTCCAGCCTCAATGTATCGTATTCTGTTGTAAGTCTCAGGTTTCTTCATAATATGCAGCTCTGAGTCGCCGCTGGAGTGCCGAGCTCTGCAGTGTAGTAAAACCACTGCAGAGTGGCTTCATGTTGATGTGTGTAACATATAATGCAGGTTTTTATTTTATTTTAAAATATCAAAGTGGCACCTGTACTTTTGAAAGAAAATGTTTAAACTATTGCAGTTTAAGGTGAATGTTGCAAGGAAAACTAGCTTTTGCCAATTAAAGGTAGTAAACATACTACCTATAATTTGACTTTGTAATTTGCCATGGTATTTGTTTTCCTCCAGTGTGTGTGTGTGTGTGTGTGTGTGTGTGTGTGTGTGTGTGTGTGTGTGTGTATATATATATATATGTGTGTGTGTGTGTGTGTGTGTGTGTGTGTGTGTGTGTGTGTGTGTGTGTGTGTGTGTGTGTGTGTGTGTGTGTGTGTGTGTGTGTGTGTGTATATATATATATATATATATATATATATATATATATATATATATATATACACACAGAACTGATGTGGTGACCCCGAAACGGTGCTAAAAAACCGAGCTGTGTGTTTTGTGAACCACTACACCCCTGATTTCCACGTAGACAGATGTTGTGGGTCATTTCTCTCGCCACCCGCTGGCCTTTTAAACAAAAGCGACCGCCTCGTGGCGGTCACCTACCGTGACAGAGGGTGGCGGGGGGGGGTTGATCGATGGGAGGCAGGGGAGGCGGCGCGGTGCAATCGGTGGAGACGGCCGCAGCCTTGGCTGGGCCCTGGTACGCGGAGCCGTCTCCTCGCTGCTGCACCGTTAAACCACGGAGCCCGAGATGATTGAGGAAAGGGGTCCTAGGAGGACCTCTCCATTCAATCAATTCACACGTTCAGCTCAAATAGCGAGAGAAAACCCTTCTCTCCAGTACGTCTAGGTTTTAACAAGTTTTGCGTTGTACTGCCATCACATGTTTTTGTATATGGACTAATTATTGTTTATGCTGGAACCAATGAATAAGATATGAGCTTAATCAAAGACAAAATCTGTCATTGGTACTGGCTTCAGAGCGCCGCATTCTCAATAGAATTAGAAGGAATTTAATAAAATCTCTATTAACTACACCCACATGCATTTCGCCGGTTTCACAATCGCTGGCAGACACACACACACACACACACACACACACACACACACACACACACACACACACACACACACACACACACACACACAGTAACATCCATGCAATCCCCTTTCTTTCCAACGATTTTACAGTTCTCATTTCTTGTTCATTTCAAAGCAAACTTGGAAGTCCTCACTCTGCCGTCCTTTCTAATTCGCTTAGTAACAGAAAACTGGGCGCCAGGACGTGACGGAAACCTCCACTTTTCCATCCCAAATTCTCCCGACGGGTTACGAGGAGAAAGCGAACGACTGCTAAATGAGAACTGGGTTGCCCGTCGCCGGCACATGGCATTTCCATGTGCCGCAGGCTCGGCGAGCTGTGTGAGCACCCGCCGCATGTGTAGGGCAACTGCTCGCTGGCAGAGCTGGAGCTTTATATTCAAATTGCGCTTCCTGCCAGTCGCACTGGGAAGGAACAGTGGGCCAAATGAGATCAACACAGCACCTAGTTCGGCCGGCACAGCCACCCTCTTTGAATTTCAAAAACTGCGTCATGTGTATCAGGCCCCGGAGGCCATGTGTCGGACACACACGGCTGACCTCACACTACGTTTGATTTAATGACATTTCATACTCAAGCACACACGCTTTACTCAACCCAATGGCAATGATTTATACACACAGTCCTCTGGTGACCGAGGTAAAAGTCAGCGTTTCAAAATCAATTGGCCTGCATTGTGTGTGTGTGTGTGTGTGTGTGTGTGGGTGTGTGTGTGTGGGGGGCGGGGATTGACACTGTCACTACCTTAAAATACTGACCGAAGTTGTTGTTGTTGTGAGTTGCAACCTGTATCTCCAAAGGTTTATGTTTAAGTGACAATTGTCAACTCAATTTCTGGCATATCTGACGTGTATTACGTTTGGTCGCCATATATTTTAGGTTTCATCGTCACTTCTGCTTTTTCCTCACTGTTCCTGTGCAGATAACATAGATGTAGCAGGACGGGTTGTTCAGTATCTGGCTGGTGCCAATGTGTCCCATCAGTTCCCCATCTCAGAGGCCATGCTCACCTATAAGCAGAAGAGGTAAACACACATTTTTATATCTTATCCAACGTGTGTGTGTGTGTGTGTGTGTGTGTGTGTGTGTGTGTGTGTGTGTGTGTGTGTGTGTGTGTGTGTGTGTGTGTGTGTGTGTGTGTGTGTGTGTGTGTGTGTGTGTGTGTGTGTGTGTGTGTGCCTGCGTGCGTGCGTGCGTTCTTTATCTGCTTTCTTGAAGCATGTTGGTTCAGTGGGTACGTGTTGTGGCGTGGCAATGCTAGTGTGCTTCTATATGGTCTCCTGGGTTGGAACGTAGACCAGGTGGACGGCTCAGGGCTCGCTGGCGCGACTGAGCACGTCTTCTGCAACCTGATCAATGGAGCCAATGCATGTCAGGTCAGAATCGCATCGCAGCATGGGCAAAGCATCCACGTGCACAGCTGCACACGCATGCAAGCTGCCCGCTATGCTACACAGTGCTGCACACAGTACTATACACAGTACTTGTATTTTAGTTACTAGTTGCTATTCCAGCAGTTACAGATAACAATTTTTGCCTAACTAGTCAAAATATATACGGTGCTAGTAATTATTTATTCCATACTAGTAACTGTCCCGATTGTTACTAATAACTATTGCAGTGTTACTAGTGACAATTTGGCTCAGTTTTTGAGATATCAAATATCTGCCTCCGTCTTGTATCTATTCCAAGGGTTTTCTCCATTCGTTTTTCTTTTGATACCTTGTGACTTCACATTGACTCCATATTCATTCAAAGTCATTGCTTTTCTCTGAGAATGTTACAGTTTGAAATGCGGAACTCGACAGTGCAGTAGAACCCCGTTTATCGGGTCGGCCACCCCAGTGTTTGTCACCGGGTTATGAGGCAATGGCAACGCTCGATTTGGGAACATTTTTTCGGGTGCCGCTCATCTTACGGCCGAACCCGGCACTTCCGACTCCCGAACGACCGCCATTCACGTGCCCGTTTTTGGGGTGAACAAGGGTTCCTCCGTTCTTTATTGTATGCAAGCGTTGTGGTGGACGGGACTTGTTATGCACGTGCAAATTAAAGTTCATAGTCGAGTCATTTCGATTGATCAAGCGCCTCGCAACTTTCAAGTCTCACAGGGTGTTTGGTAAAAGACGTGGACAATGTCCGGTAACGGTAAGAATTCAGAAAAGTACGCCACTGCACGCGCGCCATGTGTTTACACGCCATAGTTCTTTTCAGCCCGTTCTCCCCTTAATAGATGGGTGGTGACTGGGGCAGACACTTCAAGCCAAAGCAGACCATAACTCACAAATAAGACACAGACACCAACTCATCCCTGTTGGTTTTGCAGCCTCTCGTACGCAGACCCCACCGTCTTGTGTTTTGGCGTGCTTGTCTTTTCAAATTTTTGGTGACCCCCCCCCCCCCCTTCTCCCTTCTTCAAATTGTCGTAAGTCTGTGTTTCGCGGCAGTCACGAGGGGGGATCTTTAAGACCCAAAAACAAAATCAGACATACCTTTTTTTAACACTGTTGCATTCCTTCTCCCCCCTTCTCCCTTTGGTTTGCATTCAAGGAAGAGAAGTTTGTATTTTGATTTTTACATCAGGTATCTGATTCAACTCTTGTTTTTTTTTTTCTTTTTGTTGTTTTTTTTCTCCTTCTTGTTCTTCTTCGTCCAACCTCCCTTATTTTTGGCTAACTCCATTTGGCGTGAGCTCCTGCCTGTGTGTCTCTAACATATCGCCCCCTTCTTTTCCACGCTCGCTACTCACCGTCCAAAACTCACCTCCGCACTCTACCCCTACCTGTGTTCACTTGGTTTGCTGTGACTTTGGTACTTGCCCTCAACCTCGTGTTTTGTTGCCATGGAGATACGCCTAACAACCTTAGCAAACGACACCAGGATTGAATATGAATTGCCGTGGTGGTTTTATAGTCAAAGTGGAATGGAGATGAAGGGAATAGGGGTTTCTGGGTTGTGTTTATATTAATTTAATTAAAATTTTTGTTGTAAATAGTCACTATTTAGGCATTGCCACGGATAAATACAGACCCAACAAAACTTTACTGGGTCAGGTACTGCGTTCAAGACATAATGCGGGTTGAATTTATTGTCACCCGGAGGGCAATTTATTTTATTGTTTATGATATTATGATATGTTTATGAAGATGGAGTTAAGATTAAAAACGGTTTGTAATATTCGCCTTCTAAGTGCCAATGTCATTGACCCTCTTTAAATGTATCTTAAATTCCCCCGCGACTGTGAAATATACAGTAATAATATAACACTAATCTGAAATACTATAATAATCATAATGTATTTCAGATTCCAAACTGGGACGACATTGAGCTGCAGGAGGTCTGGCGTGCTCTGAAAATGTCTGTCGCTGTCCGGTGACGCAATGTGGTCAAATCGGTTGACTTGTCCTCCCAAAGAGGGGCCGAAACAGTGTTAAAGGCAGTCGCAAAGGTTACCACCACCGAGCCCGACTTGACCCTATCGCTGTTACTCCCACGTATAAATGAACACACAATCAGGCGCCGTACTCCAAACCCTGCCCCCTCCCCTCACTACGATGGTCCCCTACCTCGCTTTTGGTTGTAAGGAGCGGTCCTTCCATTCATAGTCATCGTAGCCTGAAAACCCTGGAATATAACACCCATTCCACTCAGCCAAGCCATGCGCCATCTTCACCGTGATGGGACATGGTGTGTGTGCGTTTCGGCGTGCGTGTGTGTGTGTGTGTGTGTGTGTGTGTGTGTGTGTGTGTGCGTGTGCGTGCCTGCGTGCGGATCATGCACCGGCCAGCCATCCCTTCCAGGGCCATTCAGTGTTCACGTTTGCCCACTGGGGTGTTGGAGCTTTTAGGGTGGGGGGCTCGAAAGCTTTCACTCACACTCTTTCGCCTCTCTCTCCATCCGTAGTCCCGACGAGGACTCCTGCCAGAAGTTTGTGCCATTCATCGGGGTGAGTGATGCCACTGTGGTTTGAGTTTGATTCCGTGGAAGAGGAATACAGACATGTATGTGTGTGCCAACACTGAGCTCTTTTTTGTCCCCTCCCCTCAGGTCGTGAAGGTGGGCATTGTGGAGCACAGCCTCTCAACGTCAGGTGAGGGTGTCGCTCTTTTTGTTTGCTGTTTGTGTGTATGGTTTGTTGTAGAGGTGGTGGTGGTCGTTCTCAAGTGAATTTAGTGTGGCGCGTTCAATGTGATTTTCTCCATGTTCAGTTTTACTTCAAAGGAAGTATTGTCTTTTTAGTGATGATGTCGAATTCGCGACAATGGCTCCATAAGTTGCACCTGTGTTGTTGACATCGCCGCTTCCCCCTTGTCTCGATCGGTCCAAATGCCCTCATGGCGTCATGGCAACCTTTTTTCCCGGGGTCAACCTCCTTTTTTATTTTTCCATATTTAATATCACAAAAGCCACAGCCGGCTTCTCTCGCCGTCGCATTCGTGCTTCTTTCACCGCCGACATTCTTATCCAGCACACACGGTGTCCTGGGACATGTTCTCTGGTGGTTCTTACGTGTTCCGTTCTTACCTCTTTTAAAGTCTGCCTCCGCCTTGAGGCAGACTTCATTTCTCCGGCCGTAAGCCTTTTCAGCAAATATTCTGTCCTCACTCCTGTTTGCAGTGGATTCAGATGATGCCATGGGGGGCAACACCGGCATGCTGTCCTCACCGACGCCCCCACCGGCCGGTCCGTACGGGAAGGAGATAGGGAGCACGCCGCCTCAGTCCCCCTCGGTGTCCACCGCCCTCTCTGGAGCTGGGTACGTCGAGGCTTGCCTCATGCATCCACATCCAAATCCATCTCTCACTGTGTTCCCCAGGAGACAGAGCCCAACTGCTTACTCTGCTGTGGGTTGAAGTGGTTATCAGGGTTTTTTCACTGTCGGTGTAAAACTTCAGCTTATTGTGATGAACACATCGCTTTTATTCAGAATTTCTGGCTGGAACTGATGAATTGTTACCGCCTTGCAATTTTGACCTTGCAACACACCCTCAAATGTACATTATTTATTTATTTATTTGCTGGAATTTGAGAAATGTAACGCCGCGGGCGACCTTTGACTCCTCTGTCCCTTGCCCGTGGCCCTCCAGCTCTCCGTGCTCGGGCGGCGAGGTGATGGGTCTCCAGGTGGACTACTGGACGTGGCAGGGCCCCGAGAAGAAGAAGGAGGGCGAGAAGAGGGACGTGGGACTGAAGAACACCCTGAAGAGCAACTTCCGCTCGCTGCAGGTCAGCCGCCTGCCCTGCGGGGGCGAGCTCACGCCTCCGCCGAGCATGGCCATGACGGTCGTCACCAAGGAGAAGAACAAGAAAGGTGAGCGATTTTTCGCCTTTAGCGCATGCTTTAAAACGGGGCGGTGAGAGTTGATGTTGTTTGATTTGAATGGATGGTCCTCCTTGCCTTTTACAGCTTCTCTGCTCACTGTATCTGTCCGTTTGGCAAAAGCAATGAATGTAGCCAACGGTAGTTCATAGTAGGGTAGAAGTCTGTCCTCCCTAGTTTAATTATTGAGCTTCTCCTCCCTATGAGAAGACCGCTAACGGCCCTGTTGGAACAAAATGAACACAAAGCTGAACCTCTTCACCTTTTTTCCTCTGTGATACCGTCTTCCTTCCCCCCATCAGTGATTTTTCTCAGCAAGAAACCCAAGGAGAAGGAGTTGGACTCGAAGAGCCAAGTGATTGACGGCATCAGCAGGTTGATCTGTACTGCCAAGCACCAGCACACCATGCTGAGAGGTACTGGGACACACGCACACACACACACACACACACACACACACACGCTCATCCACGCTATGACACTCATTTGACAGGTTCTACTGCCATCTGGTGGGCAGAGCAGAAAGCTGCTTCAGAATTGGGATGGAAAGAGGATGGCGTTGCCTTCCCCTGAAGCGGCAGCGATGTTGAATGAGGGGTTTTCACGGTGCGGGAACCTTTTCACGGTTCCAATAGCTTTTTGGAGGAGCCGTCCCCTTTATTTGCGTCCGCACTGCAGGAACTAGGTTACCTCTGTAGATTTTAGAACTTCATTTTGAGGAACGTTTTTAGCTCCTACTCCACGGTAGGGACTGACCGGCACAAGAAGAACCTTCAGTGACGTAAGTGCACGGTGATTGTTCCAGACGTCCACGGTCCCTCGCCCGCGGCGCTCTGAGCACTCTCCTCACATCGCTCTGAATGCAGAGCAGCCCCCGAACTCAGCGGTAATAAAAAAACTAAAATAAAAAACAATAGAAATTGTATTTTTACTGTAGATGTATTTATTTCATTTTCCGACGTTCATCGATATCAATGAACCTGTGCACCGTAATCCCCCTGCTCTCTCCCGATGGGAGCCTGTGCCTCACAAAAGTTAGAACTAACTTTTAAACGAGGCCTAGTAGATCTAATACGAGTGAAGCTCCAGCAACCGGATTGCTCAGTTCTCTCCTCAAATTTGATCGGAAACAGATTTTCGTGGACCGATGAGGGGAAATAAGCGAAAGTTACGGCGTTAAATACACCATGGAACTCACGCTGAAACCCCATTGGCTGACGTCACTCCAGGGTCACTTCAGAGTTCCAGTGCGAATGCAAGCAGAAATAAAGCCCTGGAAGGGATCAGGTTCTTGGAGGCCCTCCCCAGGTCCTAGTTCCCCTCAGGGAGTCGCCCCAGCTGCTCGGTGCAGAAACGCCTTCTGTGTCGTCAGGCTGCCGTGGACAGTATATGGTACATAGAAGACTTGGGCGGTGGACCATGTTGTATGTGTCAGAACGTACATTTGGGAAGTCAGTCGGACACGTTTTTATGAATAAGCATCGGAGTCGGTTTTATTTGCCGGGTACATTTACATATAGGAAGAGATTCCTCTGGTGAGGTCTGGTGCGCTTCACGCCAGGACCATTCAAAAGAAATTACAAAACAAAAGCTCAACCGTCTTTACTCAACGGTAAAAATAATGATGAAAACAGAACAAAACAACAAATCTAGACGTGAAGGAAAAAAATACAATTGTCAGACATGTACTAATGGACAAAAAATACAAAACAGAGATTTTCAGATGTACAAAATGTAATACTACGGACAATTAGTTCAGTGTCCCAACACCAGTTCACCGCTTGGAGGTGCTGCGTCACGGGGTGGACGCGCCGCTCGACACAGGAAGCGCATCCTCACGACACGGCGCCAAAGTCACCGCATGGCCGCGCAAAGAACGCTCACCTCCATCCTTAAGACGGGGACAAAAGCCGGAAGCTTCTTCCGTCCCGACCAGCTCGTTACTCTCCTCCGTGTTTTTATTTGATTCGTTTTCATTTATTTTATTTTTTTCCTCTTTTTCCAATCTGCAGTTTCCATCGACGGGGTGGAGTGGAACGACGTCAAGTTTTTCCAGCTGGCCGCCCAGTGGCCGACCCACGTCAAGCACTTCCCGGTGGGAATCTTCGGTTACACCAAGCCCATGTGACCACGGCTGCTCGCCCCCGCCCTCCCCGCCCCCGCCCCCACCCCCAGGCCTCTGTCTGTCCCCGGCCCCTGACCACCCCCGGTCTCCCCCGTGCACTTGTTTCCCGGAGAAGCTACAGAGCCCCCCCCCCCCCCCCCCCCCCGGCGGTGATAGTTTTCCTGTGGAAAGCTCCGTTCTCTGGCTCGTGAAGGAAAACAACGGCGTTCGCCAGCGAAACCCTTTTGTCGCGTCGTGTCGGGTGTTTTTTTGTTTGTTTTGCTTTTCCCCCTCGTTTCATGGGTGACGTCGTTTCGGGTGTGGTCGGGGTTTCCTCCTTTTTTTTCGGTTCCGTTACCACCGAGAAAAAGAAAAAAAAAGAAAAGAAAAAAACCCCCAAGTCAGGATTTGGGAAGAGTCGTGCTGCCTCCCCAAAAGTATTTTTGGGGATTTCTGGACAGTTCGCCACGTTTGGATTCGAACGGCAGCTGTGTTTGCACTTTGGTCTTGGTCGACATTACTTTTCTTTGATTATTATTATTTCTGTGAAATTCTCCGGCCTGTCGTCACTCTTTTTTGCGGAAAAACCCAGGCAGTGCACGTCCGTGGAAGTTGGAATACTGCTGTGAAATCGAGATGGGATCCCCGACCTTCTCCGGTGGTTCGCTGTTGTTTCTGACTTTTATTTGTCACGCGCGTTTGACACGTTACACTGTTTTTTTTGTTTTTGTTTGTTTTGTTTTTTTCCCCCCTGCCCGGTTGCTTGGAGGCGCACTGTGTTACTAAAAGGAAAAGGAACGACAAACAAATGACGCTAATTAGAGTATTTGCAGTTTTGCCCGTACTGAATGTAATCCATGCAAAAGTCTCCGTGGGGTCGGTGGAACCCAGCGGGGGGGTTGCAGCTGCTGCAGGAAGCCCCGCCCGCTCCCACAGCTCCACGCCAAATGTACGACTCCCATTGGCTGTGACCGCGTCACGTGTCTTCCCCCCCCCCCCCCCCCCCCGGGCCTCCCCCTCCCTAAATAATTTTGGGGGGGTGGGGGGGGGGGGCTGTCGTTGACGCGCCAACTCCTTTTCCCGCGAAACTTTGGCGTCAGTTTCCGGACGAGACGTGGGGACCTTGATGGAAGGGATGTGCCAAAAAACAAACAAACAAAAAAAGACAAAACAGGTTCTAGCACTCGGCTCTGCATTTCACCTGCTTTGGTCCGGTTCTCCTTTTCTAGAAGTCAGTATTGAGTACTGAGTTGAGACAGGTTTGAAGTCGTGGATGTTGTTGTTCTGTTTTGTAGTTGAAGTGAGCACATTCGGTCCAAACGGAAGGAGGTTGTACGTGTAAAGGTGCACGTGCCGCGCCGCACACAACTACTCTTCCTTCCGTGACGGCTCCATTATGGAAACGCTTAAGCTTAAATGTGCTGTCATTAGAGATGTTACCCGCTCAGTATTGAATATGCCTATTATATATTTTTTATTGACTATTTGTATTGGGGGGAAAAAAAAAAGAGTTAAGAGTCCGACTTGAAACTAAATTGGAAAAAAAAAAAAAAAAAGAGAGAGAGAGACGGAGAAAAAAGGAATTTGCTCGTTTTGGGAAGATGAGCCCGATGGCAAAAAGAGGCTGTTGGAGTCCAGCCAGATTTCAAAGTCACTGCCGTGTGTGTGTGTGTGTGTGCGCGTGCGCGGGTGGGTACGTCTGCGTGTGTGTAGGTGTGGTTCATGTTAATGGTACTCCCTGAGTTGTGTTACTTATGTGAACTTTCTTTCAGTAGGAATCCCTTGGACAAAAGGGCCTCACGGTTATAAAGACGTAACTGTTGCTTTTTCAGATATATATATAAATATATATAAAGTGAAGACTCACGAGCATTGTTAGGCTCTGTAGGCTGGCTTTTATAGTATTGTATATAACTATACAAGATGTACTATTGTGAATCGCAAATTCCCCTTCTACTAAATTTTAAAGCACAAAATTAACCTTTCCTTTTGTAATCGTTTAGATGCCAAATGTGTTTCCGTCGCTCATGACGACGTCCACAGTTCTTCAAATGCAAACACTAGTCGGTGTGATTCCTTGTATTTCTCTCTCCCACTGTGTAATGCACTTTCTCGTGTTTTTTTATTTTTTATTTTATTTTTCTTTTTTAAACACACCCAGGGCCGGCCCGACGCATAAGCGAACCGAGCGCCTCCTTGGGGCCCCTGCGGGCGCCGGAGGGCCCCCCAAGAGCGGTGGTCGCTCCCGATCAGGGGCGTCACCTCGGGGGGGTGTGGACCGCACCGGGAAATGCGTAACGGAGGGGGAGCGATCCACACCCGGCGTACTTGTTCCTCCAAACAAAACAAATAAAAACAGTGTTTTTATTTTCGATGTATTGATCTTCATCTGCTGCCTCGTTGAACGAAACAAATTCAAATCCTGCTTTCGACCCGAGTGAGAAAATGCGCTTTGTTTATTTTGAGGTGTTGTTATTGAACTTCTAAACCACTACCTGTAGTCATCAGAAGTCTTTTTTTTTTTTGAATCACCCTTCATCGCGGGGGGGTTTATGCTTCACGTGGGATCAAGCGCCTTCTGAAGTCTGAACAAAGAGGGGAAAAAAGAAGTGTACGATGACCTTTTTGGAGGGTGGTGTGGGTGCGTGTTTGTGTGTCTGTGACAAGAGTGAGTGAGGCAGCCCTTAAAAAACTAAAAGGGCATAATGACAAATGTATTCAAATGTATTTTGACCTGTTGTTTTCTTTTTGTTTTTTTGCCCTAGATCTTAGAGGTAGCACGGGGGGGCGTTTTTACAAGACCGGATCAATGAGTCGGCTTTCTCCACTCTAGTCATTTTATTTTTTTTAACAATATAGCGCCGCAGCAAATTCTCCCCAGCGATCCGCCCCCGTAAATGGTCAAGAAAATGGTGGTAAAAAAGGCTGCTTTTAGCGCCGTCTCATTGATCCCATTACTTGAAATGCCGCCCGGTGTCTTTGCACAAAACCCTATTTTAAACGACATGACAGTATTTTCAAATTTACCACTACAAAACAGAAAAATATGGGTTGCTGTCTGCATGTTTTACTATAGATGTAAATATGTTTTGGATTTTTATATGGTTTTGTTTCTTTACATGCCATCACGAGCATTTGTGTTTAATAAAATTTTTAATCTTCTGTACAATCAGCATGTTGTGTCTGTTTCCCCGTACTCCTCGTCATGGTCAAAATAATGACATTAAGAGTTTGTTTTTTTTAATGCATCAAAGTGCTATATTTGTCAAACGAAAACAATGAGTGACAATGTTCAGTCATATTCACATTAAATTCACTATTTTATTTTGTCATTAACTGGCCGAAATGGCCGGGAGGTTGACGTAGATCTTCATGGGCGGCAGTGGCTTTATCTTGCGGCCCGCCCAGCCGCCTTTCCTCTTCCACAAGCCGCTGGAAGGGCGAATGCCAAGCCAGCGGTTCCGGCCCGCTTTACCGATGATCCGTTTGTTGTGGTGGATGTTGGAGACGCGCCCCACCGTTACCATGCAAGTCTCCAGCACCTATACCCCCCCAAAAAAATAAAACTGTGATTTTTTTTTTTTTTTTCCTTGACTGGGATGACTGAGTCCGGCTGGCTCTCACCTGAACCTGCTGTTTCGAAGGAAGCTGAACGATCGCGGTTCCGTTCACTTTACGCAGCAGCACTCCGCTTGTGCCTGGGGAAATGAAAGATAAAATTATACAAACATAATGGAACGGAAACTTTTCGGTAAAACTATGCCAAAAAATATATTTATTTATTTTTTACAGACGATGGGAGTTATGAATTACCGGCAGCCCGAATGCGCTCTGCTCCCCTCCCTGGGAATAACTCCAAGTTGTTCACCAACGTTCCCACGGGGAGGGCTCCGAGTGGGTAAGCGTCTCCCTCGTTGGCCGAGACTTGAATGAAGGAAATGACAATGGCATCAGAGCGCCAACACGTTAGGCGGCGAGGTGGTCCCATAACGGCGCCCGGAAACTTTGCACGCAAAACAACTCATTGCTGTAAAAACCGCCAGAGTGAGTTGAACTCCTCGTACCTGCCATCCGCCCGATAACTGCAGAGGTTTTGACGATGTCTCCGGCCTGCATGTTCTCTGTCGCGATGATCCACCTTTTGCGGTTGCCCCCGGCCACCAAAGCGATGTCTGCAGATCTGTTCAGAGCGGTGGAGAGGAGGTCATCGGCCTGGCGCACTGGAAACACGCGTGTCTTAATGTCAAAGTGTTCACCGGGCGGCATCGACTGTCAAATCCGCCCTCGCCGCTGAGGCACTTTACCAGGATGGCTGCTGCGGAACGGTATCGCATCCACCGAAAACCAGAATGTCAGGAAGCAAAGGCAACCCCTCGGCGTTTCCACGAAACGCGTGTCATGTGCAAACTAACGTAGTTGATAGTAAACCAGGTCGAACTGTCGCATTTGTCACTTTTATTGCCTATTTACACAGAAAGGTGCACAACTAATGAAAAAATAACAAATTACAAATTGTATTATTTTCAACTGGCTAATAAAAACAACCCATTTCTCTCTCAAATATATAATATTTAAAATAAAAAAGCCAACTCTTTCTTTTTAATCTTTAATTTTTCCTCACACACCCTCACTGAAAACCGCTGCTTCAGACATCGTGCTTTGTACTTCTCAGATTACTCACGCGCCCTGGGCTTGGCTTTACCTGCACGGGTCGTATCGGACCTCCACGACCTTCTCGTCAAAGGCCCGGTCCTCCCTGCCGGGCTCGTAGCGCAGCCGCTGGAAATCCACCCAGCGGTACCTCTGCTTGTGGCCCCCGCCGATGCCGTGCACCCTCACCTTTCCTGAGTGGCGGTGAGGAGAATCTTAAACGGGCCGCTCTCTGTTTATACAAAGACAAACAAACAAAAACAAACAACCTTGGCGAGGCCGCGGCGTTCACCTGTGTGATCCCTGCCTCCCGTCTTCTTCATCCCGATGGGTCTGACCGTGTACTTCTCCCGCTGCTTCCAATGCGTTCGGTTCTGCTCTAAGCAGGCGGTGGCGGTGAAGCCCCGGCATTGTCCCAAACCACTCAGGAGCGTTTCGGGCGCCGGCGGGGCCCGAACGGCGGCCGCGGCTCCCAGCCTCATCAGTGTCTGTGAACGCAAAGAGAAATGAATAAATGATCGATCTGAGGCCTGAGCCTGGACCCTGAAACGAGGCACTGCAGCCAGGGTTCTTTCTGGCATCACAAAATGAAATACAACGATTTGTTTGCTTTACTTTTTTCATTTTTAAAGACTTTGCGCAAAACAAATGTTTATTTTAATATTAATTATTATTATTATTACTATCAATAATAATAATAATTAAAACATAATATTGTCTTAGTCTAATTGGCTATTATTTATATTATTACATTTCCCGAGCATCATCTGTCATCAAAGCGATTCTGTAAAATGTTTATTACGTTGTTTTTTTAACGTATTGTTATATGTTACGATTTGAATAACACCACCAGGGGGGACATCACAGGTTTCCCCCCCCCCCGAGGATGAAATTCAAGCACTTCGAGAACCTTGGACCTGGTTGAGAGGCCTGCGCACCTGAGGGGACGGCAGAGGAGGCTGGGAGAGAGACAGGAAGCGCAGAGCCCGACTGAGGGACGCCAGCGCCATGGCTGCCGCCGCCGCCGCTTCTTCTTCTTCTTCTTTTTGACAAGGCTGCAAAGCAGAGGTTGAACATTCTCAGCTTCATTTCGAGTCACCTGCGCTCATGCTAATCCATAAAACCTACGGTGTAAAAGAAAATCCCATATGTGATCCTTTCTTTTGGTTGCTATGTTTTAAGTCACAGGGCTCGGGTCTGATTGTATGTGTGCTCTTCTTTATGCTGTTGCCCTCGTGGGTGGCGGGGTCCGCCTCTACTGTCACGAGCGCAACGATAAGGCACGCGCAAGAAGTAGACAGTTGTGGTCGGTAAAAAAAAAAACGGAAACAAATATATTTCCAACGGGATTCTCCGACTCATTCTGGGTGCAATCAACCCAACGTCAACCATTTTGGTTGTCGGCTGTTGCTCTGCCCGCCTGTGTCACATGTTTTGTAAAGCGGGGGCACCGGTTAACAGTTTTCAGAGTTTCCTTTGAAGACAGATCAGTATTGTTTGAACTCGAACGACGAGACGCCCGACGCGTCCCGGTCCCAACGACACCTCAACCCCGTCCGTGCGTGCGGTTGTCGCGTTCCAGGTACTTTTAGGCCGAAAAAACGGAGATTGAAAATAGAAATAAAAAAAAAAAGGCCGAGCTATAACAACAGCTTGCGGGCCGGGCCCATAATAATACTACTACTAATAATAATACTACTAATAATACTACTACTACTCTCTACATTACATTCAACCCAGGCTGGATTTGGCAGCACCGGCCATGTCGGTCACATTTAGCCTGTAGCTTCCAACCGTGACGCCTGCGAGCCGCCCCGGTTGAACGGTGCCCGTGCTCTCCTGCAGCAGATATTAAGCGCACGCTGCGCGGCGGAGGACGCGTTCCTTCACGCTCTACCGACCCCGGAGCGGGCGCCGAGCTCACCTGGCGCCGAGCTCACCTGGCGCCGCTCCGCTCCGCGTCCTTCACGGGCCCCCACGCCGTGCGGCGCGCGGTGATGACGTCGTGGCCGTCGCCGCTGGCCTGTGCTGCGTTCACAGGCAGAGCTCGGAAATCGGCGACGTGGCGGCGTGGGAAGCGTTGCAGGAAGCGCGGTTATAAGGTATAATGGGCGAACATAAAAGGTACATAGGATCGGTTTGGAGCGGTGTTGGACGTGCTTTCTATTAAAAACCCACGCCGCGACGTTAGGTCTGTTACGTCGGTGAACTCGGGCCAAAAGGCGAACTGCCCCAAAATCCCGACTCTGAATTCCGCTCCTTTGCACTTTTTCCAAGTAGGAGGTCGGAGTTTTCCGAGTTCGGACCTGAAGGGAACGCAGCATTATTTGATTGGTATTGGTACAGTGTGAGGATGATGTTTTTATGCTGATATTGTACAATTACTAAGTTTAACAGTGGGAAAAAAAATAAAAAACAACAACAGCCAAATATGCAAAAATGTATACAGAATATGCAATAGTTGGAGCTGGGTGGCAGTATTGCTGGTATGGCTGAGGGGACAAAATGAAATATAAATATAGATTGATGTACTGTAGAGTAAAACACATAATTATACAATAATGGTATACAATAATAATAATAATAATAATAATAATAATAATAATAATAATACAATTTTATATATATATATCTTAATTGTATCAATAGATAGATGGGTGTGTCTTATTGGATGATAATGTGGCCACGAGGGGGCGCACTACATGTATTTAATAGTTTAATTAGTATAAAACACAATGAGTTTTTTATGTTGATAATTGTAACTATTTGCGACCACAAGCTTTTACACCCCGCCCATCCCCACATTTAAAGACCTGTGTTTGATCCATGAAGAGAGTCATTTTTTCAAATTTCCCTCCCCACATTCCTATTGCTGAATGAGATTATCTGGAACTCGAGGCCCCAGAGGATAACAGAGCAGACCAGTGTTTCCAGATGCGCCGTGAAAATGTTGCAAATTCCGCTTAAAGCGCATAAATAATGGGAACGAGCTTTTGCGATTCAAGATCGATGTTGCAAGGCTGTAGGCCCACTAGTCGATGAGCTCCGGCCGGAACCGGAACAGGCTCTCAGGTTCCCCGGTGAAAGTGCGCTTCGCGATGGAAGCCTCGACTCTCTGAGATTCGGTAACTGACGAGTGACCCAGTAAATAATAAAGAGTCGTTCAGTTTTCCACTTGATTCAGCTGGGGTCACGCACTGCGAACCATGGAGCAGTCAGAAGAGTCGGTTGGAAGGGAAATCTCCCGAGAATCATTTAGTTCTGTCAAAATCATTTATCTTTATGTGAAATACAAAGTGTAAATGATTCAATATGAGTTATACCAAATGCCCTCATCTCTTTTTTTTGCCTCAGACTTTAATTAAGTCTTCGTTCATTATTTACAAAAACAAACAAACAAGCAGGGGTAATATTTCTGGTGGTCCTTTTTCTGACTGGGGAAGATTATGTTTTACTTTTTATGTTTTAAAACACACAGAGGCAGATGTGTTCTACAGCCGTTACAGACATGTATTTGATTTGAGTTTTGTTTTTATTCATGAAATAAAAGAAAAACAATAAAAAGAACTTTACAAACATTTAGGCATTTCAAAGCAGCCAAACAGCGCACATGGCAAACGTCAGGGATGCAGTATACGAACCTGGGAACTGGACCAATCCGCAGCTCATGTTTCATTTACTCTGCAGAATACGTCTAGCCACCCTCCCGTTCAGACCGATTTCCAACTCGTCAGGGTCGAGCCAATCACAACCCTTGATCTAATTCTGGGCGGGTTTGGTGCCGTGGTGATGCACCTTACCAAGGTGGCTGCCGCTGACATGTCGAATCCGCTATCCCCGTTGAGGCAGCTTACCGAGATGGCTGCCGCTCGACGCGCAATGTTCTGTTGAAAGCGCTATCGCGACAGTATTGAGCAAACTGGACGGTACGTTTGATCTAAAAAGCTTTTGCAGATAAGAAAGATGTGTTTGCCGCTCTTCCCACAGGGTTTGGTAAACGTTTAATTTACCCCGGTGCTACACGCTCTCTTTTGCAAAAGCTACACTTTTCATCAATATCATTAAAGTTGTTCATTACAGGGACGTACATTGTGTAGAATCTAGAATCTATATTCTGTATATATAGGCTATTTTCTTTTTTCATTTTCTGCTTTTTGTGTATATTTGGAAATTTGTGGGGGGGTTTTTTGACTTGTTTTTTTTTTTTTTTTTTAATTGACTTCTTATTCTATTTGATTTGATTCTTTTCTTGATTTGTTTTTCCTCGTGGAGTCTCTGTGATTGCGATTCTGAAATAAACTCACCCAATGAAATGAACCCGCCCATTCTTATTGTTACAGTGGGGGATCCCGAACATCAATTCGCCTCATGGGACGATGTCCTTTCTCTGCTGAATTGCATTTCGTCAACATGTTGGATTCTTGATTTAAATGCCGCAGGTGACTTACAGGAGGTGACTGACTTACAGGAGGTGACTTACAGGAGGTGACTTACAGGAGGTGACTGACTTACAGGAGGTGACTTACAGGAGGTGACTTACAGGAGGTGACTGACTTACAGGAGGTGACTGACTTACAGGAGGTGACTTACAGGAGGTGACTTACAGGAGGTGACTGACTTACAGGAGGTGACTGACTTACAGGAGGTGACTTACAGGAGGTGACTTACAGGAGGTGACTGACTTACAGGAGGTGACTTACAGGAGGTGACTTACAGGAGGTGACTGACTTACAGGAGGTGACTTACAGGAGGTGACTTACAGGAGGTGACTGACTTACAGGAGGTGACTTACAGGAGGTGACTTACAGGAGGTGACTTACAGGAGGTGACTGACTTACAGGAGGTGACTTACAGGAGGTGACTGACTTACAGGAGGTGACTGACTTACAGGAGGTGACTTACAGGAGGTGACTTACAGGAGGTGACTGACTTACAGGAGGTGACTTACAGGAGGTGACTTACAGGAGGTGACTGACTTACAGGAGGTGACTTACAGGAGGTGACTTACAGGAGGTGACTTACAGGAGGTGACTGACTTACAGGAGGTGACTGACTTACAGGAGGTGACTTACAGGAGGTGACATACAGGAGGTGACTTACAGGAGGTGACATACAGGAGGTGACTTACAGGAGGGCGTGTATTTGTGACGTAAACCGTATGACGTCACCCCGTCAACCCTCCCGCAAAGGCTGCTGGGAGGCGACTCGCCGCGGCGGACATTTTGGATTTAAAGGGGCTGAGCTAGCTGTCAGACCTAGCGCTCGGTAAGTGCTGCTGCTTGTTGTTGTTGTTGTTTGAGGAAACCTCAGTGTTTGGAGCCCGACGATACGTAGCTGCGTTGTCGGGCTGCGTCGGTGTTTTGACGGCGGAGCTCAAAAAGCGTCGGAGGTGCCGCTCAGCGGGGACTAGAGATAAATGAAGGAGCCGTGACGCTGGCCGGCCGAAGCTAACCCGAGCGGTGGCGGCGCTAATTAGCCGGCTAGCGCCAGCTAGCCGCCGACGAATGCCGCAAAACAAACAGAGTAGCGGCGGCAGCGGCTCCCGTGCTCCCCGTGAAGGTGTTTCGGGGCGACTCGGTTTATTCCAGGGGATTTCCACACTAAATATCGACTCGTCGCGGAAGCCGGTAACAGGCAGTCCGACCCGGCGCAGTGTTTTCAAGCCAAAGGCGACGTGTTCGTGTGTTGTATGCTTTGGGAACGAGTCTAATCTGCTACTCGGTGTGTTTGTAACGCGTCACCTGACCTGTTGTTCACGGACCGGAGTTGATCGAACGTTTGTACCGTTTTTCCCTGTTTGTTTTATATGCTCGCCCCAAGCTGCTGGGCTGTGGATTCGTATCACGCGTGCAATTAACTCGGAATTGATGTTATAAACGCAAGTTACTGCACTGCGCAACACCCAATCACGCAGGTCTATACAGTAGTTTGTATCGTGTAATCCATAAGACGAGTGGCTGTGTAGGAAGCAAAGGCTCACTTAGTCTTTAGTCAGAGGGAATTGCCGAAAGAAGCAGCTGGTTTCTGTTTTGCGAATGGTTATTTAAGGCAATGCCACTTTACTCTGAGTTGTGCCAGAGTCCTGGCGGTGCCACACCCTGTTGCCAGTTGCCTGGTGGATGCTCCTTTGTCTCCGGTTGTCTGGCAGTGTCTGTCTCCAGCATGTGGGCAGTGAGAGCATCTCAAGGGAGAGGCCGTTGAGCTCTTTTCAGCAGCCTGCCTGCCTTATCCCATGCAACCTCACCTGCCCTGGCTTCAGAATGCACAAACCGGGGTTTGTTGTGGGAATTATGGGTACCACACCCTCTCGTGAGAACTTAATGTCCCGAGTTTGTGCCTCAAGGTGTTGATGTACGTTGTTGGCGATTATGGAACCGTATTGGTATTTATTTTATTTTTTTTTTTTTTTTTAGAAATATCACCAGAATCTTTGGTTTTATGAAATTGAAATGCTGATCGGTGATGAGATGAGTTTTTGTAGGTGTGGGGGGAGGGGGGTGTAAACTTGGGAATTGAAAGTGTAATAAATATTAAATCGCTACACAACGATATTCAGTCATAGACCTCGTTTTTTTGTTGTGCCTTAAAGGCAACAATGGGCAGGTCTGCCTTGAATAGCTGCAGTGTGTGCGTGCACATAAAGTCACACAAGCTGGGCTCTGCCTCTTCAGTTATTGAGTTTATGCAATGTGCAGACACTAAGACTGGAGTGTTTGTTGTATTGGATTGTTTAAGTTTACTGTTTAAATGAAATATAATCCCTTTGTGAAAGGCCACACAGCTAGGTCGCATTCTCGCTTACATTGCTTTACCGCAATTTGGCTGTTGGCTTGTGAATGTCTTTGGCTCAAACATTTTTCCTATATTGTTCTGAAACTGTGCCATGCTAACTACACTGTGGTGTCAAGGCTTAGGTAATTCTTATTGGTCTGACCGTTAACATTTTCTTTATTTCGATAGAATCATTTTTTGCCCCCTCATAGTTCTAATTTAAGTCGTGTTGGGCCATTATTGCTTGGGGTAAATTACCAGACAATTTACATTTACAT
This sequence comes from Zeus faber, assembly GCF_960531495.2. Taxonomy (NCBI): domain Eukaryota; kingdom Metazoa; phylum Chordata; class Actinopteri; order Zeiformes; family Zeidae; genus Zeus; species Zeus faber. Next base: position 26,816,282 of record NC_137202.1, read on the forward strand.
TACATTTACATTTAGTCATTTGGCAGACGCTTTTATCCAAAGCGACTTACAAGGGAGAATAACATTCAGCTACATTGCGACAGAGATTAGTGTAACAATTTACGTCATACTTTAGAATATGCCTGCCCACATATGCAAAGTAACACAAAACTCAAGGTTTTAATTTGCGTATACAGCTTAGCATATCAAAGCATATTTAAAAAATAAATAAAATAAAATCAAGTGGGTCTGAAAGTATGCTGGTGCTAATGTGTGTGATGGTCATAGAGGAGCAGTGTTGAGATGAGGGTGGTTCCTTCCTCCCCCGCCCATTCGCGCTGCTCCTCTCCTCTGGCTATAGGCGGAGCCGCTCCCTCGTGTCTGCTCTGAGCCGATGTTGGTTTGTTCTGACTGAGCAGTGGCAAGGTCACCATCCTGCAGCCAGCTCCCGTCCTCCCCCTCCAACCCCTCGCCCATGCACACATCGCACTGGCTTCAGTCTTGCTGTGCGGGGATCTTTTGGTTTTTTTTCCCCTCTCTGCTTGAAATCGAGAATAAAAATTATCTGTTTTTGCCCGGATTAGCAAGTAGCCATTTAGTCGTGCAGTTTGTTGGTATCTAAGGCTGTTGCCACAGGAGGAGTGCTTATTTCATCAGCCCTTTCGGCTCGCCAAACTATGATGATCTGATCTCCCGCTGAAGCGAAGGTTAGTTGTTCTGCTCCATCGAGCTCTGCGGTACTTGGAACATTACTTGGAATATTTCCTGGCATGAATGATAAATAGCGTGATGCTGTTCTCGATGTTGGCTCGGCTGCATAAGCGTGTAGGCTTTTAGAATTTGTACCTTGGATGGTAATTTCACATTTTATATTGACATATCTACTTTTTCTTCCCATGTGTAGTTATGTGTAGGATACAGACGTAGCAATTTTCAAGCATGCTTCAGTTGTGATATACTGACTCTTTAGTTAGTGTTAGGGGGTATTTTATTGTAATACTCTTCTGTACAAGCAAAAAGTGGGTGTAGGATTTACCCAGCACTACCCATATAGGCTATTTATGAATATGGTTCTGGAATTGTTTATAGGTGTTAAAATGGTTCCCTGGTGTGTACTTGCTTGTTGCTTGTGATAACAAGGGAGCCAGACATGGTAGGAGTAGTAGTTTGTTGGATGTCTTGCTGTAACTGCTGTTAATACCTAATCTACGCATCTTGATTATACCTACTCTCGGGTAAGCCTACTTCTGCTCAGTATGTAATTATTCATATTGCAATGTATAACCTTTTACAATGAAAAGCATTTAAGAAATTTGATGGGGAAAAAAAAATACATTTTGTTCAGTTAACTAGGAATTGTGGCAGGTTGTTATCCTCTATTGAATTTTATGTGGCTGTAGTCATTTGTTCACCTTGACCTTTGGTTATTTATTTACGCAAAACACGGGGAACGAGGAAAGAAACAGGATTAATTCACAGGGAGGGAAAAAGCCATTTCAGGCCTGTTGGACTTTCATCAAACTTGCTCAAGAATTGTGAGGGAAAACATTAACTCTGGTTGTTTCAACTTTCAAGAATGTTAAAGTCATTTCAATGTAGGGCTTTGAATTGCTGTGTCTTCTGTAGGCACTTCTTAAATCGGCTCGTATGTGAGGATGAGTATGCCCTGTTATTGAGAGCCCGGGAGCTTGTTATTTCATCCTTTTAATCCTTTCCAGGCACACACAGAGGCTGTCTCAGGCTTGATGTTTCAAAGAACTTGCATAGATTTTTGGATCAAACAATGCTAACCCAACACGATTATTAAAAAAACAACAAAAAAATGTTTCCTGTGTGTTGGAGACAACCCTGTTGCCTTGCATGCACTGTTAATTCAAATATTGCGTCGGTGACTTTTAAAAGCTGTCTGCCTTTTACATTGGTTCAAAGCACCTGCATTTCACTTTAAAATTGAAGTTAATCGACTACCCTGCCCTGGGAAGGATGTCAGACAACTAGAGCTATCCATGACATTTTAATCCATCTCACATGTAAAGCAGCAGGGTTCACTTGTTTTCATGGCAGTCACTCCGTAGTAGGGCAACAAGACCATTTTCTACCGACTCGCTTCAGGGTGAAATGCAATTATTGCATACCTGTAAATGGCTGACTGTAGGTTCCTTGTTGATTTCCTGGCAGGCAAAAGCATACACTGTGCATATAGCATCATACACTCCAACCTCCACAGCATTTTTGGAATTTAAATGAATGTTGACCATTTGAATTTGGGATCTGTTTGAATTCAATGGCTGCCTTCATGACTTGACTAGCACCTGGCATCAAACCCGACTCCACCTTAATCATCTGTATGAGTCATCTGTATGATTTATTTATATGCCCTCTTCTAGGCGTATGGAGGTGAAATTGTAGGTGTGGTGCGTAAACCATACAGCAGAAAAGAGCTGAGGCTACCGTTTGTCTAAATCCTATTGTCATGACTTTTACAGATTATTTTCCAAAAGGATAATTGAACGCCTTGTATAATACACAATCGCTTTTAGCAACGTTCCATTAGGGTATGGAAATATATATTTTTTTCATGGCTTTTTTTGACTTTTTTATTGTAGAGGAGCAGAGTGAGACGGGAAATCAGAGGTCGAGACGCAGCAAATGACTGCTGGCCAGATTCAAACCTGGTTTGCTGCCTAAACTTACCTGGTTGAGCCAGCAGGACGCCCCTCAAATTCATATTTTTGCTGCTAAAATTTTAAATGTTTGGCAGCGGAATCAATGCATTGCAGCTGGGAGTGGGGGAAAAAATACTCGACAGTGGATGTCCTTTAATTGCACCCATTGTTGTTTCATTATCACCGACAAAGGTGGTAAGTCTTCTGATCTAATGTAAATGAGAAAGGAAGGCTGTGTCGAGATGCAATAAAGCAGTAAATTGCAGAGGAGACACTTAATGTCACCTCGTGAAACTGAATGTAATGTGCTCAGAGATAGTCAGTGTTGCTTAAGAATGTAATGGCTAGATGTACTGCAAGGTCTGGATTGACGGCAGCCTGTTCACATAATTTCTCCTAGAAGCCTGTGGCTGTTTGGGCGGGCTTGCTAAAAGCTTGTTCTTGCATGCAACAGTGTACTTAGTAACTAACAAGTCGGTCAAACAGCAACTCAAGGAAAGAATAGGGTAGTAAACCACATAGGTTAAGAGAAAAGTTACTGTGTATGTATCTTCTTATATGTACTGTATATCATCTCATCCACCTCCATTTGGTAATGTTACCTGACACTCTTATCGATCCATGTTGCTCTTAATGTCCCTCTTGAGGCTCCAGCCTCGTCGTATACAGGCTGTTAGTCCTGATAAGATTGGCTCCATTTCCATATGCTGGCTTGCATCTGATCATATAGCCACATCCTGGCTTGCATTTGTTAGTTAGGTGCAGTGACCAGTGGCTGCTGTGACCAGCGCCGTCCATTTAAGAACTATTATAAATAATCTAGTTGCAGGAATGTAATGGAGTGTAAATGAGCTGCGATTCCTAGATGTGTAAATTTCAGGGTTTACAGCAATTCAACTTTTACTTTTTGATCACTATTAATTTGGCAAATATCACAAAATCTGGTATCTCTCATATGGTACAATTCAATACAGCAGCCTATGAACGATACTAAACATTTTTTTGTTCTCTCTAATCACGTATTGAATACAATGATTAAAAATTAGGTTCATTTTTTATTTTTTCTATTGAACCCTGAGTGCCCCATGTCCTTGACATCATGATTTGGAACTTACTGTAGTAGGTAGTGTACGTTGCTCATTGCTCAAGGTAGTACACTACCTTTCTGTAGAGTATTTGAAAGGTGGGGCTGTGTTGTGTACTCAGCCACCCTGGCATTATGTAACCAACAATGACGTGTTACACTGAGTCATAGGATATGGTTAAATGCACATGCTGTGTATGCTCATCTTTAAAGCTCTTGTGTGAATGCTGAAGTACATAACATTTTTGTTTGGGATTTTTTTTCGTGTTATGACTGCGATGAGACCAATTTACTGTCACCTTATACCTGCGTACACCTACGTGTACATCCTGCCAATCTATTATTTGGTCAGTTGACCATAAAGTTATGTCTCTTGCGTTTTGCTCTTTTCAAGCTCGGGCAGTGAATTTCCATATTGCAGGCACTGGCATCGTCTGTTCACCCTGTGTCATTCTGCAAGCAGAGGGTCACTGAGGACAAGGGCCTATTATGTACAGAAGAAAGAAGAAACAGAAGAAACAGTCTTTAATTGTCACACGACACTCCACAACACATGCTTGCACACACATGCACATGCTTAATGGTGGCCGGTGAAATGGCTCCTCTGCTTTTGACCCATCCTGGCTTGTCCTTCCTCCGGGGGCACAGCCAGGAGCAGTGGGCAGCATACGTGGACGCGCCCGGGGACCAGGTGATAAGTGTCCATCGCTGGTCAGACGATGATGGGTGCATGTTTTTGGTGGGGCTCCTTACTGACGTGAGGTGGAGGAAACCCCATGTGAGCACGGGGAGAACATGCAAACTCCACACAGAAAGGCTCCTGTTTTGGAAGATAACCCGCCGGAGCACGGTGCCAACAGCGCCCCAGGCGGGAATCGAACCCAGGACCTTCTTGCTGTGAGGCAGCACTAAGGTCCTGGGTACAGTAGCCTCAGCTCAAGATGGGAGATAAAAATGCATGCTAGATTGTTTTTGGTCTAGGCTATTTTAGTATCACCACCCTGACTCCCAAAGTGTGAGTAGTGTTTGTTCTTAAAAAAATGTTTGCCACCAACACTTACAGATGATATAACCGCCATAGAAACGTAAACACTGCTGATTATGTTGTACTTGCAGAGATTGTGGCTTATTCTGTATTATTTTTAATATTAAGCACTATTTTAATATCAAGCACATCTTGCTTGTATTGGATTGCGATTCTTATAATTCACAAACTATTCTAAGACAAGGAGTATTGCCTGGCCATCCAAGATGTATTCCTCATGTCATCAGCTGCAGCAGCCATTCCACACATGACATTAAGACAATGATGCTCAAGCAGCTGAGACAGCTGCAGCTCAATTTGGAGTGTATTTTTATTTTTTTTTCTTTCCAAATGACAACCCACTTCCCATACGCTCCAATTTTACTTGACTGCACAAAGAAGTTATTAGTTTACATATTATGACAGCTCAAAGAGCTAGTGACCTCTCGCACTCATGTAATTTGAGTTGCTGATGTATTCAAAACATGACACACACTTCAAATCCCCTTTTATGACTGTCACTTCTTCGGTGGATCATACTGGGATCTTAGAGGAGCTGAGATGACAGGGGAATCTGTCAGCACCCACGGCCTAGCGCTGGGTGAGACAGCGATATCTTTCAGAGAGGAGCTGATCGGCACGGTCTGTCAATCTGGGGGTGTCGTCTTGAGCTGTCTGCAGTGTTAGGATCACCTGGAATTGGAGGTGCCGTCCTCCCCTTAAATAGAGGCAATGCGATTCAGAAACGTGTTGTGACAGGGGCTCAGACAAGCCAAATCCTCTGCTCGAAGACTGCTCTTACACCCCCTTCTCTCGCTGCAAACACTCATGTATTTAAACAATGCAGTAGCAAAGCTAGTAAACAAGCTCAGCCGTACCCGTTGGAAACGTCACATTAAAATCAAAGCTGGATGTTTCCTTCAATGCCGCATACAGTGTAGCAGCCTTTTTTACTTGCACTTTCCCTCCACAGAATCCTATAATGTAGACCTGTGGTACAAAAAACTCTGACCCTAAACATTTTGATCCCCACGCAGGTTTTCCCTGAGCTCGCTGGAAGATGTCCACCATGGTGTACCTGCGGGAAGAGAAGCTGGAGAAGCTCTCCCAGGAGGAGATCATCTCCAACACCAAGCTGGTGATCCAGGGCCTAGAGGCCCTGAAGAATGAGCACAACTCCATCCTCCATAGCCTGTTGGAGACTATCAAGTGCCTGAAGAAGGACGAGGAGGCCAACCTGGTGCACGAGAAGTCCAACCTACTGCGCAAGTCTGTGGAGATGATAGAGCTGGGCCTGGGGGAGGCGCAGGTAAGTCTTGAGGGTATTGCATGGGATCCGTGCAGTTCTTTCCTCAATGTTGAGGGTTGTTCCTGTTATCACACAGCTTCCTGATTCTATATTGAGCTGTGTAGCTGGTTGTGACAAACCAGCGATCCGCACTGGCTTTTTTTGCCACTCAAATGCTGTGGTACAGAGCTCCAATCTTCCCCCCTGCTATACTTCCAGGTGATGATGGCCCTGTCCAACCACCTGAACGCAGTGGAGTCTGAGAAGCAGAAGCTGCGCGCCCAGGTGCGGAGGCTGTGCCAGGAGAATCAATGGCTACGGGACGAGCTGGCCAACACCCAGCAGAAGCTTCAGAAGAGCGAGCAGAGTGTGGCCCAGCTGGAGGAGGAGAAGAAGCACCTGGAATTCATGAACCAGCTGAAGAAGTACGACGAGGACGTCTCGCCCACTGTGAGTACCTCTGCAAAGGGTCAAAGGAAAATCGACAGCCAACCACGTGATCTGAGCAAATGAGTTACAAATAATAAGTCTGTTGTTTTTTCTCGATTCGGCTGTGTAATATTTGCATTATTTCATTTGAGTGCTTCGTGTATCTGTCTTTACCGGAACAAGATTATTTAGGGTGTTTGGCAGTCATTTGCTGCTCGCTCACAGAAAATCTATTTGTGCAATTGATTTGTTTCCAGTGATGATTCATTACCTTTACTTTAGTAGAACCCTAGGAATATAAGTGGATTGTCAAATGGCAAACAAAATGTATTTACACCATTATGGAGATTGTCCTTGTTCCCCTGAGTCGTGCATATGTATCAGTTCTTAACAAACAGCAGACAAATCCGGAGATGAACAGGGCCGTTTTGTGGCAGGACGTACAATTTACCTGCAGAGTCTTCAAGGAATGGGCCAAGCTGGTTCAGTTCTGATCTATTCTTCTGGCAGTTCTATAGCCCTGCTCAAGAGGCTGCAGTATTTTGCCTCCGCCAAATGCCAAACTCGGCAAGATCTCGTCCAGCCTGCAGCCTGCACGGGGTCGTAGTTTCTGAGTTTTTATATTTCCTTGTCAGCCTGCCCTGTTAAAACTGCTCATACATAATATGTATTAAGAGTCATATTTTGGCTTTTCTGATTTCCCTCTTAGGGCTTGAAAACAAAATTGCTTGCCTCTCAACATCTGTTCCAGGCATCGGTGTTGAGAGGATGAAATTATGCACCTGTCAGGACCTTGTGCCACACATCTGTCAGACAATCTAACAGGCTGATCTTTCATGTGTATTTACAGCAGGAGGAGAAAGACGGTGAAACGCCCAAGGACTCTCTGGATGACCTCTTCCCCAACGACGAGGAGGAGCATGGCCAAGGCAGTAAGAAGCGCATCCTCATGACATTTTTCCCTCACATAAAGTATGATGATATGGCTTTTTTTTTTTTTTTTTCCCTCCCCTCTCCACTATCTCCAAGCGAGATTAAATTTTGTAGATCTGACTGTATTTCAATATAATGACTCAGTGTAGGCTATCGAGTTGCAATAAAGGAAGTATTTCTCTTTATAGCTTCTAGCTAGCCGGATGCCCCCCCCTCCCCCCCCCCCCCTCTTTACAACTGGCAACATACCAGTTTGGACCAATAGGATGGTATTCTTCCTTGTACAGTGGTACCTCGACTTAAGACCGCATCTACTTACGACTAATCCTAGATACGAGTAGCTATAGTCGCGAAAATTTGTATCGACTTGCGACCGACTGCTCCAAGATACGACCGTGGAAATTTGCAGTTGGTGCGGCCAGTCAGCAGTCAGTCAGCGGGTGACCTACATGGTGTGCGCATGTAGCTCATGGCTTATCCATATTTTTTTCCTCTTTACTGTGTTTGTGCTGTGTGTTTTGTTTATTTTCACCCTTCATGATTTCATAATTTATATGGGAAAAATGGCTTCAACATACGACTGTTTTTACATACGACCGTTCTTATAGAACCAATTACAGTCGTAAGTCGAGGTACCGCTGTACCAATATGATCGCCTGGACTTACTGGTGCATGATAAACTGTCATGCTGGGCTCAGACGACACAACTTTAGCCCCAAGACTTTTTTCACATAGGCAACAAAACCCCCTTGTCGGAGCCTCACCGCTACACACAACAGTCATGGCCGCTCGCAGGTCAGCAACATGATGTGATCCAGTTTTAGAGCCATCCCAGATGTCCCGATATTTTCAATCATATTTGATTTAAATGGGACAAGATCTTGTAGTGTTAGATATGTGACTACAAGTTTGTAGATCGGCGATCAGCAATAACCAATGAGGGCGTAAGAGGAAACCAGGGGAAGGACGAGTCATCGATAACTGTATATGGAATGTATGCAAGAGAGGAATAGTAGGTTTTTTTATTGCGCTTCACTATTTAGGAATAGAACTCTGTCCAGAATTATTCCATGCACTCCCACCCAACCACTCTGTTCCAAAGTGTGTGTGTGTGTGTGTGTGTGTGTGTGTGTGTGTGTGTGTGTGTGTGTGTGTGTGTGTGTGTGTGTGTGTGTGTGTGTGTGTGTGTGTGTGTGTGTGTGTGTGTGTGTGTGTGTGTGTGTGTGTGTGTCCACCACTTTCAGAAGTTATTTAAAGCACACATTTTTTTTTGTGTAATCTCAACTCAAACACCCATTAGGGACAATGTAGCCCTACAATTTCTACATTACTGAAAAAACCTTGTTTCAAGGCAAACATAGATTCAACTCCATGAACATGTTATTTAGAGAATTCTAATTATAGTCACTTGGAATTGTACTTCCTATGGACCAGATCATTACAAGTATGTAAACATAGCCCTGATATCGTCATATTGCCCCCGCCTGCTCAGAAACTTAACCTTTGCCCTTTGCCTCCCACAGCGCAGCACCAGCACAACAGTGCAGCGGTGGCAGCAGCCCAGCAGGGCGGTTATGAGATCCCAGCCCGCCTGCGAACGCTCCACAACCTGGTTATCCAGTACGCCTCGCAGGGCAGGTACGAGGTGGCTGTGCCCCTCTGCAAGCAGGCCCTGGAGGACCTGGAGAAGACCTCTGGACACGACCACCCTGACGTGGCCACCATGCTCAACATCCTGGCCCTAGTCTATAGGTCAGAAAGTGTGTGTGTGTGTGTGTGTGTGTGTGTGTGTGTCCCCTCTAACACCTAACCAACCCTGAGGTCACACTGTTCTCTTTGTATAGGGATCAGAACAAATACAAGGAGGCTGCCCACCTTCTGAACGACGCTCTATCCATCCGTGAGAAAACCCTGGGAAAAGACCACCCGGCGGTAAGTGTTTGCCATCGGCATGGCAACCCCAGCTCTCAGGCGGAAATTTGGATTGGTTCAAATGGACATTTGGATCTCCATCGACACCAGTCACTCAAGATATTTACTTTCAAACAGGGAATCCTTTAGTCTCTGTTTTGACAGTGAAGGAACTTTCCATATTGTGGTGACAAAGTGGCCACAATTTGACAAGCAATAAAGAAGCAGAAGAGGAATTGTGATTGTTCGCCTGTTTGTGTCTTTTTCCAGGTGGCGGCTACGTTGAACAACCTGGCCGTGCTGTACGGGAAGAGGGGCAAGTACAAGGAAGCGGAGCCTCTGTGCAAGAGGGCTTTGGAGATTAGAGAGAAGGTAGGCCACCTTCCATTCACCGCACCAGCACACAGTGAGCCGGTCCTCCCTCCCCGCCTCACATCAAGCCTATTCTTAAAATGTCAGGAGAAGCTCCTCTCCCTCTGCTGACTATAAAAAGATAAAAGAGCTTTTTTCTTAAAAAAAAAAAAAAAAAAAAAAATTCTTTCTTTCTTCCTTAAATTCACTGAAGTTCCCACCGGTGGGTGGACCTGGGTTAGGTCCCAGGTCTGAAGAATAATTGGGTTTAATTGGGAGCATAGTTGCGCAGTGATGGCAGGTGTTGGGGGAGCAAGACCGGAGTCTGGTTCAGAGGAACAGAAACACCAATAGAACCTCATCCTGGGAGGCAAAGTGGTTTCCTTTGGCTTCTAAGAACTCTGCAGCCTTTCTGTTGCTGAACCAGCCTATTTTTTTTTTCTTTGTTTTAATTTTTTTTGGAGAAAGAGAACATTTTTTGTCGTTTTTTCTTTTTTTAATATCGTCAGGTCTTGGGGAAGGACCACCCAGATGTGGCCAAGCAGCTAAACAACCTGGCCCTGCTGTGTCAGAACCAGGGCAAGTACGAGGAGGTGGAGTACTATTACTGCCGCGCTCTGGAGATCTATGAGAGCAGGCTGGGACCAGATGACCCCAACGTGGCCAAGACCAAAAACAACCTGGTGAGAACCTCAGCACCGCGTCAAGGAGCGTCTCTTTTGAAAGCGAAAGACCCCAATGGTCTCATGATTCAGTCATGCCTTTCAGTTTTACTTTATGATGCCTTCATTATGTGTGAATTGCCGCTGCGCTCTTCGTTAAAAGCTTCACCATGACAATGTTCAGCTTGAAAACGACTTATGTTTTTCCTCTACTGGGCGTGCCGAATTTCGAGGAGATGTTCCAATGTTTTTGTCCGTTTATCTTATTGTACTGTTCCAAACCTGAACGGCAACGCAGAACGGATCTCCGTCCGATTCTTGAGATGGCTGTCCTTTTTTTTTGTGTGGAAGTTTACTCTAGTGTTTTAATTCTAATGTTTAAATTCTAGTCTGACGCTTACCTTCTTCTAACGTCCTTCCACCTCCGTGTCTCTCATTCTGAGCCATAATTGAGAGGCTGTTTAAGAAGGATGTGAGGGAGGCGCAGCAGCGCTTAATTCCTCGTGACCCACCTCCCACTGCAGAAATATGCGGAGGGTCTCCACCTGCCCCGAGAATCCACCCTATGCTGAACCCCCCCCCCCCGCCCCCCCCCTCTCTTGCTGCAGGCTTCCTGCTTCCTCAAACAGGGAAAATACAAGGAGGCTGAGATTCTGTACAAAGAGATCCTTACCCGCGCCCACGAGAAAGAGTTTGGATCTGTCGATGGTAAGGGTTAAGCTGGACTTTATAGGGTTGGGGTTTGTTCGTGGCAAATCAAACTCCAATAAAACATTGTTTTGCCTCCAACTACAGTCGACGGAACGTATTTGCTAAACGGGAAAGTGATAATTTTCACTGAGACCATCTTCTGAAGCAAGAGCTGGCATGGAACCACATCCTCATGATGCCGCGCAAACCTTACATACTGGAGACGATTGGATACAACAAGTTTGAGCACTGGCTTTCCGATTTTGCGAGTGAGAGCTTCCCATTTTGTGGGTTTTTAGAAGACTAAATATTTCCCCACGTTGGACTGCATGCAAAACAATGTTTTAATGGGATTTCGGTTTGAAACAACAACATTAGAACTGAACATTAGATGGAGGCCAACACGTAACGACTTTGTGTTCAGTTTTTTTTCTATCTTATTTTATTATCACGTCACTCCATGTCGTGTAAACAAGGTAGATCATTTTGCTTTATCTAAGGAATGGCTGTCAAGGATGCTACATATGTCATGTCTTCCATTGCAAACACTCTGTCTCACACCAGTGAACGAGGTCCATGGTGGACGAGGGGTTAAAATGTGGGTCATGTTCTGAGCGAGGTGTCGGCCTTCGCCATGCAGCCGCAGCTCCAAAAGGATTGTCGCAGATGCTCTTTGAAATAAAGACTTGTTTTATGCATGTGAAATATGAACGGTTTGCAGTGTTCCTTCCTTTTTGTGTGAAGCTTTTCTGTTTGATTATCTGCCTCCGGGGAGCAGGTTACCTACAACTTTGAAATGTTGTGACATGCTATAAAATCTCTTTGCGGTGTCTTGTAAGCAGTGTTCATTTTTGTTGGCTAGTTAACTTAGGATTATGGAGCTACACAACACCAGATACTGATCAATGGGAGTAAGGTAAACTTGCTATCTTACAAGTTGTTTGCGTCTTTTCTGGCGTTTGCTTAGATATGACAATTGATTAGTTTTCACGGCTGATTAGCCTGAAAGATTCCCCAGGACAAACTCCACTTTGGTTTCATTTGAGCCGGAGGCGTAATCCTGTAACCGCCCTGAAACAGATATTTTCCTGGAAAAAAAACTGGAGCGACATCCTGGCATAGGAAGCTACAAACGAAATCCTTTTTTTTTTTTTTTTTTTCCTTTTAATTTCATTTTTAGTCTTACACTTTCTGCCAGTTGTGAATAACCGGTGTAAGGTGTTTGCAACTGCTAATTACTATATTCTTGGCCTGTAGGTGACATAGGGTGACAGGGCTAGCATGGTGTTAACATCCAGCTGTTTTGGTAATTGGCTCAAATTGTATTATTTATTTTTTTTAATACCAGGTGATTGGAAGGGAATCTTATTTTTATAGACTAAAATTTGCTGGCCAACCATAGTGTCTAGTCCTTCTATTTTTGTTATATACCGTATGGACAACTCTCCTGTCTCCCTGTTTGCAGCTGAAAACAAGCCTATCTGGATGCATGCAGAGGAGAGGGAGGAGATGAGCAAGGTGAGATCCAGCACAGGGTGTGTGTGTGTGTGTGTGTGTGTGTGTGTGTGTGTGTGAGAGACGGTATATAAACAAACCAAATTACATGTAAACACCAGAAATGCTGTCATTCCAGTTTGAGCTGCCACTCCCTTTTCACGTTTTTTTTGTTTTTTTGTTTTTTTTCTTCCCGCCCGCCCTCTCCCTCCCTCTCCTTCCTGCTCACCTTTATTTACTTCCAGGGCAAGCACAGAGACAACACTCCATACGGGGAGTATGGAGGCTGGTACAAGGCGTGCAAAGTCAACAGGTGAGCCACGGCCCCTAGAAACTAGGTTGCACGTGACTGCCTTTATGATTATGTTGTCTATTATTTTATTGCACTTCGTGCCTGGTGATCCATGTTTTTAACAGAACTGTGCTTTGTAAAAGCTTGGACTCTTTTGTGTGTGTGTGTGTGTGTGTGTGTGTGTGTGTGTGTGTGTGTGTGTGTGTGTGTGTGTGTGTGTGTGTGTGTGTGTGTGTGTGTGTGTGTGTGTGTGTGTGTGTGTGTGTGTGTGTGTGTGTGTGTGTGTGGCAGCCCCACAGTTAACACCACACTGAGGAACCTCGGGGCCCTGTACCGCCGCCAGGGCAAGCTTGAGGCTGCTGAGACCCTAGAGGAGTGCGCCACGAGGTCTCGTAAGCAGGTTGGCCGCATTTTTATTTTTTTTTATCAGACTCATTCAGGCTTTGGTTGAAAACAAAGACTTAACCAGGTGCACGGATCACCTGGCCGATCAGATGCCGCCAACTCCTCCCACTGTTGTTCCGTTGGTGTCAGTGTAGTTGTTGGATGTGTTTCCCTGTCCACAGAGTTAATCTGATATTTTTCTCCTCTTTCTGCATTGCTTTGGATCCAGAGCAACACAGTAAGTGCTTTCTTTCTAAGCCATTACCTCCCACTAGAGCCACGACGCTTCCATTCCACGACCATTTTGACATTTCTGCACCCCCCCCCCCCCAAAGCACCCTAGTCATGGAACCAACACTGTTCACCTCATATAACATTCCATCAAGACCTATTGAAGTCACAGTGGTAGTGGACGTTTTTATCTCAGAGAGTGTGTGTGTGTGTGTGTGTGTGTGTGTGTGTGTGTGTGTGTGTGTGTGTGTGTGTGTGTGTGTGTGTGTGTGTGTGTGTGTGTGTGTGTGTGTGTGTGTGTGTGTGTGTGCGATCCTCCAGGGCATCGACCCCATCCACCAGACGCGGGTGGTGGAGATCCTGAAGGATGGGGAGGGCGACCGGCGGAGGAGCCGGGACAGCCTGTCCAGCGTTAAGTACGAGAGCGGCTCTGAGACCGGCGAGGAAGTGAGTATGGGCGTGGAGTGGAATGGGGTGAGTACAAATCCACTACAGTTATGACCCCCCCGCCCCTCTCTCTCACACACACACACACACACACACACACACACACACACACACACAATTGGCGCAAAGCCTCATGGCACAGACGGGACAGGGGTAGTGACATGATGACGGTTGATGGGCTGGTACAGAGCAACCTTTTTGGATCGTGCTGTCTTGGGGAAACTGTCCTGTAGAAGTGCTTGAACTTCCAAAAGCGAACGTCACTGTGTCGCTCTTGCCGTTCCGGTTCCACTCCGGGTTTCTGTACCAGCTGATCCGCTCGTCCTTTGTCCCGTCTTTGCAAAAGGCGACATCTCAGTTTGTTGGGAGTACATATGAAGCTGATTGAGTGTCTTGACATGTTGACTTGGTTGTCTCACTTCAGGAGAGTTTGCTCACACTCTTACCAAACAGCGCTTTGTGTATGGAGTCACAACGCCTTGTATTAACACGTAGCTGTGTTACATGTTGCTAGTGCTGCTTCTACGAAAGGGGGCGAAACTCGAAACAAGGCACAGGTTCCTTCTAGGGCGTCCTGGTGAAGTCTAACCTAATTCATTGCTTTTATAGGATCAATTAACATATACTGTAGGTCGTCCCACATCCAAACTGCTTGTATTTTAAACCAGACCTCACTGCTGGGCTCAAGCACCGCGGCTGCTTTCCCCTGCGCTCACTCAAGGATGTCTGGACGGCGAGCACTCAAGCTCTTCATCGTTTTACGAATGCGTTGTATAATGAGCTCCGGGTTTGAGCGGGCCTATCTGAGACTGTGGAAAGGCGCATTCTGCCGCCAGAGTCGCCTCATCTGAACCTGTGCCTCCCCCTTTGGCTAGTGCTCCCCCTGCCCCGCGCCGGCCTGGTCCAAACGTGCATGTCGTGCTGCCGGCCCGCCAGACTCCGCTTTAACACGCACACTCACTTGTGTCGAGTCTGTTCAATGTCGGAAATGCGCGACCTTGTCTGTTAACCTTGTGTTTGCTGTGCACTGCATGAGTACAATGGTCCATGTGCGACAGTGCTGAGTGAGCTGTTTAATTTAACGGTTAACCTCCATTCAACAGTGTGCATGTACTTACATATGAATATATATCCACCTGCAACGCCAAAGACACCCTGATGGCACATGTAACAGTCTGTCTGTCCCTTGGGCGTGTAGTGACATGCAGAGGAATGCCAGCCATGTGAGCTAGATGTTCACTTTACCTCAGAACAGCCACAGCAGTAGAAATGATTTTCACGCAATACGTATACTAAAGTTTCTACTTATATCCTGTCAAAAAGGACATTCCTTAAAATTGTTGTGTAACGTAGCATCTAAAGAAAGCTTTAGAACTTCCATCCATCCATTCTACAAAATATGACACGAATTGCAACGCTTCCTGCACCATTTAATCCATCTACTGTTAATAAATGCTTGAAATAATAAATCGCAACAGGTGATATAATTTGTATTTTTGGATTAAAAATAAATAAATACATTCTGGAACCAGGTTCTTTAGCTGGCCTGGCATTGAATTCCAGCTGAGTCTTCCCTCCTTCATTGGGGTCCTTGTCTACTGAAACAGTTATGGTGCGAGGGGAAAGCTCTTCCTGCTCTAATAACGCTCAAGTAAAGAGGGAGAGAAAGGCGTGACGGATAACCCAGTTCAGATGTCAAATCTTGAATCAAGTATGTTCAAGGCCAAATTTAAGGCCCGATTGTCAGCTTCATACTCTGGTAAGGATTTGTTTTACAAACCCATGCGGCAAACCTTGGCAGTTCAGTTGCAAACTAGGTATTGTGTTGAATTGTGTATTATTTTAAATGGAACCAGCCAAGGTGGTGATTTGTAGGAACTTACCTGTTACGTTTGTTTCACCAGTAGAAGGACTTTTTCTGTGTCTTTGAGTCCACACATGTAGCTCTTAACTACTGAGCGTGCTCGGGCATCCTCCTCTCCCACTGTCTTAAAGGGAAGTCCGCTGCATTGTCCACTACTCAAGCAGACTAGGTAACTAGTGGTATGGCACGCTCACAGTTCGCTCTCAAGCTAACTATTCAATTGTAGTTTATGAAAACTCAGTGAAAGTCTGGGTCATTTTAATGATGTTGGCTGGCCACAGAGAGAGATTTAAATCAGTTCTTCTTCCATTTGTCCTCAGAATCTAATATTGTTTTGCAGTGGAATTCCCCCTTTTTTTAAAGGGTGAAGGGTACGTAATGCTCGTGTGTCATCAGACCATATAGTTGTCCAACGTAACGTTCAGCAATACTGCGTCTCCTTTTGCCTGACTTTGTAATAATTGCATGGAGTGGTGTGTATGGTTGGGACCTTAGATGCCTGTCTTTGCTGCCTGGCTCTGCATGCTCCTTGTGCCTTTATTTCCCTTTCTGCGTGTCACTAATCTCTTTACACGACGATTGCTCTGGTCATGACAACCAATCAGCCTATCAATCAAATTTCTTCTCTTCCCCCAGTGGATTGTACTCTCCCTCTTTCATTTTCCATTTCCAAATAATAAGCTCGGGGTCAAACAGTCTATCTAGTACACAGCCTAGACGAGGGGTTGATTTATAATCTACGAGCTTGGACGTCTAGTACAAATCTCCATCTCGCTCGGCCCACGCCTCTTTTTGCTGAGAAATAGAGCGTTGACCGCTCCTTGCTCTAAATATAAAATTATTCCTCATAGTGGTTGTGCGGTCCAGCGGTTTCTTTATTTTGTCTTCGAGCGGTGTGTCTGTGTTGCAGTGCTGCAGACGTCCTCTGTCTGCAGTGCACAGTCACTGGGTGGAGGCCGCTTGCCAAGTTCACCCCCACCTCGCTCAGAAAAAGACAGCGGGGAAAAGCCTGAGTCACGGTGACTGCAACACCCACCGGCTCCCTGACTGTCGCAGCTCCGAGCTGTCCGGCTGCTGTTTAGTAAGGAGGACTTGGAAACGGAGTAATAGTAACCGGGTTTTGGAAAGAAGGTGTATCGCGTTTGTATGCAAAGATTATTAGTGGCTGGAATGACCACATTTTCATGACTGACAAAAAAAGGAACGGAAGCTGCGTAGCTTGTTGCTTTAGTGTAATTAAGGTAAAAGAGACGTCACTGAGAGGCAGCGTAGGATCCCCGTTCTAAATCTTCTAATCTTATCATGTGTGCCGTTTGTCTGTTTTTGTCCTTTTGTTTCTCTCTCTCTCTCTCTCGCTTTCTCTCTCATCAGGCCTAAGCCATCAAGATTATTGCTCCATCCTTCTCTTCTCTCCCAACACATACTAGCCAAAAGGATTGGTATTGTCCTTCCCTCTCTCTCTCTCTCTCTCTCTCTCTCTCTCTCTCTCTCTCTCATCTCTCTCTCTCTCTCTCTCTCTCTCTCTCTCTCTCTCTCTCTCTCTCTCTCTCTCTCTCTCTCTCTCTCTCTCTCTCTCTCTCTCTCTCTCTCTCTCTCTCTCTCTCTCTCTCTCTCTCTCTCTCTCTCTCTCTCTCTCTCTCTTTCTTTCTTTCTTCCCCCCCCCCACCCCACGCAAATGACCAGCTCCTGCTCCCCGGTGTCCACGGCAGAGACTCCGAGCTCACCTCCCCCAGCCGCCCCTCTTCCTACCGGTCACCACTTCTGTCCCCTTGTACAGCTGCAAACTGCTGGGGAATCATACGATTCGTATGATCTCACCTATCTTTTTCCAATCTTTTTTTTAAATTTGATTCTCTCTCTATCGATGTTCTCACTAACCTTGTTTGGTCGACACGGTCAAAAATGGCTTCTTTGCGTATGTGTCTGTGTTTCCGTCTCTACGACGTACTGGACATGTCATCGTGCGTCACATTTCCCACTGAGGAACACTGATGCCCCTCCGCCCTCCACCCGTCACCATGCATTTGTAATTTCCACGTGTATTCACTGTGTGTACCTCATCAAGTAGGAGAGCGATGTTACGATCGGAGGTTTCCCTCTGGGTTTATCCTTGTCCCACCCGTTGCTGCAGCGTTTCCCTCCAACATCGAGTCAAACCCACAGACTACTGTCCTGTTTAAACCCGGCGTGCAACATGCGACTCGGCTCACCAGGTGGCAAATGAACCACGTCAAAACACAAGTGTAAACAAACTGTTTGGAAGTGGGTTTTGGGTTCGACCAAATTTTCAGAAGTCCTGCGTCAATGCATCCAAGAGAACATCTGGTGGAGTCGCTGCCTCGTTGCTCGCTGTCAAAGGAAAATGTCAGATGCGAACGTTTCATGGCAGAAAAGCAACTTTTGGACGAGTCATCGGTGTAGATGCGGGCGTGGCGTGAAGGAAGTGGGCAGATGCTCGTCGTTTTGACAGGAAGAAGATCGTTTCATTTACAGATAACACAAGATAGTACTTTATTGATTCCCCCCCAAACGGGAGTTTCAAGCCTTGCAGCAGCTCAACGGGAGAAACAAAGTACAAGAGGCGGGAGAATGTACATGAAAGGACGAGAAGTCATCAAAGAGTAAAAATCTCACCCGGAGGGAGCTCTGTTCTTCTATTCAAGATGCATTTCTCCATATACAACATGGGAACGAGTCGTATGTTGGCGCCAGGTTTAAACAGAACCTAAAGTTGATTTTTCAGAGGAGTAGGTCACTGTTTTAGACAGCTGGCTGTTGATATCTGTCACTGGCCTTGAACCTTTTGCTATTAACACATGAAGGTGGACGTGAGTGGCCTGCAGTCGGCTTCCATCCCGGTGCCTGTACGTAGCCATGCAATTGGATTTCGATATTTCCTTTTTGGAGTCGTTTCTTTAACTTTGCTTTTTATTTTTTTATTTTTTTTATATACTTTCAATTACGAGCTTCAAAATGTATACCTACACAAGCCTGCGATCAAATGCCTGAGCAATTTATTTCTAAGAGGTACTGTATCGTTCAACTGGCCATAATAGGTATCAGCTTTTCTTATTTTATTTTATTTTTTTTAATGATATTAGATGGTAAGTGATGGAAGTCGGTGGTGAATTATGGGTTTCCCCAAAAACATGCATAATTGGCATTTTTTGTGTATTTCCTACTCATTAAAATTTTGTATAGTTTTCATTTGTTTACATTTTTTTAAAACGCTTTTTTCTTTAATTATTTTGAATAATGGCTGAATATAAAGGCAGTAATGTATTTACATTAAACATGAGCTGTTTCTGTTAATTTATTGCCATGGTAACTTGTGTGTACCAAGCTTCTCCTCGTTGATATGCACTCCGACACAACAGCCACCGGGCACCGTGTACAGGTGTAGCCTACACAAAGGGAACGTGCAACATTAGCAAATGCCGAAAATAAAAAATGGGTCTAGACCAACCAGGGGCGTCTCACACGGCGGCTGGCCTTGTCTGCTCATTTGGTGGCATAGAAATAGAATAGAAAGTTAAGTATTGGTTGGATGGAGGTCTGATTCCATAGTAGTATTAGTGCTTATTTGTGTGCGTGTTTTGGTAGTGCAAGGCCCATGCCGGCTATGGATAACTGTTGAACCCAAAGCTTCTTGGAGTATTTCCCACCCCCTTTTTATTTTTATTTTTCTCTAGACACAGTTAATTGCGAGTGATCATTGTCACTTTGGTGATGCCTGTGTTTAGACACGCGAGTACAGTGAAAGTGCTTTTTCCTAAAGGTCAAATGTCATTTCAACTAACCGAATGTAACGTTGCTTTAACATCTTGAGTGTGTAATTGTAGGCTGTATTTATAGATTTGACCAGTGCATTCATTGAGCTGCTTTCAGTATGCTACTCGCCTTGATTCTCCATTCCTTACAAGTAGGCTTGTACTCATGCAGCTCTGGAAGAAAAAATAAATAAAGAAAATAGAAAATGTTCACCACATTATTATGACAATATTGTTGTGTTAGTGGAATGCTGATTATTTATTGAACTGTCTGTCGTTGACATATATAGTATGACTTGAGTTTCATGAATCATAAAAAGCTAAATGGGTAGGTCTATAAACACTATTTAGTAAGTAGGACTGCAATTATATTTACCATTCTGCATTGTGATGACTATTGCATCAACACTTGTTGGTATTCTCAAATAAAGATTTTCATTTGTGATTAATGATCCGTCTATTTTTGTCCTCTTGCTTTGTATTTTGCGAGTCAACGGAGGAAATGAACCTTCAACTTGTCCATCTTGTCAACGTCTGCTCTAGAGCCCCCTGGTGGCACCATCATGTACGACTCTGACTCTGCATGAAGCCCCTCCTTGTGGTACTGAAACGTTATTATGAAAGGCCGCTCACTCA
Organism: Zeus faber; assembly: GCF_960531495.2. Taxonomy (NCBI): domain Eukaryota; kingdom Metazoa; phylum Chordata; class Actinopteri; order Zeiformes; family Zeidae; genus Zeus; species Zeus faber. The sequence goes on from NC_137202.1 coordinate 26,836,417, forward strand.
AAGCGCCTCCTTGCTGGCTGCTGTAGTTGAGTTGAATTTTAAACCCAGGGCAGTTTAATGATCACCTAGTTTGCGGCCGTGGCGAGCCAGAGCGATCCCTGGAAAACAAGCCGCAGCAGCTAAATCTAAAGGTAAAAGGTCGCCACCAAACGTGGCTCATTCAGCTCTCCTCGCTGGGGAAGGAAGCTGAGGCATCCAGAGTCATTCAGAGCTGTATGTGCGTTGGAAATTCTTCCAAAGGAGGAGTGAACTTATTTTTATTTTTTTTTTTATCCACTGAACATTAGTACAGAGCGTCTACCGTCTACAGCAAGGATACTAAATTGTTGCTTCAGGATGGATGGCTGGAAGAATAAAGTGACACAACATGCATGAATAGTACACCCGTTTCTAACCTCATTCAATAGGTTAAATTGTGAAAATATTTTCAGACACTATATTTAAAGTGATAAACCATGAGATTATTTTGTTGGGGGGGGGGGAATCCATATTTGATACTCTGAGAAATTACCGTTCAATGTGTTTTGTATGTGCTTGCCGTTGTCGGTGGCTGGGTCCGCCTTTGCTGTGTAGTTCATCCAGTTTTACACTTGACGATGAAATTGTTTTCTGGAAAATGTTATTCCTGCTACTTATCCAATTTTATTTTTCCGTTCACTTGAGTGGATGCTGTTAACCCATATGGACAGTTTACTGACCTCATCTGGCTACACTGGTTTATCAACATCTCAGGAGAGGTGGACCCCACCACCAGCAATGGAAACGGGGGTGGGGGAAGTGTCAGATATGGGATTTATTTTTTACTAAATCTTACAGACTACTATTTTAAATGTCCAGCATTTAGAAACTCATTGGTTGTCCATGACATGGATATGTTAACACCATAATCCAAACGGATTGTGTGAGTAAAGGAGAACCCGGTAAACATTTCCAGTTATTTATATTTTGAGGGAGCTCAACACCCGAGTGGTCGGACAAATGTTCCATTATTCAGTTGTTAACGTGCAAAAAAGAGGAAAAGCCCAAAGTGTGTGTGTGTGTGTGTGTGTGTGTCCCCCAGGACGGCTCTGGGGCCCTCCAGCGCAGCGGCTCCCTGGGGAAGCTGAGGGACGTGTTGCGTCGCAGCAGCGAGCTGCTGGTGAAGAAGCTCCAGGGCAACGTGCCTCCAGAGCCCCGCAGCACCAAGTGAGAACCGCAGCCTTTTTAGTTGACGCCATGGATATTTCACTCGGATCGTCGCTGTACGGACCAAAAACCGAGATGGCTGAACATATATTATTCATAATTGCTCAAAGTACTGTTTTCCATGTTGAGTGGGCTGCACGACGTGCAGACAAATTACATTTAGGGAACAAAATGCTGTTTCTGCAATTTGAAAAATTGTGCTCCTTCCGATTGCTGTTTGAAATTGATGTAGTTGCTCAGCCTTGGTATGAGAAAAGGGTTTGTTCTTAAAAAAATTGAATAGTTATGAAAAGGTCAGTTCCAGTTGGAAGAACTGTCTGTCATCACTCATGGCGTCGCTCCATTCAACAGCATGAAGAGAGCTGCCTCCTTAAACTACCTGAACAAGACCAGCGACGAGCCCTTCCAGGTGCGTCTCCACCAGCTGGGAAGCTTTTTTTTTTTTTTTTTTTTTTTTTTGTTTGTTTATGTTTGGTTTCAGTCTCACCCACACCGTCTCACCCACACCGTCTCACCCACACCGTCTCACCCACACCGTCTCACCCACACCGTCTCACCGACACCGTCTCACCCACAGACCAAAGGCGGCGGCGGGCGGTTAAGGGAGAGCCGAGGCCTGAGCTCCAGCACCATGGATCTGTACAGCGGCGGGAACTGAGGCGCGGCGGGAGCCTTCCAGCCTGCTTTCCTCCTGCTGGGCGGCCGCGGCACACGTGACCGAACCCCAGCAGCCCCTCAAACACTACCAGGTTGCCACGACGACCAAATCTGCCAGTAAACCCCCCCCCCGACCAAAAGACCTTCTCCTGTTTTAACGAGATTAAACACCTGTTTATTTTTTAACCGGTGTATTATACATTATGTGGGTTTTTTTTGTTGTCTTCTCTTCACTTTTTATTTTTTTATTTTATTTTTTATTTATTTTATTTTGTTTTGACCCCCAACCGCCCCCCTCCCACCCGTCTGCTCCTGCTGGAACACGTTCACCTCAACTCTTTCTCCTTTGTTATTCCTTAAAAAAAAAAAGTCTTCCCGTGCCATAAATTCAAATTGTGCTGATTTTTCTTTTTTCTTCCTTTTATTTTATTTTATTTTTTATTTTTTTTGAACCAAAATGTAAAGAGAGGGGGGGGGGGAAAGAATTGTTGTGACACCTTTTTTAATGTTTTGATTTTCGTGGAATAGACGTAACTTAGAGAAACGGCACGAAAAAAAAAAAAGATAGATTATGATTTTGCCTGTTGAGATTTACAATGTGTTGTAAAGCTTTGGGGGAAGGGGCCGAAATGTCAATTCTACTGGATGCTAGCCATATGATTTTGGTGATTCCGATGTTTTTTATTTTATTTTATTTTTTTCTTTTTAAAGTAGTTAAAAAAAAAAAATCTTGAAAACTGGAAAAACCAAACCAAAACCCGCTGCTGTTTTGACCTTGAATTCCCACATCAGACCCTCGTTTGGCTTTCTTTTTTATTAACACGGGTTCAGAATTGAGGAGCTGGTTAGAGATCCGGCAGATTGTTCCGATCATTCTCGATGGTAAACGATGATATTTATCCCGCTGCTGCTAAACCCCTGGTGCCGGACCGAGCCCAGGCCGGCTTAGCGGTCAGCATTGAAATGCCACATTTTTACTGATATAGACTTACAGTATAAACAATACCTTTGCACAGCTCACAGATAGACGTATTTTTGCCTGATTAGGTAATTTTATGTTATTCTAAAGGTGCAGTGTGTAGATTCTATGGAATGGACTTGGCAGAAATTGAATATAATATTCACAATTATGTTTTGATTAGTGTATAATCCCATGAAAATGAGAAGGGTTGTGTTGGCATTAGAAGAGAATGAGCCGTTGTAATCTACATAGGGAGCGGGTACACTTCACGGCGGGCGCATTGGGTTGGTTTGCGATCTGCAGCCTCACCTCTGGATGTCGCCAAATTCTACTCGCTCCTCCTTTAAGTGCACAAAACAATTGAAACGATTTCTTTGCTTTGCTCTTTCCACGCATCAATGTGTCTTTTTTTTTTTTTTTTGTCACGCATGACCCATTCTGCTGCTCCTTACTCCAGTCTTAGTGGAAAAGCATCGGAAGCCATTTGTTTAGATTAGTGTGTGTGTGTGTGTGTGTGTGTGTGTGTGTGTGTGTGTGTGTGTGTGTGTGTGTGTGTGTGTGTGTGTGTGTGTGTGTTGGGTTCTTAACTAATCTTTCATGTTGTAAATGCGTCTTTGACTCGTCCCAAAATAAAACCAACAATGTTCCCGTACCCACTGGTTTGAATAGTGTTATTTAGTCGCATGCCAAGAGGGAGCAGGGTTCTTAAAGGGTCCTCAAGGGGCTTGAATTGTCAGTACTGAAATACCTTGATAATGGCCCCTTTTGTGCTGAAGTGCTTGAAAAGTCCTGGAAAGAAAAACAAAAAACGTGATAATTGAAAATCTTAACGTAATAAAACAACTTCTAGAATCACTTTCATGACATGTTGCAGGGAAATGTCAATTCTAACCAGCGTGGTTGGAAATACACTTATTGACACACGACACTCAGAATAATAATATACTGTATATACTAATATAAATAATAGCCAAGGTGACCAAGCTTATATTTTAGTTAATAAAGATCACATTGAAATTCAATGTGAATTTGCGTGAAGGCCTTGAAAATGGAAAAATGTGCTCAAAGAAAGTGCTCGAAAGTCCTTAAATTTCATGTTGCAATGCCAGGATGAACCCACATGTGAAGTGTGTGTTGAGGAGTCGTGCCTGGTGGCTGTAGCTTTTCTCAAGATCACTGACAACACCCACGACTCCATACTTTGCATTTGGAAATGAATGAATTGAGGGCTGTTTGTGAATGATGCTGCAAAGTGAATCTTTTATTCTTCTGTCAATGTCCCTTTTTTGAAACGTCAAGCCTAATGAGTCCATCATTGAACATCCCCCTCCATGATGCAAACTGGGATGTTCAACAATTCGATCTCTTTTTGGACGATAACAAACATTCATTATTAGTAGTTTGCTTTTTAAATTAAAAACTCATAGCAGTTATCCTGTGGGTCGAACAAATCAATGAGTTAAACAAATTCCTCTTGGCCTTAAGACTGTGATGTCCTTGTCGGTCTGTTTTTACATTGCTTGTGAAGCTTGTTCTTCCATAATCCATAGTTGTTGTTGTTTTTTTTTTTCATAATTTTACAAATGATAAATCATATTAATTAAATGGTGCGTGTGAACAAACACATGCCTATGCTTTCACATTTGTAAGACGTGTTTCTTAGCTAGACGGGTGGATACTTTATTCACCACCAGATGGAAATTGCAATGTTATGGCAGCGCACATAACAAGATAGGCAATGATAATAATGATTAAGTAATAAGAATGATATCGATAGCAATAAACCTCTGTATGAACAATAATAGATAAACATTGAACTAAACATTATTATTATTATATTTTTTTTATGTTTTATGCAATTTAATTTCATAAATATATATTTCAAATTATTCAAAATATATATATATATATATATATATATATATATAGAGTTGAATCGTATGTTTTTTTTATTCTTCCTGCTCAGGGAGATGTAAACGTGCAGTACCCGCGTCCAGCCAGCGGGGGGCGGTGCCGCGCCCCTTTCGGGCCGCGCGTAGCGGCGGCACCGGAAGCGGCCGCGCTCGGTCCCGGGAGTCCAGGAGCAGCGGCCGCGGGGGCTGCGGCGCTGAGCGGGAAGCACGAGTTGGACGAGTCCGACTCTCCGTGCGGGAACCAGCGGCGAGACCCAGCGGCGAGACCGGTGGCTGAAGAGACCGAAGTCCGGGAACGACAACAACAACAACAACAACAACAACAACAATTAAAAAATAAAATAAAAAGTATCACAACCGGGCGCCGTCGACGCGGCGCTGGCGACTCGTTCATCCGCGGGGCTGCCTGGGGAAGCCGAGCGACAACTTTGTTGGTGTGCAGCAGCAGCAGCCGCCGCCGCGGAGAGACGCCCGCTCGCCGCCGGGCACATGGATCTAACAGCCCACGCCGGGACGCCCGGGCGGCGGGGAAGGAGCTCCGGGTCGGCGGCGACCGGCGAGAGGATGCCAACTTTGGGCTCGTTCTTCGCGGTCTGCGTCCTTTGCCTCCGAGGTGAGTTGCGGGGCTCGGGGCGACCCGTCGAGAGGCGGCTCCGTAGATTCATAGCGATAATAACCGTTGGTAACGCAGAGGAGCCTGGTTTCGTGCTGTGTGAAACGGGAATCATATTTCTTGGAAGTGGGTGGAATGATTTCATCTTTCAAATGTTTTGTTCCGCGTCAAACAATTGATTTTAAAGTGGTAATCCCTACGGTCATTGTTATTTCTGTTTTTTGTTTGTTTTTGTTTTTTTTCCCCGTCCTGCTGGCACTTCGTAGTAAACCTCCATTCAGTGTATTTTGGGCTGATGCATGTGCTCCTCCACACACTGTCTCCATTGTTGGTGGCGGGGTCCGCCTTCCCCGGCGAGAACCCGACGACCGCGCGCGGTGAACGGCCGCCGTCCCAAAGTTGTGGCAGTGACGTGCGGACGTGGAAGGACAGACCCTTCACCCCTTACAGCAGCAGCCTCGGAAAGAAACTCCCCCCAAACCAAGGCGTTTAGTCTCAGAGCAGAGACGAGGGGAGAAACCCTATGGATTCAACTTTAAAGAGAACCGACCAGTGCCGGGGTTCCTCCAGCCACTGCCACTCAGAATTGACCGGTCGTCCGGAAGGTACCACACCACACGGTGCGGCCTACGTGCAACTACCACGCTCATCACATACAACCAACCCCCTCCAACCCGCACCGCCACCGCGTCCCGTGAGGCGTTCTCCGGCGTGCACTTCAAATCCCCCGCCACGCTCGGGATACGCTCTTCTGATTATCATATTCATAACAGCCTTGTTTGCATTTCTCAACGCCTGTCTGTCTTTGAGCCCCAGATCGTCACGCTTTCCCGGACCGCAGGCATGTGCGGGGGCGGGGGGCGCGCACGGACGATGGTTCCCAAGTACCGGGCAGGATTCGCAAACTAAAAACAGGCTTCACCGCCTCGGCGGGGGGGGGCGAAGCGGCTGGCTCCCCGGTTCCTTCCTGGAGGAGGGCCAGCACGCTGCCGAGGCGCCCGCGGTGTCACGGCGAGGTGAATCTCCATGCGGTTTCTCCGCCCCGCTCACCCGGCAACGTACGGTCGAGCCCCGCATGCGCAGCGAGCGTAAAAGGAGAAAATAAAACACGTCTTGTGATGTGGAAGCTGTGTGCCTGCGCTACCCCAGCCTCCCCAGCCTCCCCAGCCTCCCCCTCGCGGTGCCCACTTTAGGGATGAATGTGTGCTCTGTGTGAGCACAGCGGGGGTGGGGAGGTTGGATGAATGGAGCCGAGCCAGGTACTACTACTGCTGTCACGACACTCGGCATTTTAAGCCCTGCTCGAATAATGTTTTGCTATTTCATTTTATTTAATTTTTTTGAAATGCGCCCTTTCACGAAAAGCTGGCCAAACGTGCCCCTGGCCGGGCCCCGGTGATCAGACCGTGCTTGTTCTGGTGGGGGAAGGGGTGTTCCCCCCCAAATTCAAGTCCATACCGACCGATACCTTTGGGGTACCTATCGCCCTGGTATGGGTTTGGGCCGCTGCGATTGAATATTCACCCAGACCCTTTTAGTTTTTTGTTTTTTTTAATGTATTAATTTCGACTGACCGCTATGTTTTGCCAATCCTGTCGCCAAGCGTTTGGATTGGTTTTCTCAGGGATTGTTTCTATCCGCAGCCCTACGGCAAAGCACCCTCGACGCGTCCCTCCAAGCGGATGAAAGCCACTCGTAACCTCCCAAAGGATTCATAATATAGATTCATTGTCTGAGCCCCCCCCTGACACGCCCACGCGCTTTACCGCCAATGGCATTGTGACGCTCGCGCTTCCTTCCCACCAACCACACTGCTGAGGGCCGACTGTCTTCCATTTAGGGTTTTTTCTTATTTTTTTTTTTTTTTTCCTTTTTGTAATATCTCCCGTTTCATCAGAATGTGTGGGAGGCAAACTATTCATGTTAAGTGCCGGTCGAGCGGTCCGGACGGGTCTCGTCCTTCCCCGTGAACTCATCTCCTTTCAAGACCCTCTGCTTTGATCTCCCCAAACTGTGGGCTCTGGGACATTTTTAATTAAATTTTAACTGTTCTTTCTGCCCACGATTAACGCTTTATTTTGGTGCCAAAAAACGATGTAAATCTTCGGGATTAGCACAACTGGTGCCTCTAAATTTCTTTGTGCTTATTCCTCCTGGGTATGAAATATTTATAGGTGTGGTGACGGTGATGCTGATTATGCAAAATTTGGCTATTACAACCTGATTTTTTTATTGTTATTTTTGCGACTGTGTTCACAAAGGAGGCAAAATCTTACCTGGCTGACCCCGGGGGCTTGATAATTATTTGGAAGGCACTATCATGCAATTCCTTTGTACACTATTTATTTGAGGATGAATTTGGCTCTGATCAAATGTAGGTTTGACCCCCTGCCCCCCTAAAAAAAATATGTATAGCAAGCCGCTGTGAATATAAACCAAACTAATTAAGGAATAGATTTAATGTGACATTAGCCCTTTTCCCACATGGAATTCGTAACATTGCTGGATAAAAAATATTCGGCGTAGGTAGTCATTCCCCCATGGCCTCCTTTTACGTAAAAGTTCAGTATGGGGTCTGTTCCCACATGGATCACCGTTACGGGTACGGTGCATCGTGATCGGGCGAGAGTTCCTCCTTGGTCCCTCTGGTCTCTGGTCCCTCCGCTGACAGAGCCGCTGTCCCAGGACACAATAACCCTAACCTAAAGTTATTACGTCAGCGTGATAACTTCCACCCTGTCCCACACTCTTTGCCTGGAACGTTCTCCGCCCCTTCTCCCTGGCCGCTCGCTCCGTCTGGCTCGGCGCTGCGTTGCAGCCGGAGGGGACATCGGGCACAAGCGCTTGGCTTGACCGCCGGCTGCACCGCAGCGCTGAGCATCTCCGACTCTAAACGCCACGTCTAGGGTCTGAGTGGCATTTTTTAGAAGAAAAGGAATAAAATGTAAGAATACAAAGACCTTTCTACGTAGAGACTGGACGTGTTTCAGTTTCTCGTGTTTTTAGCCGACTGTTTTTACGAAACATCGAGACCGGCTCCTGTTCCTACGTGACGCCAATACGGAACATTGCCGGTAGATTTACGGCTTTCAGTGCAAGTGGGAGGGGAGCTATAGTGTCACCACTATGTGCTGTGTTGTATCGTGGAGTTACTGTCATACGGCATACCTGTTATCTCTCTGCCCGACGGCCATATTTGTGATGGCTATTGTCTTCAAGCAACAGCTGCAATGATTAAAGGATCCATTGGGTGTTTTTTACAGTGTATCAGCTTACAATCAGTAGACAGGCTCCGAGCACACCCTGTGTAGTGTTTCAAATTGTTTTTTCGGTCTGGCAGTTATTCTACTACTTGACATTAATTTGACTTACAACCTTCATGCAAAACAAAATCTAGATCAATAAGAGATAATGGATATAAACATACACAGTACTAATTTACCCCACGTATGCGTATACAAAAATATACGCACACCAGCACATATATACTGTAGATCCAGCTATCATAATCCCTTGAGAGAGATCATTCACAACATTGAGATATCAGCGTGGATTAGTGTTTATTCCTCGCTGATCTAAGTGGATTACAGAGAAAGCAGAGACAGGCATCTGTCAATGGTCCCTTTAATCCATATTAATGAGATTGTACAACAAACAAACTAAAAGTGTTGATGGATGGATAGAAAGAATGGGTTGGGCTACATGTGGCAGGTGTTTCCGTCTCCAGGACTTCGCCAAAGTTTGCAGTTTGTCTGAGACGCGAGCGTGACAACGCAGAAAAACCTCGTCACACGCAGCAGAGAAAGCCCCAGTGGATGGACGGGCGTAAACAGAGCTGTCTCTCTGCTCACACTGGTTCTCACCAAATGCTGTCGGGCGCGGGAAAGAATACAAGTTGGAAACCGCGGGCTGGCATCACTTGAAAGTATTTTTATCTGGCTTGTTTTGGGTTGCTCATCAGAGAATAGTTGTGGTTGTTTTTAGATGCATTTTGATTATTTTAAGGTCCCCATGAAATAAAAAATACATTTTCATTCTTGTCTTTCTCTTCACTGCAATCTCTGGAAATGTACAATTTTCGATTGAGGACTGTGAGAAGATGAGTTTTCTACCACCAAATTGAAACCATCCATTAGTATATTGATGATAAAAATAATCTTTATTTTGTAGCACTTTCCCAAACATACTTACGAAGCGCTTTACATAAGATAAAAACATTGGAAGAATTATGGAAGAATCTTAATTAAAAGAACATAGGAAGATAAGAACAAAACATAAAAACAGACAATCATATGGTAAAAGCAAGTCTATAAAAGTCAGTGTTTAAGAAGTAAGTCTACTGAATTTGATAGCCTAACAACCTCAGGCAGGTCGTTCCAAAGTCTAGGGGCCCTAATAGCAAAGGCCCAATCACCTTTTAGGGGTTTTCACACAGAACAGTTGTGGGGACTCCCTGGGGAGGTCCCCCGAGAACTAGATACTTTCTAGGGATTTTTTTCTGCTTGTGTTCACACTGCACTGGAACTCTGAAGTGCCGCTGAAGTGACGTCATCCAGTGGCGTTTCAGCATGATTTCCGTGTTGTATTTACTCTGTGATTTTCGCTGATTTCACCTTATCAGTTCACTCAAATCAGTTTCTGAACAAATTTAAGGCGAGAAAAAAGCAATCCAGTTGCTGAGTCTTGAGTCATATTAGATCTACAAGAGATAATTTTAAAGTTTCGTCAGGCAGGGGCTCGCGTGGGGACACGGCGCGGGGATTACGGTGCATGGGTTAATTCATTAAATCAACGGCGGAAAATAAATAAAATAAATACATCTACAATGGAAATACAACTTTTATTGTTTTTTGTTTTTATTGGCTTTTTAAATTTTTATTACGGCTGAGTGTACTAGGGCTGTTCCGCGCCCAGACCAATGCGACCCGACCGGGTGAACTCAGTCCCAGGGACTGGCGAGGGACCGTGGACTTATATCTGGACCAATCCCCGTGCATATACAGTACATCGCTGAAGGTTCCTCTTGTGCCGGTTAGTCCCTGCCCTGGAGTAGGCACTTAAAAAAAAGTCCCTCCAAACGGAGTTCCTAGTTCCTGCAGTGCGGACACAAAAAAAAGGGACGGTTCCTCCAAAAAGTTCGTAGAACTATGAAAAAGTCAGGTGAGGTGATATTGGGTTAGGTCTGTGACGTAAGAAGGGGCTAGACCGAGCCGTGACTTCAAAGTAAAAAGTAAAATCTTAAAATCAATTTGAAAACGAATGTGTTACCAATGAAAGGGAGGGCAACATTTGTGTAATGTGAACTGCTCTTCTGGTTTTAGTTAAGAGTTTGGCTGCTGAATTCTGTAGTTGAAGAAGGGAAAGGTTTTTCTTCTTGAGGCCAGACTATAATGACTTGCAGTAATCTAGATGATGAAATACAAGTGTGGAAGACTTTTTCAAGATCTGCACGTGTTAGGAAAGACTTCATTTTAGAGATGTATCTTCGCTGGTAAAAACATGGCTGGCCGACCTTGACCATATGTTAAAACTAAGATCACTTTCTAAAATCACTCCTTTATTTCTGGCTGTAGGCTTAACGTTTGCAGCTAAGTCACCAAGATTTTGTTGAATTATTGCAGTGGAGGGTGGAAGACTTCAGAGTTGCTGTTGTTTAACTGTAAAAACCTTTGAGCCACCAAGAGTGCAGATCACCAAACAAGCGTTGAGAGTTGTTAGGCAACCAGAGTCCTGCAAACTAATGAGCATGTACAGTTGTGTATCATCTGCATGATGGTAGGGTCACATCGCCGGCGAGGGGGCTGCAGCGTGAAGCCGAGCAGCTCTCGCCCTGTCGCCGTACGGTCACACTGCTGGCGATGAGGCTTCTGTGCTCCTGCCGTTTGTGGGCGTGTCGGCTCAAAATGGACTGGCTGTTGTGTGTGCGCCAACCATTTCAAACCTCGCTCCCTTTCCATATTTAATATACACTATATAGATAGATTGTGCCTTGTCTACTTTTTATTTTATTATTAAAATGCTTTAGCCGTTTACGAAGCAAATTAAAAGACCTCCTGAAAAAATTACGTAAATAATTTTGCTATCCCTCCCTTAAAATAAGGAATTGTCTTGTTGGAGAAACATAAAATGATGTGTTCCTTATTTATCAATAGTTAAAGGCAGCGATTCCCGACCTATGGGCCGTGAGGGTATTGCAAGTGGGCCGGCAAATCATGGGCAAATCACATAGATTTTATTGAAAAAAATAAATAAAATTTTATTAATTACAATTTTTTAAATATGAATAAATTAATTTAAATAATTACAGTTTTGAAATGTTAAAAAAAAAAAAAAAAAAAAATCTTTCAGGGTATTTTTTTCTTTAAAAGCTTCAAAAATGCATCATCACTAATAGATAGGAACTTATGTTAGGGCGAACTACGTCCAAGCCGGACCACGATCGATGTGCACCTGTACATTTTGGAACTTGAGGTGATAATCAAAATGGATGGTTAGCTAGCATCAGGCACGCTGAAGAGGAAAGGCGGACAGGCGGGACAGTCCTGCCTGTCAAACAAAAAAGAAAAGTTCAGAGAAAGTATAGCCCTGAATATTTATCATTGGGATTTTTTTGGACAGACACAGACGACGAACTGTTACCGCTGTGCGTTGTGTTCCGTTGTGTGTTTTTTATCAAACGAAGCTCTGAACTCACGTAAACTGCGCCGTCACCTCGAGACAAAACACCAACAGCACACGTCCAAGCCGCTTAAATTTTTCGATAATTAACTCAGGGAGTAATAAGGCAAGGAGAAGTCACCGAAACCTCATGTATGGGCACCGAGAACGTAAATCCCGATCTGTCCAACAGAGCTGTGCGATTTCTGATGCCTTTCCTGACGTTGTATCTCTGTGAGTGGCTTTTTGGTGCTTGTGGCATTGAAGACGAAATACAGGAATAAACTGAACGTTAAGCCAGATCTTCGCCTGAGGCTGTTGTCCCTTGAGCCAGACATCAAGCAACATCAGCCTTCTCATGAGATGAGTTAATATTAATGTGCTCCATTGTTAGTTTAACGTCATGAACATTACGTGAAAGTTCCATAAATATTAGGTTATTTTCAACCCACCCCTTTTTGCACTACTGTATGTATGAGAATGCATTTGATTGTTAAAATTGGCTCCTGTATTACTTCTGGTCAGATGTTGGCCGCGAACACTTTTGAGATTTTCAAGTGGGCCACGAGTCCGAAAAGGTTGGGAACCGCTGGTTTAAGGGACGTTTTTCATGACAAAAAAAAATAAAATACAGTGTTTGCAGTGGTCTGGGCATCCCATTTCAAGTCTATGCACCAGTGAGAGTGTAACTTCCCTCCTATTGGCTGCCTCCCAGCGCTCTGCACTGCTCATTTGCATAAACTTAAAACCTGTTCAACTTTCCTTGTCACCGTGAAGCTGTGAGTTCCGCCAGACGTCGCTCCGCCCCCTGCAGCTGGATGAAACCGAGCCGTTTGAAATGCATTGCCGCCTGCCGCATTCGTCAGCGCTCCGTCACTGGCGTTGTGACCCTACCATAACCTTGAAAATCGATGTGTTTTCAGCTATTGTGTTCTAATGAGATGGGATATGCATGTAGAGTGAGAATAATATGGGGCCAAGAATAGAGCCTTGTGGCACACCATACTTCATATGTGCCAAGGTGGAAACTGAATTACCTAAACTGAAAACTGTCTGTCTGATAAATAAGAGAAAAAACACTTAAGCGTAGAGCCTGATATGCCAACGGAACTTCTGAGGTGGTCGATGAGGATGGCAGAGACAATTGTGTCAAATGCAGTACTAAGATCAAGGAGGATTCAAATGCAGCATTGTTCTGCATCAGCTGCTAAAAGAAGATCATTTGTGACTTTCAGTAGAGCTGTTTCTGCGCTGTGACACGGCCGAACACCCTTCTCCACCCAGATAGCGCCATTAGTAATGCTTCAAGCCCTGTAACAGAGGAACAGTCCTAGAGGATGTATCCGTATCACATACTTGGGGTTTAGAGATGGGGGGGCACCATCACAGTCCTATTCATGCTTTCTCACAGTTAGAAAATGCCTGCGGTAAAATGAAGTGAAGTTTGTCAGGCGTGTTGGTCGAACTGATTTTGATGTTATGGGTCAAATCCTTGCCAAAATCAACGACATCATTAGTGCAGGGGAGGCAGATGAAGAGAGAAGGGGGGGGGGGTGGAAGGAGATAAAAGCAGAGTTTCCAGTTTGCAGAAATGTAATGCATTATTTTAGCTTGGATTCTCCCCACTTTACTACCAGTCCCCAGAGGAGACTGAGCAGTCTTATCAGGCTTTAATGGGAAAATTCACAATGCTAAAGATTGCTGCAACAACAGGAGTAGATTTGTACTACTTGCGAAATATGATAAGTTTGTACTGTTGTATAGCGTATGAGTAAAAGGAACGATGGCTTCTTGGACATACTACGTCATCATATATCCATGCCATATACACACCACCACACTGCATAGAAACCTTTTGTGGTGTGTTGCCCTCAACAATGCATTTGCATACTACGATATTTCACCGAATGTAGTGTATCATCCTGGTACCTTTCAGGTACTATGGTTTGACTCATTTGGTGGATAAAATAATGTTTATAATGCTGTTCCAGATGCAGCATCGATGTTGGCCACACCACTCCATCGCTGCATCTTTGGTAATACCATAGAGAACATTCATCCACCTATACCACTTATTGGGGAACAAAATTGACAGAACTTTGGATGGACAACCCTCCTTTCAAAGATAGATTTGCTAGTCACAAACTTTCTGCGCAGCAGTGCAGAGCATTACCAAAGTGCTGCCCAAGAGAACAGACATCTCTTATAGTGCTGCCCTTAGAGGCCTCTGTTGGCTCTGATTTGTGATGAATGAAGCCAATATAACAAGGTACTGGGGGGCTATGCCTACTACTTTGACCCTTTTCGAAGACTCAGCTCTTTGAGTGATTCTGCAAAAAGATTTGTTCAGTTTTCTGACTCTTCGGTCGTTTGATTCAGTTGGTGTGGCTCGCGACTCACCGATCCCCTTTCAGGATCCGGTTTAGGAGTCGTTGAGGCGCATGCGTGACCCGTGACTCAGGTATGTCATTTGAGAATAGGTTTGGGCGTCATTACTGCTGTTTGAGGCGCATGCGTGACTCAGGGCTCCCGGATCTTTTCATTCGGGACCCCTGAGTCAATTCAAATATTTGTTTCCATTACTTGCTTCACTACTGCTAATTTTAAATGATCGCTGTGACCATTAGCCAATCTTGTTTCAAGTTTGTATATGTATGCGTGCAAGTAGTGGTGTCACAATTCGAGGATGCACGAGTGTAGTCAGCACACCGGTGTGTCTCCTCCTGCGTTTCGCTGTGTATAGAAGGGAGAGTGTGCCTTGGACCAGAATGTCCAGTTATTCCAAAGATGTGGCAATGAAAGTGGGAAATCAACCCGACCATCACCCACGGAATGTCCTCTAGTGTAGAGGTTCCCAACCACCGGCTTGCGGACTGTGGCGGGCCGCGGGGTAAAAGTAGTGTAGTAAGTAACTTATTGTTTATTATTCTAAAGTCAAGTGATGCTAAGCTCTTGACTGTTTAGGTGTGTTGTTTCAACATTCTCATAGTTTTGTTATGTATAATTTTAATATTCAAATAAAAGTTACTTATTGAGAAACAAGTGTTTTTCTTTGCATAAATAAAGATTCGATAGTCGATCAATGGCATAGCGGTCAGTCCTCGAAAAAAACACATGTTCAAATCCAAATTCGAATCATGACCTTGAAATCAAAAGTCAAATCAAATCGTGGATTTGGAGAATCGTGACACCCCTACGTGCGAGCACACATGCAATTGTGCTCATTCACGCCACAGTATTGGTGCATTCTGCATGGTTTAGTTTAGACCTCTTTCTCCCCTTTCTGTTTCCTATTTCTTTTCATTTTGCATTTCCAGTCTCTCTGACTTAAATGGAACCATGCCATTCAAGCTGACAGTCCCATCTGGAAAGACTTGTGTTCTGTCCTGTCGACTTGGTACGCGGTGGGCAGATACTGAACAGAGCTGTTCCCTCTGGTCTGTGTCTTTTGTGGGCT
This sequence comes from Zeus faber, assembly GCF_960531495.2. Lineage (NCBI taxonomy): Eukaryota > Metazoa > Chordata > Actinopteri > Zeiformes > Zeidae > Zeus > Zeus faber. The sequence goes on from NC_137202.1 coordinate 26,851,860, forward strand.
GTGGGATCCTGCCAGTATTACACTGTCTCCTGTCTGGGGTGTCTGGAGTGAATGGCAAGGACCTCTGAACCCACCAACCCTACACTGTGCTCTGTTGTGGCACTTTGAACAATGGATTACATTTTAATTTTGTATTCTTATGAATGTATGCAATTCATCCAAATGATTATTTTTTGTATTATTATTTTGTATAAATGTATTAAATTGCTTATATTCATCCTCTCACATGTACTATGTGAGAGGATGAGGATTTTTTTACAACTGGTAAAAAAACAATCCCCTGTTTTGCCTTAAGCCATTTCACATTGAGCCTCTGAATAATTTGTATTTCCCCCGCCAATCTATAATGTGTTTTGATTTAGAATTGCCTGACTGATAACTGTTTTTGTTACTATTCGATGGTGTCAGTTTTTGTCATTAATTTATGACAAAAAAAACCTCGCAAAATATTATTTCATTTGGGTGCGCCGATCGATTGGCCGATATTTGTTCTAAATAGTGTGATCGGTATAAAGTCCGATCAGAAGTAACAGATCAGAAGACGCAAAACAACACTGACCGCCACATATGAATTATCTCTCGCTCTCTCTCTGATCGTGGGACAGTGGAGAGGATCCACTGCACTGTCTAGACGGCTGTGGAGACAGATGACTTGGACCGTCTCGGCTGACTGACTTGGATGAAACAGATTCTTTTAAACATACTGAGTTGAGGGACTGTCCCGATCATTGCGTAATGGAACAAACGCGACAGAAAACCTTTGTCCTGAGCTGTCATGCGCGTCTGCCGATGCTTTCTATGGTAGTTAATTTAGTAAAAAGTGGATGTTTTTCTGTGAATACTTGTAAATAATAAATGCTACACTTCTGTAACCGCGACTTTCCCGACAACATTTTAATATGAAGCCATTGACATGCGAATGAGTAAGTACTTCCGCTTACGCGAAGGACGTCAGTTGAGTAGGCGGTTCTTCAGTGTGGCCCAGGACACATTTGCATTTACACAGCTAAAAGAATGTGGCCCAGACCACCTCCGAATGTGGTCTGAGCTATCGGCTCTCAAAACGCATTGAAGATGCATAGGGGGGACGCTCACCTTCTGGACCTTCGATAAATGCCTTCCCCAATGCCTTCCTTGTTCCCCACATCTGTGCCAGAGCGCTCTTGGTTCTTCTGCACATGCTTCTGCGTCCAAATTCATCTGATGGAGAGACGTGCAGGAATGCCTAATTCATCCCTAAACCAGTGTGGAAGTGTGGGGAGTGGGGAATAGAAGAGGCGTCCGGCATGCCATTGCATAATCCCTCCAGCCATTAACTCCTTTGTGTTCCGAGGCTGAATGAACTCATCACAGCAAACGGTTCAGAGGGCTGCCCACCACCACCACCACCACCACAACCACAACAAACCCCATCACACCAGTGGTTTTAAATGGGCTGAAAAGGCCTGTGGTGTTTCCATGGGATGGGCCTTGAACTGTCTTTGATCACCGGCTCAATAGCGTAGGCTGTCTGCAAGTGCATTCTATCTATAGGCCTACATGAATACATGCAGCGTATGTATTCAACAGCGAATACAGTTTCTGGGGATCGTTGTTGACTGACGCCAGCGGCTTCATTAGCCCTCGGCATGCAGGCAGCATGTGGATGTTTCAGAGCTTCCTGTCTATGTGGAGTTCAACACTCATACATATTGCAGACCAACCGCCTAGTACCTTCAGTGTTCTTCCCTGAGCTTGGAAAAGGAGTACAGCTCTTCTAGCTTTTCAACCAACTAACCTCAAGGAAACATTTTCTGCCACTCAAATAACATCTTTTGATTTATTAACATACTGCACACGCAGATGGTGATTCTTCAAAAATGTGACCTTCATGCCAAGATTGACAAGTCAGCAAGGTTGTGAAATGCGCATCACAGCATGCCCACATTTGCTTTACCAGGGTTCGCATTGCCTTATTCAAAAGCCAAAGGCGTCACACGTGACTCTTTCCCTAAGAGGTCCCTGTTTGGGATGGTTTTGACACATAGATGTGATCTCATTAGATTCTCTTGCTTTCCAACCTTCCAGCTCTGGAGGCAAACAGCCTTGACGGCATATCTTCCCATCAGAGGACGTAGACAGAGAGCCTCATCTCCATGCAAAAGTGAAAGACATTTCAATAACACCTTCACGGCCCCTCCCCCACAACACTTCAATAAAACACCTTTATCTTGCACATTCTGTCAACCCACCTGACATGATTCTTCTTCTTTTTTTTTTTTTCATTTCTCACAATTTTGTTTCTGAACCCAAACCTTCTCTTTCTGTCGCTTGGAAAAAAGAAGATGTTCCTGTTGCGCTTGTTTTTTAAATGGAACCATGTTCTACATAATCAGCAGGATGATTTTCTACAGACCTATGGTCTATAGGGGAGCTTTTTCGAATGACTTTACACCACCCCTGCACGCACACAGTTAACATAACATGTCCGCCATTGTCCCGTGTAAGCGGGGCAGTAGGCACCCGCTAATTGCTGTAGCGGAGAAGTAGAGCTCATTACACCGAGCAAATCATTCCACCCTGCTGCTCTGATCTGCTAATTAAAGCGAGCAGAACCTTCACCCCTCATCTGGCTTTCAGACGGCGCTCAGATTCCCTTTCCCCTTCTCGGCCTCACTTTTCACTTTCTGGCCTCACTTTCAGAGTTTCCCTGACTTTTGCCATTTCTCGAAACTTTATCTTCTCTGCTCTTGGCTGTATTCGTCTGCATTCCCCCTTCTCCTCCCTCTGATACGACGGGGGGACAGATGACACAGCAGAGGGTTGAATTATTCAAAGCTGGCCAGCGCAGGCAGGTTCCGTTGAAACCCCACCCCCACCCTTTTACCGGGGAGTGATTCTGCCGCGATGGGATGTGAGCTGTCGGTCCAGTGAAGTTTAGAGTAAACCAGTGGATTCTGTATAAGTCCCTTCTCTTTATTCCAGAAGAAGTGTATCATTTTCTGCGTCTATACAGATACAGTGACACTTACAGAAAGTGGGGTAAATCAATTCTCTTTTCCTAGTATACTGACTAATTGCTTTTTCGGTACTCTGTTATTCTGAGTTCTGAGATGACCACTGGAATTTCAGTTGCAACGAGTATCACGCTCAAGACTACACCTGTATCGATCCTTGCTGTGAGTGTCGTCCCGCTTGAAGCGAGCCGACCCACGCTCATGGAAAAGGGCCATTATAGTTTTCCCCAACTCAGGCCGTTCCTCGTCTCATTGGTCCTTCATCAGCGAGTCCATAATCGTCTGGCGTGCCGGTCTACTTCCTGCCTGTCCCGTCCATTTCTCTCTGTTCTCTCACAATGTTATAGTGGTGCAGGGCTGAGGCAGTGTCCCTGAAGGGAGCCACATAAATACACACACAAATACAGGCTCGCCCTTGGCAGGTGCTGCTGGCTTGCACAGGCCTGTTGCTCGGGGAGCACAATATTGTTTCCTGTCCTCATCTGCTGGGCTGGTGATTGACAGCAATGCCGGTATGCTTGTTATGTCTGACAGACAATGGGGAGACCCTGGTTCTTCATGGCAGGCCAGAGAGCCCTGGGTGGGGGGTGTGGGGGTGAACGGATGTTTTTCTGTCCTTGTTTCCCATTGGTGTTATGACAGAGGGGGTGAGCTCTAACCAACTGTTCTGGGTCCCAAATTCACTGCGCCAGTGCTACTGGATTAGGATTTGGAAGGTCTCTGCTCGGTCTAAACTTGACTGTGGGGCAGCATTGCACTGAAGGCTGAAGGGGTGGTCGAGGGGGTGGGGGTGTTCTTTGTGTGTGGTCAGTAGGGTATAGTCCCCCCCACCCCCTTTTCTGGACAACAGCCGTTGTCGAGTGGAAGCCCACAACCGTTTATCTTCTAACTTCCTGTAGGACAGACAGCACTTTCCCCAAACATCCACACTGTTGCATCCCACAAGGTTTGGAATTCTGGAACTCTGAAAATATGTCAACGCGAACTCTCCATCCAGGAAGCACAAGCAGTGTGTTTGTGAGAGACATCCAGAGCTTGTATTATCATTTTTATGTATTTACTTTTTTTAAATTTCATTTTTTTTATTGTCTTGTGTATAGATCATATAGATTGAATCCTTGTATTGGTGTGGTACAGGCATGCCGTGTGTCTGTCTATAGATACACTCGCCCGTGCCCATACACCGCGGTTGGTCTGCGCGTGTCTCAGCCACGAGGACGGCGGGGCAAGCGGCCTTCCTCTTCTTCCTTGCAGTGGAGAACTGGGTCAGTGTGGCACTCTGAAGTGCAGACTCATGTACTCAAGACTGCTGCAATTTCTATCACTCACTCACACACACACACACACACACACACACACACACACACACACACACACACACACACACACACACACACACACATTTAGGCTTTCTTCATCTTTCTTTCTCCCTCGTCTCCTTCTACATGGCTGGCGGTGACTCATCGCCGTATGCGATTCTGAGTGAGTTCCTGGCTGCGCAAGAGAAGTGACGTGTTTCAGACTGTTGTATGAAAGAGGAAACTGGTGCACAGTAGTGAAATCACATTAAACATGTATCTCCATTATTTTAGTTGTATATCAACGGGCCTTATTCACAAACAAGGCTCCGCACAGATCTGTGCTTAAAACATGCGTATGCATGCTAAAGAAACTACAGTCAATATATAAATACTTACTCATAATATTCTGATATACCTTAAATGAAATCTGTATGTGCGGTTGGTTAACTTTACACACTCAGACCATGACGGATCCATAATAATCTCCAAGCAGGTGCCACAATGGCAAATTTAGCTTTATGGATATTGCTGGATGTGCATCTTGAGTCATCGCTGTGATCTGTTTATTGCAAGTGGTCAATGCCTGATCACCCAGAAGCCATTATATTGTTATTAAACATTGGTATTTTCATTCTATTATCATATATGTAATAACCTGGAGCCGCAGCTGAATCACCACACCACATGAGAACACCATGTCCAAATTGTCCATCGGCTTCCTCGCTACAAGCACCAAACAGCCTCCATGCAATCAATAAAGAGAAAAAGGAAAAACTAATATTTATCCATTTTTTTAAATTTTTTATTTCAGCCAGTGTGCGATCAAGGGGAGAGGCGGCCACTCCTCTTTGTTTACATCTGTGCCGGAACCAGGAATGTCCTTATCTGGAGAAACCAGGGCGTGGTCTATGCTAGTTAGCAGCCGTGAGCTCCATATTAATCAATAAGTGCACGTGCTTAGGAACAAATGCGGCTGATGCGCACAAGTTTTGAACCCGATGCCGACATTGCATATCCGCCTCTTTCGCGCAGAGAGTAAAAACATTGCTACGCACATATTCGTGAATGAGCTCCATTCAGTGTCCCGACGGTTTAGAAGCAGCCCCCATGTGGCTTTCACTGAGTCTCTCCCACTCGTATTCGGTAATAGATCTACCCATTTTCAGCCTGTTGCGTTTTTGTGGCGTGACTTCACCAGGAGTCTTTCATCTCTGATGGTTTCCAGGCAAACATCTTACGTGTGTGTGTGTGTGTGTGTGTGTGTGTGTGTGTGTGTGTGTGTGTGTGTGTGTGTGTGTGTGTGTGTGTGTGTGTGTGTGTGTGTGTGTGTGTGTGTGTGTGTGTGTGTGTGGTGAAAGGTTACACCCATGCCTTCCCTACAACCTCACTCCTCTGTCTTTGAATGAGGTCAGCTGACACATGAGACCCCGTTGCTCTTTCTCTCCGTTTTGCTCCCCTTTTTGGGTTTAGGTTCACATGAACGGTGGCGTTCATCTAGAAAAGCAAAGCCTTCCCTCTGACTCTGGGGTTGTTGGATAGTGAACCTTTTAATGTAAAATCGAGCGGGACGATATTTTTGCTTCAAAATGTTTCACCGCGAGGTCGCTCCCGTTTTCCTTACATCGCGGTCACCCATAATTAAGTAGGTCCTCAGATTGGGATCCAGTAACGTGGAGCTAGACGCCACCGCCAAAGCAGCGCGAGGCATGAATTAAACATGCGCCGGTATTCATCGACGCGCTCACAAATGGTTCTCATCTCATGCGAGACACTTGTGTGATGTCCTGCAGCTCATTTCAGACCCCCTTCCACCTCCCACCACACACCCTCCTCACACACTCTGTTTGATGTTTCCCAGCAGTAAGTGGCTCTGTTAAGTTTGTGCGCTGTTCAAAAAACATTAAACATGAGTGTGTTCCCCTGTGGGAGGACACGGTGAGATGTTCACCGATTGTGCTGTGAGCATGTAGAGGTGCACAACAGGTCCAGAGACTCGCCGAGCGTTTGTCTCCTGCACTCCCCGCTTCCCCCGGAATATGAACACACACACACACACACACACACACACACACACACACACACACACACACACACACACACACACACACACACACACACACACATAAACACAGACTGACTGACTCAAGTCCCAAGTCCCATAAACGTTGAAAGTATAATCATTTCCCAAAGCCATTACTTTGTGTCTTACTTTCTGGTAAATGCTGGTTTATTTTGGAAATATATTCGCTAAACGGTTACAGAAGGAAGCATTTACTGTTTCTCTCGGGCGATGATTTGGTTTTAAGCTCCGTCAAACTTATTTTTACATAGCGTGAACATCTTTGAAAACACCCATGACTAAACTGCCATTTATTAAACGTCAACCCCCGAGATCCACATATGTGCGTATATATGTATGTATATATCCACATATATTTTTTTATCTACAAGCTGAAATATAATCAAAACTATAAAGGCAGAAGCCAGGGAATGTAACATGAAGAGAGAAACCTTGCTTTTGAAGTACTGATCAGCTACAACTAAGGAGGTTCTGTGTTTTCCCCAAAGAAACATGAGGAACCCACTACTAAACACTGACAAACTTGTAGGAGTCATGTGTTCATCCCTCCACTTGGGGCTGTCGACAATATTTAAAACTTTTTCTTTCTTCATAGAAGGCCCAACGCTTTTACTTTTATTTGGTTTACAGTTTTAAGAAATATTGGCGATTAACTCCACTCTAGAAAACAACGCAACAAACCGCCTTTAAGATTGAACGGTAAGCCGGTAAAAGGTTCAGAAGGAGGTTCAGAAGGCGCCTAATGGGCTGTAATATAGAGGCCTTCTAGCCGGCACCAACGGAAAACCCTAAGAAGGCCTCAAGTCATGGTAAGGGCTCTCCCAAAAAACGGTCCCTCTTGATTAGTGGCCAAAGATTAGGTTTCATTAGTAGGCCATGCTGCAGCAGTAGGGTGATGATTAGCAAATTTTTCTTTTTTTTACATGAATGATGCAGGACACTGCCTTGTTCTGGACGTGCTGTGTTTTGACATCCCAAACACCTAGTCACAGCATTTATTCATGCCATAAGATAAATTATATCATAATATACAGAATATGTATCATGGGACTAAATTGGGTGTCTAACAGTGAGTGAAAGAAGACCTTTGCACACCAAAAGATGGCCGTTGGAGGCCAAGGGAGACGCAATGCAAACACACACCTTGATCCTGTGATTTTGATTTGGTTTTTGTCCACCCATCAGGTGATGGGAATGAACAGGGGTCTATCTGGCGGTGTCATGAGACAAATTGTTTGTTCAGACGTCAACTACCACACACTCCTAAGAATGCGGCACTCAAAACGCACGCACGCACGCGCGCACACACCTCTGCTTGCCAGAAGTGTATCAGGGGCATTTTGATCCGAGATTGTTTGCGTACAACTAAACTTTAAAGTTCCTTTTTGCTGTCCTTAAAATTGTGTTTGGAAGATGTTTTGTCCCATCAATGGTTTTGTGTTGTTGTTTCTTCTCATATTTTCATACTCCATTAAATTATTCACGCCAGTTATACATGGATTTACAAATTATCTTGTGGTTACTCATTCATTATTGCAAAATTTGGAAACTCAACCGGAACCTGTGTATCAGCCACAAAATCTAAATCCAATTCACCCTCGCACGCTGCTCCGCTTAACTTAAACAATAAAGCTCCTCTCGTACAGCCATTGTGTGCAGAGTTCTGCTAATTCCACTTTGGCTTTGCAAATGACATGTCACAAGTGGGAGGATTGTTTCCATGCGTGTGGCACATAAGGGATTATAGATTAGAGCTTTTTAACTGCACATCTGGGATGAAGTTGACCTAATCGTTTCGACCATGGGATGTTCTGTCTGCAGCGTCTCTAATGAGAGCCCCACAATCCTGTGATCGTTGTTGACTGCCTTGGGAGATTCAATACACTTTTGTTTTATTCATCAAGCCCATTTTATAACGACCCTGCGGCCTGTAAATGGATACATATATATGATTTTGTGGCGCTTCCGATGGTCTAACAGAGTCAATTTTAATGACCAAAGGCTTCCTTTAGGTGGCTTGTTCCCGAGGTAACCTCGAGCCATGTGGTGAGATGGCGGCTAACTCTTCTCGAGGACGAGCAGCGGAGAACAAGTGGTTCTTGTTAGATTTTGCGCTGGGGGAAAATCGCTGTAATTGAATCTAAAACCATATGCTTCTTATTTAGCGGATTTGACAGGGGGGGAGAGCTTGCTAATTTTAGTGTTGCCAAAGTACTCAGTACAAGTCATAAACAATCGATGTGGCATAATATGGCTGGACAAGAAAGGCCAGATGCAAAGAAACTTCAGATTATTTGTATAACTTTTTATTTTTTTAGTGATTCCTGCCACTTTGTTGTTATCTTAGTACCGATCTCTGTTCAAGGGATGTTGCTTTGACTTTTTTTTTTTATGTCCATGTGATAGCCAGCACATGATCTTAACCGTTGTTAATTCCGTCACTTGGAGGCTGTCCTGGTTAACCTTGCTCTGTCCTTCGCCTGGCTTCTCAGCCCTCTGAAGACCGTCCCATGCAGGCAGAGCCACTTAAACTCGCCATAAAGTAAAGTTTGCCAATCTTTTTCCTGCCACGGCACACCACTATCCCATTAACCACAAAATACTAAAGAAACACGTAAAACTGTGCTTATTATTATTATCATCGCCTAATAAAAGATCTCACTTTCAGTGTCAAACATGAGCTATTGTGAACACAGAGTTGCTATAGGCTGGAACTGATGAATTGGTACAGCTCAGCAATTTTGATCTTTCAATGCAAGAGGTAATTTCCATTATTTATTCATTTTAAGTGGAATTTGAACATTTTTCATGGCACACAGAGGTTCAAAATCACTGGCGTAGAGTGAGCATGCAGAGATGAGCAGGTGGTCTGATTGAGCTCAAGTATAGGCCAAATGGAAGGTATGCAATGAGGCCGACAGAAGCTTGAGTGTACTGTTTCCTTTGGCTGAGATCCAGGGAGCAACAAGAATGAGGCTAATCCAAATGAAATAATGGCTCCCTCTAAGAAAACATTTAGTTATTCCCCCTTTGCTCGGCAGACTTTTATTTTTATTTTTTTCATTCCCCGCACTCACCATGATTGCTTTAGCATGTCAATTGTTGTGCTGATTGAAGCACTTTTAATTTCTCAAGAAGTTTCCCTTTTCTGAGGTTCATTGAAGAGGTAGCTTCTGGTGTTGGAGAATACCATAGCTGCTTCAGACAGAAGTTGATATTTTGCAGAGGCAAAGCGAACCCCCCCCATCCCCCGTGTATAGAAGACCTGCTAAAACATTGTCTTCACTGACTCGAGCCAGTCCATGAGACCACAGCGCATGGAGGGCTGGCTACGCTGTGTACGCCCTCCAGTTTGACGCTGAGTTGCCTAGATCAGTGGCTCTTTGTTGCTCTAGATTAGGAAACATGCTTCCTGACCCCTACGCCCGAGCAAGAAGTCCATAAGTCAGAGCGTGTCAAGCTATAAGCCTGACCCCCAAGTGTCAGAAATGTCAGTCAGAGTTAGAGCTTGGCGACCTCTGATCGAGACACATGTTCTAACCTCGCCCCCTCGAAACAGTGGAGCTCCAGTATAATATGCCCCTCCCACCACCACCTTAAAGTGGGGCAAATCTGCTCCTTATGGACTCATTATCTGATTACCCCCACCACGTATGTTTCGCGCAGTAAACCCTCTTCCTGCTGCGGCCAGGGTGTGTACTTAACCGGCCTCTAAATCCTAACAAGTTGTCTCGTTTCTCCAAACAGTTACAGCTGCCCTCGGTTTTTCCATTTACTCAGGACAAAAGCCGGGTTGTTGTCCACTGGGACGTTGATAACACTCGGCATTGTAAATTATTGCATTGTTTATACCGCCAGGGGAATGTTTCCAAAGGCTGTCTTAACTAAAATTATAGTTCATTGAATCTGCTCTCAACAAACGTAACACTGACGCCATATCTGAACGTAGCCCGGCCCCCTGCGCTCTGTTTGTGTGAAACTCAAACAAAGCCCACGTCACCTGCATACCTTCCCGCGCCGTAATGGATTTCTTTCCATTGTGGACAGAATGCATCGTTCTCCGGGAAGGACACACTGCCGACGTATAATTCATTCCGCACACAAACGGCAGCAGCGTCAAAGCCCTCGACGAGCGCAGAGCATTCCTTTAGTCCCTCCGCGTGGAAAGGCGACTTTGTTGGACGGCTCCTCGGCGCTGAAGTGTGAGACCAGAGATCGGGCTGAAAAACAGGTTCCTGGTGATAAATGGCGGGCATGGTTTGGAAAGTGTCTCCTTTCTGACAGAGCATCAGGCTTTGTCTGGAAACCTGAGCTGTCTCCATGCAGCCACGGCCAGCTTCTTAGGGGCTTTGGCTGCCAGTGGACGAGGGGGAATGAGAGGGAAGGAGAATAAAGGGGAGAGAGGAGAGAGTTATGTTACAGTGGATGCCTGGGGGTGACTTGGATGGATTATATAGGTTTGAGTGTATGTTCCTGTCCGTTAAAGGGGATTACAGGTCAGTCGTAACCCCGGATAGTCCAGGATAGTCCAATCAATATTTATCAAAGTATTCATGTTGTGTAAGCAACAAATTAAACAATAAAACAAAGAAGGATTTTACTCCAAACCAATGTGCTTTTATTCGTTTTGAACACTTCTTCGAGTTGTAGTCCGAGATGCCTGTATTTCTAAGAATGCAAACAAATCCTCCTTGTTGATAAATTGTTTTTATATACTATTTTAACCTCTCAATTAAAAAAATGAACGTGACAGGATTTAGCTGACATCACATGACAGCCCGCTCGCTTTGACCATGGTTACAAGAGACATCCAGCTCGATTAATGTTTCAAACTTGAAACAATTTGTACACCAAAACAACTTGCATATCTAATTAGTTTTCTGCTCTAACGGCTTAAGATTTGGGGTTCAAACGCTCCATTAGTATTGACCGGTGGGAGGTATTTGGGTCCATATCCAAAATGAACTCCCTCTAGTGGTGCTCGGTCTGCAGTCCGTACTCCTGGCAGAGGCTGCCCTGGTCTGCCCTGGGACCACGGTTTACCCTGGGCTGCCAATCGCTCTCTCCCAGGGTCCTCTTCAGTGCACTGTGCGTGCTGGTTTGGGTGAGATGTGTAATGGGGCAATTAGGGACTTTGATAATGAACGTTTGTACCGTTAAACGGCAATGAGAATTTTGACCGAGTAATACTATCAATTAAACTGTTAAAAAATATATATTTAAAAAAAGTAATTGCTAAAAAAAAGGTTGATGCTTTGCTAAATAAAAAATAGCCTATACAATCTATTTCTTAAATACAACTCATTGCAGCGACACGTGCAACTCGGGCTGTGACGATAACTGTGTTAGGCTTGGGCAGCTTCACGGTTCGACTCTCGATCGACTCCATAGTTCGCGTTCATATTGATGACAGATGATATTAAAAAAAAAAAAGTCATCTGCCAGGAAAAATCTGAGCACTGAAATGGTGTAAGTGCAGTGCACCGTCTTCTGAAACTGAAACGGAGGGAGAGAGGGGAAGAAGGAGACGGGGAGGGGGAGAGGGGAGAGGGGACAGGGGCGCTTAGAGCTGTCGAGTAACCACTGGTGATTGGATCTCACTTCCCTGCTCTCCACCCCTGTGCAGAGACTGCAAAAAAAAAAAAAAAAAGAAAAGGCACATGGACCCGCAGCTCCGGTTCTTCGGCTTTCTGCAGCTCTGGACAAACGGAGCAGCACAGCGGAGCGCAAATCACCGGCGTCCCGCTGGTGCGCATCGGAACGCCCGTGATCTGCGCTCCATTGTGCGCACGGCGCAGGGGCGCCAAGGACACGTGAATACAGTATATCTAGCCCAGACAATCTGCTCCCTCAATGCCCATTCACGCTTAAAAGAAGAACAGAAACAAAAACACTCCTGATAAAAAGGGCACCACGGGCCATCAGGGGGCAAAGGGGCGCCCGCCCGCACCCACTACCCCCACCCCACCCCGCCCGTGCCAGCTGCTCTATATGCAAATCTTGTGATTATAATATAGCAATATATAATATCATCTCATAGAGAACGATTTTCACTTGTTTTGTTTCCCTAGTTTCTTACTTGTATGGAACATGAAAAACGTAGACCTAACTCAGAGAATTGGAGGGGATTTTTCTTCTTTCTTTCTTTTTTTGTTTCTCCTCCAGACAGCAGTGCACCGTGTGGGCACGCCAGTTCCCAGCTCCCGTCACTGTTTTTTTAAATTTTCGATCTATTTATTTTCGTTTGTTTAATACATACAAAAATTTGAAACACAACTGAGTTAAGACACTGTCCCGTTCCATCCCGTTCCCAAAAAAAAAAGAACCTGTCAGGACAGTGGCGATTGTTGCTTTTGGACTTTATTTAGTCAAAACTAAATGTTTTTGTGTTAATACTTCACTTCTGGAACGGGGAGACCGCATTTGCCACATTACATTACGTTCTATGCTTCCTCTAAATTGGGATATAATTTCTATAGATATCATTGAACACTAGTGGGATTTTGACATCTGTGTGTGCGTAAGCTGTGGGCAGGAAAGCGGGTATTTGGAGCGGTAATGTAGAATTGGGATTTATACACAGTTGGGAACCTATGTACTCACACCACATACAGTATATGACATAGGGTCACAGATTCTTACTACCTCCTCTTATAGCGGGATGTCATGATGACTATCTGATTTGCTGTCGATGTGTCACTCATGGATGTGCATTGTTAGCTCGTTACTCCTGGTTCTCAGTTTTAGTGTGTCAGATGACTGCATCATCTGAGAGTGCATCATCATTTACAGGCCTCCCTACACAGGAGGGGGGGGGCCTGCAAAGAAAGATGTGCTCTGGCAGTCATCTCCCTTTACTGCACTTTGATGTAGCGACCAATGAAGCCATGCTCATTTAAGGTGATCTTTAGGTCTTCTCAGGAAGTGCAACTTAAAATGATTTTGTGCATTGTGACTCAGAGCAGAGAGTTAGGGTTAGGGTTGCTTTTGTCAGATACCCCACCAGAGTGGACAAGGCTGTTCATAGGAGTGTGGTTTCATTGTCCTGCTAATAGCCATAGTCTAGCCATAGCTCATAGCTGGAGTCTACAAGAATACACACTCTTGAGTTTTCAGCGGTTGGAGGGCTTTGATCACCCAACCACAGCAACCGGGGGAGTTCTGGCCCGGTCCCAACACAGGGTCTGCTGAGCCTTACTAGACCCTGACTCACCTGGTCTGTAATTAGATAAATCAGATGTTTGTTAGAGACAGGATGTGCCAGTAATAGTGGCATCAGACTCATGCCATTAGTATAGCATCTGACATATTTACATATATTTCATTGTGTGATTGCCAGGCATCTGTATAAAATAATGTATGAAATAAATGTCTTACAACTTCATGGAAAAATCCATTATTGTACTCAACGATCGTGCTGAATACCCGACATCCAATGAAGATTGAATCAGTATAATTAATTACTGGTTCTATCCGTAGTAGTTCAGAAGATACATTTATTTAAATGAAAATGTTTTCCGACTATCTATTGTTCTAGACCCAAATGGCTGCTGTTGAAGTGCAGCTGGTTAATTGAAACTATCACACCAGCTCCTGCCAACTCTCCGTTTGCAGGCATTTTGTCTGTGCTGCAGCCTGTTGCCAGCACCGCTCTTAGTTAGATAGCCGTCCCCCATGCTAATGCATTCCGGCCTTGCTGTGGAATGGCTGTGTTTGAAGCTCTTTCACTGGGCTAGCAGTGGAGGGGGGGGGGGGGCTCTGGGCTGCAGGGCTGTCATTGCTCTCATTGAGGGGCAGAGGAGCACGCCTCAACACATCTTACTCCAATACAAAGGGAGGCTGTGATGTACATACAAATGAGGCCATAATAGGTGGTTTTGTCACTCACTCCCTTCTTAGTGTAATCTCTGTGTGTGTGTGTGTGTGTGTGTGTGTGTGTGTGTGTGTGTGTGTGTGTGTGTGTGTGTGTGTGTGTGTGTGTGTGTGTGTGTGTGTGTGTGTGTGTGTGTGTACGTACTTTATTTTACAACTCAAAAAATACGTATATGCAAACAGCAATCCCTTTCCCATCTGCTAGATTTTCTTTACAATTCCAAACCTGCCTCCCGACAGGAAGTTGGAGTATTCACCCAAGAGGCTTGTCTGACGCGCTGGACCGTGCAGCCGCATTGTTGAGTTTTGGGAGGGGTGCGCGTCGGCTACCCTGCGAGCCTCTGCGACCTACGATTACCCATAACACCATTCGCTGTGTCGGTCCGCAGAGACGTTTACTTGTACCTTTTGCGGAAGCATAAACCGAGCAGTAGTAGCCGTGCTGGTTGAGTGTGCCTTGAATTCTAAATAAATTGCCAAGAGTGTCACCGCCACATGCAGAGATCATCCGTTCACCTCTGCATCTCACAAAGAAATAGGAATATATGTGTGTATGTATAAGGGGTGTCACGATTCTCCAAATCCACAATTCGATTTGACTTTCTGTTTTAAGGTCATGATTCGATTTTCGATTTGAACATATGTATTTTTTTCAGCGCTGACAGCTATGCCATCGTTCGACTATCGAGTCTTGATTTGGAATGAAAAAAACTTTAACTCACTAAGTTTTTACTTAATAAGTTACTTATTTCAATATTAAAAATGATAAATAAATACAAAAATATTAGAATATTTGAACAATACACCTAAACAGTAAAGAGCTTTAGCAAAACTAGACTTGCTACTAGAATAACAAACAATAAGTTACTTATTACACTACTTTTAAGTTACTCACCTAAATAAGCGGAAAAACAGATGCTGTTTTTGCCAGAGGGGCACGCTGGTACTTACAGGAAAATGACTACCTGCATCTCCAATGAGAGCAATCCTTTCACCAAACAAACCAAATAAAAACTCAATGTATTTAATTTACTCCGTTTTCTGCTGCTGCTCTGCTGTGGAGCTGATGCCAGATCTCTCCTGGAAAAATCTCGCCCGTCAGTCTGCTGGTAAATACCCTGTGGCCCGGCACGGTCTGCGAGCCGGTGGTTGGGAACAACTGCACTAGAAGACATTCCGTCAGTGATGGTCGGGTTTATTTCCCACTTTCATCGCAACATCTCTGAAATGACTGGACATTCTGGTCAAAGGCGCACTCTCCCTTGTGCACCCAGTGACACGCCCCCACCCTAATACCACATTGATGCTTAAATGTGGGGAAAAAACAGAATGTGTTCATTTCCTCTGTGTATGACCTGCAGGAGGTGGTGTGGGCAGCAGGAAGTAATTAAAGCTTATTATTTTGCTTTAATCATTGGCGGGGGGACTCGTACATCTAGCTAGTGGGCCTGTGTTTCCCACCATGCCCTGAAATAATAGTTTGTTTTTTAATAGACACTGAAGGTTCATTGTTTCTAGTAATACCCAGAGCCACAGGGAAGTTTATGCCCTTGGTTGGCAACCACTCTGAGTCATCTGGATCTATATCAAACGCTCAGATAAACTTGCCTGTATCTAAAAAGCTCAACCTATAATTCAACATGTAGGAATGCCTGTTATTCACAAACACACAGGAACTTGTTGCACTATTTCTGTGAAAATAGTTAAGGGAATCAAGAAAAGGGTATTGGATAGATAAATCTGTGAAAATCACTTATTTTATGATTTTTACAAATATCATGAATATAATTGCTTAAGTTACGGAAAAATATTTAATGGTCTGTTGAAAGCATGACCTTGAAGTCTAAAGGTGCCCACAGACGACACAAAGGATCTGTGTCCAAACAACACGTTCTGTTCCAGACTGGGCTGTTCAAAGTACTAGGGCTGTACCCAACTCAGGATTTTGTCAGTCTAATCTTATATTTGTCTAATATTTTGTCTGTGGCGGCGGGGTGGGGGCATCGGGCCAGCTTGGCTCTTACTATAGGCCGGATAGGCAGCCGCCTAGAGCGCCATCCCTGGGGGGGCATGGAGAGGGAGCGATTGGGAAGCATGTTGCGCACCTGCCTCCCTTTCCGAGGATGCACGTGCAAGCGATGGGGTTCATACATATGGACATACTGTATATTTGATTCCCCTTATTTATTTTTCCCCATTGAAATGGTATCCCTGTACATTTTGTAAGCGTCTATCTGTTTTATCCTGTTATTGTAATGCACACTGACTGACAGAAAGAAAAGGACTGCTCGACTTGAAGAAGCTCAGTCGACTGACGGATTTCCGACTGATGATTCCACTCGTCGACTTTCAGGGGGCAGCCCTGAAACGAACACGATCCTACACTTGGCGAGCAGTTAGAGCCGTGGGAGACGGCCGCTGTCTCGCACAAAGACATGAAAGACTTGACGAGACTTGGGTATTTTTCCATGTGACTTTGCCAAAAGTAAACAAGAAGAACTAATGGAGCTTTATAATGAACAATTTTGCTGGAATAGTTGTGGTTTGCCCATTTATTTTGTGCCGACAAAAAAAAAAAAGACATTACGTAAATTTTGAGGAGGAGCGGAGGGGGAGACGCGGACTGTGTGAATAAATTTTGCAGTGGAGGTAAATTATAATATATATTTATCAATTAAGTCCTAAATAGCCAAGTGCAACAGAAAAACCTAATATTGCTTTATTTTAATATACTGTACATTGCGTGCATTCCGTATACCCTAATATAACTCCTCCCCTGGTTTCCTCTCACTCTCTTATTGGCTCATTGGCTGCTGCGTTTGTTGCGGAGTATTTCAAACTACAAGCTCTTGTGTCGCCAGTTCTCGAGCAATTTGAAACTACACAATCTTTGTCGCCGGCCTCCCGAATTTTTCAAGCATGCTTGAAAATCTCGAGACGTCGACGACGGCTCAAAAAGCAGTCTGCAAACCTTACGAGCGGCCGTGACGGCAGCGAGCTGCGAGGAGGCACGGTGTGGAGCTTTTTTGTCCCCGATCTGAATTTGTTTGGGAGAGCCAGATCCAGCCAAAGTAGCCTGAACAGGGCATACGCCTGTAGGGTTTCTTTTGTGACACTGTGCAATTATCTCTGCACGGGTGAGGATGTGACGGAGCTGTTAGTGACTGCATTTGGCCTCGGTATTGCAGATAGCGTGAGTTGTCGGGGGGGGGGGCGGGGGACTGTTGTGAGGACAACAGAGGCGCTGCCCCTGATTGCTTGACCGTGTCGCATCTCCAATGCCTGCACAATGAAAGAGGCTGCCGGGCCTGAAAATCCTGTCAAGACCAATAAGCTGTGTGTGTGTGTGTGTGTGTGTGTGTGTGTGTGTGTGTGTGTGTGTGTGTGTGTGTGTGTGTGTGTGTGTGTGTGTGTGTGTGTGTGTGTGTGTGTGTGTGTGTGTGTGTGTGTGTGTGTGTGTACTGTGTGCGCCGAGTCTCGGTTCAAAATCAGTCTAATCTAGGCCACATACTTTTCCCCCATAAAAATTTAATGGTGCAGGCAGCACAGATACATTTTCATGTCGTGTTTTAATGATTAGCTGTCTGTGTTCATGCCTGACTTTGTATTACTGTACCTTTGAAAGCCGATTGACTATAAAGGTAGCTTGAGCCCGTAGGCCATTGACTTACTGTAAAGAACCCTTGACCACAATCTATTGACCTTGTTTCTTTTTGGAGAAGTAGATGATGTGTACCCACCCAGAGCACAGCTCAGACTCTGTGGGGTCATGACACAGCGTGCCAGAGACAAGAACCAGCCATAGGGAGTGAGAAGTTCTTGGAAACCCAAAGAGTGGGGGGTGTTGGGATGAGACTTAAGTCTGTGTGATTCGCCAGCCAAGCGTTTACGAGGCCACTCTATACGACTGCTCCCTGCTTGAGTGGGAACGAGGCCACAGGGTTGAGCCAGGCTGTGCTGTGTTGCTCCGTGAAGGGCCAAAATATGCCAGAATCCCGGAAGGGGAAAGGTGGGATGGAAGGGAAGTCTGGAAAGTAGCTACAGTGTCCCCTCCATTCACCTTACAAACAGCCACTCTGTGAAAGGCAATCTGACACAGGCACTAATTAATTCAACATCTCAATGGATCATCTCTTCATTTGGTCGCCTTAATCCCCCAATCCCCTCTCCCTCCCTGTCGCTCTCACACTCTTTATGTGTGTGTCCTTATTAGCTCTCTCTAACTGTCCAAACTAAAATTCCAACGCCAAAGCTTTGCATATATTCCCCTTCCACTCTCTCATCTACATTTAATTAAAACACTTGATAAAATTCAGACTGACTTTAGCGAGTGGGCAACAGTTAATGTTGGAGAGCATGCTTTGCTGTCGTTTTGTGACCCTTTTTTTTCATAAACCAATCTGCCCTGCAGGGAAAGTTCAATACTTAAATGTTGGCACAGGGCTGGTTAAGCTGTTACTGTGTTTGGAAAATAGTGCGCATTTATTTTTCCTGCTTTTCAGTGCCAGCATAATTTCCTTACATTTGAGTAACTCTTTGTCAAGTAGGGCCATTTCTTCATGTGAAACATAGTAATAATGTAAGGCACAGTGGTACAGGCTGCAGCAGTTATTTTGGATTCCTTGGCCATCTGACACCAAGCCTTTCCTACTTGCCTTATGCTGCTCACCCAAGTGGAGCAGGGAGATGGTCTAGTGGCTTCCCCCAGTGAATATCTATTATTGTCGCATCAGTCTGGGTGGAACTCAGGGAGCTGGTACTGCAGTGCCTGAGGTTCAGGAGCTCCATGGGGCCAGAGATTAGCAAGGCATGGCAGGATCCCTGATAACTGACACCCTCCTCACAGGCATCCGAGCCGCACTCCCATCCCACTAAAGACTACAGCCACAAAGACGCCTTTCAGTGCCGGGCGCGGTGGCATTAATCCCCTTAGCACAAAGACCCGGGCCATCGATATCATCTAAATAACTCTCCCGCTAAATGTCATTTGCCTGAATTGGCCGCACAGTATCTCCCGATGCTGGTGGATCAGAGTGTGTGTGGCAATATTTGTGCAAGTTATGATTTATCCTGTTGTGCTGTTAAGTGCCGGGATTTAATAAGCCACGAGGAGAGGTCGCCTCCTGAGTTGGTCTGCTGCCGACTGCTCAGCCCTGAGGGTTCAGGTCACTTCAAGCGCTGAAGCTTTGTCCAAGGCATCCTTAACATTCATGTGGCATACAAATGTGTCACTGTTGGCCCTCTCTGACACCATAGCCCTGTAACCTAGCAGAGAATATATTGATGGGGGGCGGAAGGACACTTAAAAGCCATACAGTTTATATTGCCTCAGATCAGACATCATCTGAATGGGGGCCTTATCTAGGTCAACTTAACATTAGCCTGAGGCTGGATTGCCATTGCAGTCCTATTGTCACAAAGGGTAAAGCAGACTTGATGCCTCTATGGAGAATAAGAGCAAGCATTATAGATAGATTGGCCTTTTTCAGCTCAGTCTCCTAAGACAGGTTTAATCAACAAAGCACTTAATGTACTATAAATAAGTACAAGATTTGATACCGGATCTATAAGACAATCGTCAATCGGCGATTGAGGGAGTTGATCGGCCATTGACGTTAATGACAGGCAATTAAAAAAAAAAAAAAAAAAAAAAAAAAGGGCATCCCCGAGAAAAAATCTCAGCGTTGAAACGGTGTAAGTGCAGTTTACCGTGTTCTGAAACGGATCCCGCGCTCTGAATCGATCAGAGGTGGAGTGGAGAGGGGGTGGAGAGGCTCTCCGCTCAGAGCTGTTTTTGATTTATTATTGATTATTTGTAAAGTTCATTGTGTCAAAGTGTTCTTATATTGCATGTGGGGAAAAAACCCCAAAATGCCTGCGATGTTTTCCCTCTCGTTGTTGCGACTTTGTGTTCTTCCAACCCTCATTGTGAAGTGTATTGTCTGAATCGACGACCACCACAGAAATGGAATGTGCCAGGTGTAAACATAAACCGTTACGTCTGTGTACATCTGGCATTAGAACACGTCTCCGTTAGTGTTGCCAACTCTTTTTCAATGGAAGTAGCTAAGGCTAGCTCCAAAAGTCGCTATGTCGCCAGGTGACGCCATGCGCTCATTTGCATAAAGCTTAGTGGTTGTGTCAAGGGAGATCGCATTTAGCCGTATAAAAGGTAGATAGAGAATTTCTTTAGCAAAATAATCATAAACACACTACAGGGACATGGTATATTTATAGTAAAAAAAGTAAAAACAAAAAAAAAATTCTACCGAGGGAGGGAGAAGATCAAACAAACTACTTGAATATTTCCAAGTTACAGGAGACACCCTTCTGCTGTGTTTACTCTCAGCAGCATGCATGGGAATCAATTACAATATAATGTACTTGATCTAGTACTAAATCTAGAGACAAAGTCGCCAAGTTGGCAACGCTGGTCTCCACGTGCATCTTGAGTAACCACTTGTGATCAGATCTCACTTCCCCGCTCTATATGCAAGTCTAATATATTGTGATTATAATATAGCAGTATATCATATAATCTCATTTAGTTTCCTTAGTTTCTTCCTTATTTTGAAAATGAGAACCTAACCCTAAGTCAGAGATTTTGAGCGGATTTTTATTTTTAATTTCTCCTCCGGACAGCGGTGCGCCGTGCGCCACCGGTTTTCCTGTGTCTTTTATTTTCTAGTTATCTATTTTTCTATTTATTTTCGTTTGTTTCCTCCATGTATGAAACAAACATTTTAAACACACCTGGGTTAAGGGACTGTCCCCTTCCATAAAAAACCTATGTCCCTTCTGTCCTGTGCATAATGCATCTCCCTGTTGCTTTCCGTTGCCAGGGGACTTAATTTGGTAAAAAATAGTACTTTACTTGTAAATAATAAATAAATCTTGCACTTCTGTAACGGGGAGACAGCATTTTCCATATTACATTATGTTCTATGCATGCGCACCCCACTCCCCCCGTTCCGGATAGAATCGTCTAATCTAATGGTTTGAATTTTGCATGATCGCCCAAGCCTATTGAGAAACTCTGAGCGGAATGTGAAAGACAGACTTGAAGCCACCAACTTTGAAAACATTGACACCTTGCAGAAAATACAGCTGGCCAGAATCTGTCATCTGTGACTCAACATGGACTCTCTTTACCTCAGCAAAGCTATTTGGAGGGTCGCTGTTTAAGATTGGGTTGTAGTGATGGGATCTCCACTTCTAATGGCAGTAATAAATTACCCCTAATTGACCTTTGACCAACTATGAAGCTCCCTTTCCAGGGAGGAACATTCTCCCGCTGTGGTTGCCTTGGAAACCCCTGTTGGAAGATGCTGTCTGGATGTACCAGACAGGCGAGCGATGAGCTGGTCATCCCAAACTACTCCACCCATAAATCTGTTAAACCCGCCGAGGCAAACATCCATCCATCACAAACGATCAATACTTTCACAATTTAACATTTCCTACCTGCTTAACCTTTGAGCTTCTTTCCTGAATTAATATTCTTTAACCAAATTATGTGATGCATTGAAATTCGTTGTCCGCTGCAGGAATGCAGTGCCATAAGGACGTAACCATTCAGCTCAGATGCACATCCTTGTGAAAACCTGTCAGTCCGTTACGAGGGAATGTTGAGCATCGCCAAGATCAATATGCACAGGACAAAATACAGAATGGCCACAAACAGGCTCTGCATTGAAGTCTCCCCCTTTCTCTCGCCGCCCCCGGCTGGATTTCAAAGCCTTAAATTGTTTTCTCTCTTTATTATTTTTCTTTAGCCCTGTCTGTTCATGTCCCCCACCCCCACCTTGATCAATAAAGCTGACACCTGAGAGCTGTACCTGGGTCATGGAGCCTTGAAGCCAGGCTTCTGGGCTCTGGCCAGATGGAACGTCAGGCCGGACTGTCAGTGGACACAGCACTGCGCCGCTTCACAATAGACTCTCTTTTTACCGAGTAACATGATGTGTTATCCACATCAGCCTTTCCGCTTTGGGAAAGATATATTTGTCTTTTTAGGGAGCGATGAGCTGCTTTTTGAACTTGATCCTAGATGCAGCAGTGAACACGGCTTGTCTCTGAAGCCTGAGAAAAATCATTAAATCACTCGGCCTGGAGCCAGCGGTCATTGATATGGAGAGAGCCAGAGCTTCTCTTTGTGTAACCAATACATGGCAGGGAACAGTGAAAGCGCGAGAGGGGGCGAGAGACTTACGATGCTTTGCTATGAGCGTTCCCCTTACACTTGATACCACAGTGCAGGATTTATTGGACATTCTCCTTTGAAGGTGTTCAAAGATGAACTGGAGGCAGTGGGACCCAGGTGGGCTGACCCCACTCACACACGTTACTCTGCTATCTGGAGCTTTCCTTGGCTGCCGACATGTTTGTTTTGCAGCGAGTGAACAGTGTGGCTGGTGAAAGGCCCATGGAGGGCCTTAGTGTGAATATTCAGCTTTTTTTTACTTTGTAAAATAAATTATTTTCGGACACTGGACCGAGTTTGACGACAGTGGTGTCGAAGTGCAATTGCACTGAGAAACTGTATTGGCACCAAATACCAAAAGTTACATAGTTGTGGTTTAATAATTCCCTCTGAAGGGTGGGCAGTAACTCGTTGCACAGCGTCCTTGTATTATACGTGCACTTGTTTGCACATATGCATGTTCCCATTTTCCCCGGTCAATGATAAATGAAATAGAAAGTAGATTGTGGTCACAGGTGTTGCAGCTCTTCTCCATACAACTTATCCAGAATCCCAAGTCATGTCTGACTACTCCTGTTATTTCCCATACCACCGGTGATGATGCTGCGCAAATCCATCACAGCTTTCCAGTTGTGGGGCAAATTTTTGAAAACAATGAATAAAGACATTCATGTTTCCCCGCCTGGATCCCCAATTTATCGCCTCCTCTCCCTTCCTTCTCGCGGTCATTCTAGATGGTTTCTATGCTAGGAGGCAACTCACAATTCGCGAGTGGGATAGCGATAGTGTATTACACGAAAGAAATATGACATTGTAAAGTAGCATTAGTATTATCGTGCCTTAATTTTATACCAACACACAGAAGGGATGGGCAGTTAAATGTATTCCTGCTGGTTGTGCCTGTGGCTAACCTTCTTCTTCTCTCTCCCCCCCATGTTCATGTGGATTTGGCCATTGATGCTTCCTCCATCAAAGGTAAGCTAATGCCTTTTTTTGTCTTTCACCAATTCACTGCATTTGGTTTAATGTTGCTGAAGGTACCAAGCTGATAATTGCTGTGTCGTAGTTACTTTCCGGGGCCTCAGTACTGACTCGTGAGTTAACCTTTTTGAGTGTGTTTTGGATCAGTGAGGATCCTTTTGTTTGTCTCTTGAATGCCACCGTAAGTATTTTTATAATTTTTTCTATTTTTCTACGCTTTTTCGTAAAACTTTTGTTTTAGGGTACTGTTTACTACGCTCACTTTCGCTCTCAATTGCTTGTGCTAGTTAGTAGTGTCTGTGAGATTGGCCCAGTGAACTTTTAGGCTTGGTGTAAAGTTAACAGGACCTTATCTCGTTAGCTGTTCCAACGTATTACAGGTCTGAATATAACTCAGGGGAAGACTATCAATTTATATTCTCAGTGGCACTCATTTTCACCTATGTAGGCTGTATCGTAAGCAATGCTATTAAAACAGATAATGTTTGCGAGTGCACTGAACACCTGGTGGGAGACCTCGCAGTGCAGAGGAGAATCACCACAAAGCACAACAGCAAAAAACTGGAAAGGGGGCTTTAACAGTTGGTTACTTATTTGACACCTCTGGCTTGGAGGGCACCTTGCATTTGTGGTCTCCCAGGGATACAAGGCTCCTCAGACAGGAAGCAGCATTGTCTACGTTTGCTTAAAGAGGAGACTGACAGGCAGACAGTCAAGACAGGGATGGTTCCAGTCTCACAACATAGGTAATTGGCTGTCAACATTGGAGGGAAAGACCCAGCGTGAAACCAGCTTCTTTTATACCAGAAGTCCCCCCCTGTGTCTCTCGCTCTGGCTCTCTCTGTCCACCTCAGAGGTCCGCTTCTAGCAGCAACAGCTGCCGCCCTGCACCCAGGCAGTATAGTAAGCAGCCAGGCTGGCCAATTAGTGGCCTCAGAACATTTAAATGTGTGTGCGTGGAGGTGTCATTTTGTTAGCTCTCAGGGGGTTGTGCCACCTCCTGCTGTGAGGTGTCTCTCTCCAGTGTGTGAGCGACAGTGCGCTCTAAGGGCAGCTATTGTGCTGGTCAGGCCTCGCTGGTTACCAAAGCCCCCCCCCCCCCCCTTTCTTTTTACACTCACGAGGAGAGGAAGTCAGTTGGTTGTGGACTTGTTCTGTTGCCAACGACTGAGAAGAGTCCTCCCCTCACCCCAGCCCCTTTTACCACGGTGGGAAAGCGATGTGGTATAATGTACCAGGGTAGATGGGCTTTATGGTTAATCATAACTTTAAAAGGAATTTGGGAGGTAATGCTGAGCTGTGCTTCACCTGCCACTTGGGCTATCCTAAACATAATTATCTACTTGCACACATGAGCTAGTGTCAAGTGGCTCCTGCTAAACCTGCTTGATTGACAGGCACAGGAGGCCTGACTGCCATGACCCCCAACGGTTTTACACCCACACAAGACTCATTGTATTACTTTTCTTATTAAAATATAGAATTAACTTCCTCTGGATATTGTGTCAGATGACATTAATAGGAGAGCCGTTAAGCCATTTCAGGGCATTATGTATCCTCCAGTATAACAGCCGCACGGCATTGTACATTTAACCTGAGACGTGCGCTTAGCATAGCTAAGCATATTATTATTTGGCAGTAAGAACTTTTCAACAGTAATTCAGGAAGCCATATATGGAGTACCGCTTCCTGCACTTAAGCAGGGAACGCTTATCTCAAGTTCAATTATCTCGTTCTATTATGCATAGAGGGAGAGATATGCCGGCAGATAGACGGCGCAACGTCATTCTCCCTCGGAGCTGTAATGTGTAGACTGCGGGGCTTTATCAACGTGACAGGGAACTTGTGTTTTCCAAAACTCTGCCTGAAACATTGTTTACCACAGACGCCATTGTTTTGGGTGATTGGGGTGATTTGCCCCTCCACGGTTCCTGTTCACACTTACACGAGCCTCCCCTTTGAACTTAGCAGTGGAGCCTGCTTGTTTTCGACCTACTTGAACTGTAATTGCCAGTTGTGCTGGCCACGCATTTTGTAGACTACTTGCGAATTCACCACACAGAAGCCCCCCCCACTTTCTACGGGATGTGTGAATCAGCATCAAGCCCTGGAGCTGGTGGGTGAGCTTTGGGGGGTCGGGGTGCTGCGAGGGACCATCAGGCTTGTGTGAACCACTGGCCTTGTCCGTGTCTGGATCTCCCTCATTAGCCTGGAGCCATGAGCAGAAACAGACCTTCCAGATCAGAGCGGGCTGTGCATTCGAAATCCCCATAGAGCACCTTGCCTGAATCCCCAACACAAAACACAACCTCCATCTTACAGTAAGCCTCCCTGAATGAGGAGATTGGGCGGTGTGGGGAGTATACCGAGAATACATTTAGACACCCACACACGATGGTCTATGCCTCTTCCCTACTGCCCCTCGCTCCTTCCTTTCCTGTTGTATTTCTTTCATATTTGTGTGTTTTTTTTCCATTCCACACCTCTCCCAGTGTAATTTCCATTGTTTTGCTTCCCGTTACCTTTTTATTCCTTTCTGTAAATCTCTCTTAGCGTCTCTTCATTCCTCTGACATAAATACTCCGACACAGGCGTTCACTCGCACATAGAGATATAATTGTCACAGGCATTTGTTGAACAGATGTACAGATGGATGTCAGCAGGTTCTCTCTGAAGTGAGCCTCCTTCTCCCCTCTCTTTGCTAAGTCTGTGACGGGAAAGACAAATGCAATCTCCCGGCCTGTACATTGACCCTGAACCATCAAGGCTAGGCCCACGTCCCAGAGGACTTGGCGGAAAGAATGTTCCAGACACTAATCATAAGCAAGACGGTTCTGCGTGCCTTATCTTGCTTTCCGAAAAACTTCTTTCAGCGCTAACAGCGCGTTGTTTAGTTATTGAATGGGGAGTAATGTTGTTTTTTCTCTTGTTTCGTAGAAATTATATACATTTTCTTGAGTGCAATATAGCCCCTCGATGAGAACCGCCATCCTAGTAATCTCAAACCGAACAGTGATTCTTTAACAAAGTTCTTCCTTTTTGTAGATACATCGTGTTCACTAATGAATACAAAATCTAATTGTAAGGTTTTCGTAGGATATTGGTAACCTCAAGGGTAAAATTGCATGCAGCCCAAAGGTTGTTTGACCAAAAAGGTCATACACTAATGTAATCAAAACCGAACTCTCGAACTCCATACTCTGTACAGACGTTTATCGGTAACGCTTATCCTCCAGGAAGTCTCGTGTCCAATCTCAGACCTTCTGCGCTCTGCCTGTGTCAGTGTCTAGATCCGTATCAACACGTAGTACCTGTACAAACACTCCAAATGACCACTATGTGGAGAGACCAAACATTTAATTTCCTGTGCCTCGACCCCTAATCTACAGTACATCTAGAGAGGCGAACACGTCGTAATCTGCCTCGGTGCTGACCAAGGCCTTATTCCCAGAACACAAAGCTCTTTTCATGGTGGGCAAAGGTGCCCAGCACTGAGCTGGTTTTAAGCGCTCATAACTACATAATCACCTTGACAGAGTTCACATCGACCTGAGTGGGTGGAAATATGACAATTGGCTTGTGTTGCCAAGTAACGCAGCCTCCAGGCTGACCAGTTTCTCTGATTATACAACGTTACTGTGCCTGTACATTGCAAGGCGTGAATGACTCTGTCATAGAAATGTTAAAGGAAATAAAACCCTTCGCTTTGGTTCATTCAAATCGATTGCCAAGGTTTTTAAAATATTCAGAAATGATTAATTATCATTTTCTGCAATACTCCTCAGCCATTAATGAAATAATATTTGAGATGATTTGAGTTGCCTTTTTGAATGAAAAGGTTGTCTGACTAGGTTTTAAGAAACAATTCATCATGCACCTGACTTGAGAAACACATGGGCAAAATGAAGAGGTTTTAGGAAAACAATCTTTGTGTAGCTCTTTACTATTCTGGCTCCAGCTGCGACCCAGAGTTCTCTCGGTTCTGTGGCGATACTGCCACATTTTGTCTTTGATTCAGGACATAGGAATCTCCCAATTTTCTCATACGTGCAGATTTGTTGCTAAGCAACAACATCAACTGCGGCAGCCAACGGTGTTCAAGGCTACAATATTCACATTCCGGAACATTCACTTTTTCCACAAAAAAAATTAGTCGCCATCACAGAACCCCAGATGGCCCTGTGGTTTCAGCTTGTGCTTTCAAATTGAGATGCATTTGCAGATATGTCAACATTGATTGACCAAATAATCCCACACGCAGCGTACGCTGGCGACTCCATCAAATATTCGGCAGAAAGGAATGGGGTGGCTTAAGAGAACGAAAAGTCTTTTCCAGCCATTCACAGTCGATGCGGCTCCCTCTACGCTCGTCAGTGTGTTGACACGTTAACTTTAGCAGGGTTTGAGCGGCTCTTGATAAGAATTTGCAGTCGGTGCGGTACTTTTGCAGGTAGAGCCTGGAGAAGTGACCAGCTGTTCAACTGCACCCCCCCCCCCACCACCACCACCACCACCACCTGCTGGCTTGTTAACTTGATGGCAGACAGCTCCGCCACTTCATCAAGGGGTTAATACAACTTAATTACAATCTTCAGGCAAAAGCCGGAAAAAGCTCCAACACACACGCATTCACCTACCATGTGTCTCTCTGCACACACATTCTTTCTTTCTCCTCGTCTCTTAATTTTATTATCCTTTTTTCCTTTTCCTTCACCCGATTAACATAATGCCTTTGATCTCAGCTGATTTTATTTAGATGACACACACACACACACACACACACACATTCTCATAAAGAGCACGATTAGTTCCTTGTGTCCCATTTCTGCTGTTCCACTGGAACCCCTCAGTGGGGGTTGCCATCTGGCTGCATGTCCCACAGCTGCATTCCAGTAGCTTGCCTACACTTAAATAGTTGCTGTTTGCTGGATATTTGGCTGTAATCGACTTTGGACTGGCCCTGACTTCCATCCTGTGTGCTTAAAGCGTCGTTCCTCAGCACGATGGTACATGTACGCATACATGGAGATTTTTCTGATTGAAAGACTGTTTTTGTTTGGCAACTCTGCCATAAATACACAAACATGGACACACACACACACCTCTGCGGCTTTCCATCACAGACTCCTTTTCTTATAGAGGCAGACATTCCAGCGAGTGGAAGCACAGTGCTTTCCAGTTCAGGAGGTTGTGGCTAATTAAGGTCTGATGACCACACAGTGCTTACTCGCCTCACCTCGGCCAGCCAGCCAGCCCAGTGCTAGTAGCCTCATCCAACAGAGCTGACTGGAATATGGAAACAACTTGGCGGCAAAGCCTGCTTGGTTTGCTCCCACTAGAGTCAACATCTGTGCCTGTATGTGTTTGTGTGTATGTGTGTGTTTGAGAAAGCGAGAGAAAGGGAGATTGAGTAAATGAGACCACCCATGTCTTTACCCTCCTATTTCTCTAAAGGAAAACGAGGGTGGCAGGGCAAACATTGCCTCCCATCGTGCATCCATGGACCTGTGTGTAAAAGGCCATATCTGGGGTATTTATTTTGTCCATTGTGGATTTATTTAGTTTGTCCCACGCTTTGCCAAGTGCCCTCAGTCAGCCACAGCCCTGAGGGCATAGCATCAGGGAAGCATTCATTTGTACGCAAAAAGCCACTACTGCTTTATGGTTGCTTCAAAGCCCCTGTTGGACATAACAGATTGTTTATGCCGTGGGGCGTTCCAGGAAGCTTTTAGGTGTATACATCCAAACTGTAGAGGCAAATGGGAATGTTTCCATCCTGATGGTCAGAAAGAGAAAGAGAGTGAGTGGTTTAATGGAATTGATATTGCACCCTGGAGCCCTATGGAACAACAACAGAAATCCAACTCTACAGAAAAAGCAATCAACTTGTCAACACGTCCTGTTCATTGATCCATCCATCTGTTAATTATTCCATCTTCCCTCTATTTTTAATCTGGCTCTGATCAGTGAAGCAGCTGAATAGACTAATCAAATTTCAAATTAGCTATTTTTAACCATTACACTGAATGAATAAGCTGGCAGGTGGAATGACCCAGACTGAGATAATAAACAGTGTCTTCTAATGCTGTACATTTTATATCAATGTCTGTTACAGACCCCTTGCCCAACCCTTCATGGATATATATATATTTAAAAAAGGTTTAGGAATGCCAGGTGACTCCAGACTGAAGATATCCTATCAGCAGATTACAGGAAAGGACGATTGGGGACCTCCTGCTTCCCTTCCCCTCCTCCAGAATTCCTTTCCTCTTTTGTCTCTATTATTCTCATAGCACTTCACTCATTCCTTATCTGTGCCTCTCCTTCGGTGCTGCAACAGCAGCAACGGAAATCGTTTCCCCGCCCCCCCGCTTGGCGCTGATGCCTGGGCATGGCCTTGTGTTCAGGCGTGCGAGAGAGAGAGCATGCAGGGCAGAGAATGGTGAGAGGCAGCCAAGGACTCTCTGTCCGTCTGGTGCCAGAGACCGAGAGGAGCCCTTCATTTATTACCTCTGCTGATGCGAGAAGGCAGCCCTGATCACTCTCCAGACTTATTGTTTCAAGTGTGGTTGCCCCCCTCAGTAGGGTATCGACCCTACAAGGAAGTAGGACCAAATCAAATATAGCAAATTTCAGTTTATAGTTGGAGCTCCCATTTATTATTATAAATTTTTTGTCATTGATCTTGGCGGTGCTTTGTTTAGACAAATCCAATATATCATGAAAATAGAAAAAATGGAGCTTAATCTAGCTTTTAATAGCAATAGCATCTACCGCCACTTTTTCAGTGTACAAATTCATGTGAATGGTATCCCCAACTCTCTGCTTTACAGTCTGTCCCAATGGTTTTTCAAGGCTCTATCTACCGCAGGATTTTTCACCATGACAACAGCTTGATTTCACCTTGATTTCCCTCTGGAAATTGCACTCATTGTCGGGAACATCTATCAGTTATGGGAGATGTTTAGCAGTTCCGGGCTCATTATGTGCTTAATATATTTGATGGTGAGAGACCCTAATGTTAGTTAGTTTCCAAAGAAGACTAAACTACACACCTTTTTGCTTGTAGCCCCTTTGTGGGGTTGTTTGAGTACTCGTGTAAGCAGATTGCATTGTTCTTTTATCAAAATAAAGCAAAATAAATGTATATGTTGAGCTCTGCAGTAGTTATCCTGTTCCCCACCAAAGTGGTCTCATTATTGGATTAGTGCCTAGTTATTCAGAACCAAAGAGTACAGCTCCAGCACCACCTGCTTTTTACCTGGGCAAAACTTAATCCATCTTAATCTAATAATTGCTCCTACGTTCATGCTGTTGCACAACAATTACAGCTCCAGGGAAGTCTGGCTCTTCAGAACAGCATGGACTATGGGTAATAATACCCATGCTGACTTTCACAGCTCAGAGTAGTCAGTTTTTTCTTTTTTTTTTTTGTTATTTTCCACTTGGTTTGTTTGGGAGCTCCAGTCAGAGATTGTACGTTGTCCTCTCTGTCACCTCACTCTCTCTGTGTCATCTTCAATCCTGTAGATGTGTTCACTTCGTGACTGGGCCATGGGGAGACGCATTAAGGGCTGCCTGAGTTTCAACAGCCAGCCCTTTTATGAGTGGGTGTTGAAAGTCAGTGAGAGCAGATGTCTATTTTAGATAGGCTCTGACGGCTATGGAGCTTGGCGGGGAGACCAACACGTGGGGGATGCGGTGGCAACCTTGGAAAGGGGGGTGATGAGCGACGTAGCTCATATCTCCACCGAAAGGCAGTACCACATTGCTGCACTTTCTGTCTTGGGGCCACCAGATTCAGCCACCAGCGGCTCGAGGGAACAACCCAACATCCACATTACAGTGTAGCCACATTAACTTGAGCAAACAAAAATGATGGCGGTGCGACAGGCTCTGATAAAAGATTGGCTGTAAATTAGGGACTTTTTCTGATCATTATGGAAGCTCTAGTCTTATGCATATGGTGTGAACAACCATGTTTAAAGGCTTCACTCAGCAGTATATTTCTCACTATAGATTTTCTTGTGTGTGATTTCCTCACAGGCTGTAAGTGATGATTCTCTTACTTCTTTTTGCCTCCTGGCTATGTAATGGAGCATCTTACTTATGTCCCCAAGGAGGCTTACCTTCACTACCTGCGCTGTCTGAGTCTATAGTTCCAAGCCTGCAGTGGAAGGCGATAATGAAACCGTAAATGGCCTAAAATTGGGTGGCCTATTAAAGCGCTCTCTGAGCAATGTTTGGGTGGGGCACAGAACACTTTGATGCCCCCCCCCCCCCATTATTAAAAGATTTATAGCTGACGCCTGCCCCCTCTGACAACACACCCCATCCGCCCTCCTTCCCACGCACACACAATTACATGAGTGTTATTGTTATCTTCTTTTTTTTCCCCTGTTGTATCTGCCATGGAGGCCATATGGAGCAGCTCCAGTTAACTTCAAACGTAGTAGCACGTCTGGCAGGCAGCCACTTGTTAGCAGGCTTGAGAGGGGCATTTCATCAGGACCCAATCGTTTTTCACCCTTCACCTTGTTTATGTCAAAATGCTGTGTCAACAAGGCTCAACACTAACTTTTATACATGGTTGCCAGGCTGGTAACCAAGTTTCAGCTTTGGGTTGCCGAAAATGAAAATATTGTTGCTATTTTTAGTCACCTTATATTTTGAGTAATTAAGATACTATGCAGTTATACGTCAACTTAATGATGAAAATGTGACAAAGGAATGTTAAAAAGCTTTATTATAGTCTACAGTATTAGTCTTTGTAGTTTGTGTTTTATCTGATACTTTACAGAATTTGAGTCTATAGAGGGAAGGAAACACAAGTCAAGACAGACAAGAGCTGTGATTAGTGAGCTGACTAACTCCTCTGGTCACACTTGGCATCACACATAGCCTGTGTCTCTTACTGTTTTCACAACAAAATTAGCGGTAAGCATTGGGAAAGGGTTAAGAGTCTCTCTCTTTCACCAACATGCTCACACTATATGCTCATCATACAGACAATACAGATCTCAACAGTCCTGTTTGTCCCCTGATTGCAAACAATGGTGAATACTAACTTGCATCTTTCCATTTAAAAGTAGCTCTCCACTAGATGAGGTCTGAGCCCTGCTCATTATATATACTGTCTGTCCACAAAAATAAGAACGGGTTATTGTATTGTAACGGATGTATGTTGACAAATTTGACCAAATTGACTAGAAAAAAGACTAAAACTTAAGAGATTTTGTATTTTGTACGTACGTACACAATATAGTTTCAGTTAGTTTAAGTTTTTTCCCGTCTAGTTTTCCCACCTAGTTTTAGTTTAGTTTTAGTTACCCGTACGGGGATGCATAGATCGGGGATAAACTAGAACACTTAGATTAAAATGGAGGTGGGGGTGAGGGACGCAGTTGCTATGCCAATGTTGCCTGGTAATAAGGCAGCGGGGAAGTCTTTTTGTGCAGCCCCCGCCGAGCACACTCCTGCTGTCGGCAAAGAAAAGGAGAGAAATAGTCACGGGCCATGATAGGGATCTTTGTGAGGGTTTGTTATAATGAGGCCGAACGTCGCTTTGTGCAATACCATTGACTGCCCCCGCCCGCCTGCACCTCCACAGAGCCAATTACCTTATGTAATAAGAGCGGTGATCGAATTTGGTGGGAGGATGTGCGTTCTGCTAGCTCAGGCATAAAGATGACCAGGCTTCCCTCCTTTTTGAACATAATTTTCAATAAGTCAATGAAATGAATACCAAGATGTGGGCTCCTCGGATATGGAACCACTGCCCGAGGAAAAATTACATGCAAATGGCTTTCCAAGTGGAAACTCGAGTTTTCAGGAATATTTTATCTTGTTTTTTTTTTTTGCTTTGTAATTTGTTTTAAATTCTATTTACGATTTTGAAACAAGCTGTGCCTTAATTTTGACATTCTATATGACCACCTGCCTAGGTGTGTATTTTAGGACTCACACCTAGTGTATAAGTTGCATTTTTTTCACTATAAAATGTGTGGTGGATAGTTGTGGTGGTGTAGGAATGTTGCACGGTTCTCCAATCTTTTGACGCACTGAAGCTAGTACCGTTTTCACAACAAAATTAGCAGGTTGACCCGGCTTTTTTAAACCCGGGTAAACCCCCTAAAAATAGGCGATTTGCACCTTTCCCCTTGCCAGGAGAAATGCCTTTTTCTTCCTGGTGCGTCACGTTCTACGTCATGAACACGTTGAAAAAGGGGCGTGTCATGGTTCCAGTATGATTGGGAACAAAACAGTAGAGGAGACAGGGACTTAAGCAACGATATAAACCTGTAAAACTTAGAAAAAATATTATTTTGAGCCGCTCAAAAGAATCGGATCCTTCATGAGCGACCCAGCGCTACAGTAGAAGCAACAGGAAGCACCAGCAGCATGGAAACCTCAATTATTAACTCAAATTTCTCAAAATTAACGTGTCTATTCGCGTGTCCAGTTCACATCAGAGCCAATTGGAGGTGGAGCCCATTCAAAGCCGGGTCTATGACCTGGTTTTTCCTTTACCACCGGTGACAAATGCCGGATGTTAGCAAGCAGGCTTTTGGTGCAGTGGGAAAGGGATGTAGGATAACTTTCCAGTCTATTTCACGGTGGCAGTACGTTTTCTTTTTTCTTTAAAGCTTGCAGCGTTTAACAAATTAAAATGCCAATGGCCTTGAGTTGTAACCTACATCTACGTGGAATGCAAAGCTGTTTTCTGGCGAAACAAATTGCCTGCCTAATTTGAAACATTACGCCATCACCGTGGGCCAGTGACAACAAGATACTGGTCAGTGTGACATCCTGGACGATTCATTCCCATTTACAGTTACATTTTATCGACACAATAATACGCATTAGGACGAACTACAATCAGCATTTATTATCCACATAGTCAAAAGTCACTCACATTTTACCTTTGACAGTTGAATTCGCAATTACTTCATCCACTGAACGCTATTCTTGAAAGGAATGCCACCGAGTGAAGCGTATCCGAAAAAGCCTCCAAGGACAAATATTCAGTATATTGTTTAGTCCTTTGGAACTTGAGCCTGTGGCCTGAGAGTTAGATCTGCCAGAAGTAATTAGTCTGCGATGGCCCAGACGGTCCCTTGTACTCCCACACCCTGGCAAGAGACATGTTACTTCAGCCTAAGAGCCCGTCCCGTTTAACCTCCGTACGTCTCCTCCAGCGAGTCTCGTTGCGGACGCCGCACAGATGCCGACACACATTTGGCTGAAAAATACCAGCTTAAAAAAGATGGACCAAGCATGGAAATTCACATCAGGGTGAATACACGTAGGATGACATGAGAAGATGAGATAAGCCTGTACTTGATTTCTAGGTTTAAATTGAGCGCTCACCGCAGCCGGGGATTTATTGTATTTACTTTTTCCATAATATTTTGACTTGAAAGAGTTGATTTGAGTTGATGAAACACAGCGTTCTGTAAACCTGTTGGCCAATTCGCCTGGACTGCACCCAAAGAAGGCACTGGAGCACTCCATTTATAAATTGCTCTTTATTTAGATGCCAGCGATTTGCGCTTGGATGCATAGTGTGTCCCCAGGCTGATAGGGGGAAAATTGTTACTTGTTACTTAAATAAATTCCTCAAAAACAATTTTTTAGTAGTTTATTTTTATTTGCATTATGTTTACATTATTGGCTTTCATATCTTTATACATAATTTGAGATAAGCTGTATAAACATGCATTTGAACATCGTTTTATTACTTAAAATGGTGCAGATAATATCTAAATTGCCTGACCTGTTGTGTGTCCATGTCAACGGTTCGTTTATAATGTCATAAACACTGTTGCCATTCCAGAGCAGTTCCCTCCAAACTCCTGTCTTGCAGGCTGCCACCAGGGGCGGTTCCTCACGTGGAAAACTGGAACATGGACCCGAGAAGACACACAAACACACCAATGCTCACTCAGGGAAACTCACACACGCATCCATTAATTTAGCAGACCATGAAGGCTCTGTCAGAGAGCTCTGGTGATTCCCACAGCCTTTGCCTTCACTCCCGCTTCAATTTATCTTCTTGACATCTCAGTCTACAAACACATCTGAGGTTTTTTTTTTGTTTTTTTTTTCCCCCTTTATTTGCTTGGGGGGGAAAACAAAAAGAGCACACATAAAGATTCTCTATGGCCCCCCCTACGGATATTATCTGGCTCTGTTCTCTCCTGCCAACTCAGCATTAAAGCCAATCTGTCACCAATGTTAAGATCATATCGGGACATGAATAAATGCACTCTAACAAATCAAATTGTCACACGCTTAGTACTTTTTCACTGGAGCTAATTTGAGGACAAATTTAAGCATTGTTGTGGAGTAAACCAGCTCCTGTTCCCCGCGTCATGCTGACATTGGCTGTAAACACTATTCACGTTTTTGTTGCGCCCTGCCTGAGTACCGGGTTCATGGCGTGCAGAGCACAACTCGATTAAGTGTAGGGTTAGTATTCAACCACAGACCTGGGGGAGGTGGTGGCATGTCTTTCCAATTAATTACAAGTCATTTATTTGACAATCTGATTTGATTCATAGTGGGGCATTCTGTCTCCACGGTGTGCAGGTTCCTCCCCGCGCCAAAGGCAGTTGTGTGTGTTCAGGTGTGAGTGGTTGAATCAGAGGTGTTGATGGAGTGGGCCGAGTGGCTGGTAAACCTCTGTATTACGGCAGTCCACTTACTCCGTTGTCACACAGATATTCCAGAGCACCAGGAGGAATCTGCCGTGATTTCTACCCTTCCAAGAACATTGGGAATATGGGCTGGTTGGTTTTATTTTCTGCTTCATCCCTGCTGCTGGCCCCATGTGGAGGACTTCATGGAACACTACTGCACTGATACTAGATAGCCTGCGCCACACAGTGAGTCGATCTTTAACTGACTGGTTAAAAATACACACCTTTCTTTGAACTCGGTGACAGTACCCTGCAATGCCACTCATCCTAACACCCCTTTCCCACTGCACCAAAAACCCAGTAACACCCACTAACATCCAATATTTGTCACCAGTCGGAAAGGAAAATCAGGGTCTCGGTCCGGGGTCAAATGACCCTGCAATAGACCCGGGTTTCAATCGGCTCCGCCTCCGATCGGCTCTGATGTGAACAGGACACCCAGGTGGACCCGCTCATTTTAACTGCCACTTTACCTGCGAGATGCGGCATTGCCGAGGCTGGCAAGTAAATAGACAGGAATATCCTTCCTTCCAATATCATTCCATCATTTCATATCGCATTTAGAATCTAAAATCAAAACTAGAAATTATTGACATTTGTACTGCATGGGGGACTGTGAAATGTGGAGTGTGGAGATCGCACCATGGGGACCACAGTGGAGAAGCCCCACGGTCCCCACCGGGCTCTGAGTCACTCTAGCGTCGTCCCAAGCCGGTCCCTGCTTCCCGCTGCCGATGGAAGGAATGAAGTCCATGCTGCCGGTGCACTCGCGCACCGGCAGCATGGAGTATCCGTGTGTGGGCACGCACCGGCAACATGGATACTCCATGGAGTATGGAGGTTTTTTTTTAATTTTTTTTTTTAAATTTGCTTCGAAACAAAAGAACACACATAAAGATTCTCTATGCCCCCCCCCCCCGCCCCCCCCCCCCACAGATATTATCTGGCTCTTTCCTCTTCCGCCAACTCAGCATTATACCGATGTTAAGATCATATGGGGATGTGATAAGATGCATTCTAACAATTCAAATTGTCGCACGGTTATTACTTTTACTTTATTAGCACTCTGTGCTGCCGGTGCACTCGCGCATCGGGCAGCATGGAGTATCTGTGGGCCTCCACGCTGCTTCTTCCGTTGTTGGGTCGTTACCAACGATCCGATTCTTTTCAACGGCTCAAATACTTCCCCCCAAGTTTTACAGTTCAATGTCATCGTCTGTTAAAGTTGCTGTCTCCTCTACTGTTTACGATCGCACTGGACCCATGACACGCCCCTTTTTCCGACGTGTTCATGACATCGAACGCGATGCACCGGATAAAAACGTCATTTTTCCTGGCAATGGGAAAGGTGTCAATCGCCTGTTTTTAGCGGATTGACCCAGGTTAAAAAAAACAAAACAGGGTCACCCCTCTCATTTTGCTGTGCAAACGGTATAAGACCCTCTGGGTGTAGATACATCGTTCAGGCTCCTCTGCCTATACTGGTGATTGAAGCTGACTGAACAAGCCGTTTCATTCCTCCGACCAATTCAGGCAGTCTTTCTCTTGTGTGCAACTTCTCTTAGGTTTTTCTCAACCCTGGGAAACTGATCCATTATTGATATGATCAGCCGTCCCACCCCGGCTCCTCCACCCTGCCCCATCTCTTTGAAGTTGCCCTGTTTGTCGGCAGTGTTTGGGTTGTAGTGTTTGAGTAACTAGGGCTGATGTTATCCGGTGCCCTGCTGCTTAAATCCATAATTGGGTTATGTAGATTCCAAGCCTGGGGGGGGTGGTAGGTAATGGAAGTTCATGAAAGTTACAGTAACGTGTTCGTTTCCTAGCGGTGGAGGAGGAGGAAAGTGACTGATAGCGGATGATATTTTCTGGCATGAAGACGAATATGCACCGCTGACAGACATTTAATGGGAAGTTTATTCAAAACGATGCGGTGAGGGCATGAACCGTCAAGGGAAGTGGAACCTCTGCTGTTTAATGTGATATTTGGGCCACTCAAAGATGGCGTTAAGGTATCTGAAATATTTGCTCTCTCTCTTTTCAGTCTTTCACTCTTGTTCTCAGTGGTAGAAAAGTTGTGTTTTACTTCAATCGTGAGGCCGGTGAGGCACAGACGTGTGTGTGTGTGTGTGTGTGTGTGTGTGTGTGTGTGTGTGTGTGTGTGTGTGTGTGTGTGTGTGTGTGTGTGTGTGTGTGTGTGTGTGTGTGTGTGTGTGTGTGTGTGTGTGTGTGTGTGTGCCCACGCGCCTTCAGGCCTGCACCTCGTCCCAGGCTGTCAGCG
Organism: Zeus faber; assembly: GCF_960531495.2. NCBI lineage: Eukaryota > Metazoa > Chordata > Actinopteri > Zeiformes > Zeidae > Zeus > Zeus faber. The sequence continues at coordinate 26,890,272 of NC_137202.1, forward strand.
GCCTGCGTCCCTGTCTGAAGGAAACTCGTAGATAAGAGCTGTTTTGTGTGTGTGTTCAGCTGTGTGGCGAGACTGCGTATGAAAAGCCCTGATTTCAGGTCATCGGTACAAATGCTCAAACAAATTTCCTCATCCATGCCATTATTTATTGCTTAGAGCGTCTAGAAAGCGATACGTCAAGGTCACAACGTGCATTTGAAATTGTATGATATGGAATGAGTGGATATGTTCCTCACCTTGATATTTATTCACATACAGCTTGCACGTTTTTCCTGGGGAGAAAAAAAAAAAGTGAAGCGTCGACTGCTTTTTGCCTACTTCAGTAATGAAGAGGCTTCTTGCTTGCAGGAAAAATTGCAATCATATTTTCAGTTTGGCAACCAAAGCTGATGCTTGCTTGCCACCTGACAACCACTTTTAGAAGTTAGTGTTGAGCCCTGAGATATAATCTTTTTTTCTTTTTTTTTTTTTGTATGTGTGTACTCAAGTCTGGTAGGAATGCGGTCAATACACAATGATATTTTGTGGGAAAGTATGTTCTGTATCAACATCAGTCTCTTTTAATTCCTTATCTAGATATTGATCCATCTTTGCCTGTAGTGTCAACTAGGGCTGAACAATTAATCTGAATTCAAACCGAAATCGCAATGTAATATAACGCAATTTTCAAATGGCAAAAGCTGCGATTATTCAAAAAAAAAAAAAAAAAAATTCTGTTTAACAACCTAACGATAGGGCTGTCAACATTGGCCAAAAATCACGTTTGAATATTCCTTCTGACAAAACCCATCAATATATTAGAATATCTATTACAATTTTTAACAGTTGTGATCTGACCCACTTTGGGGCTGGGCTGCGTCTGCCCCCGCCTCCTCCGGGGAGCAGAGACCCGGGGGGTGGGGCGGCTCCTTTCTCCGGGACAATTAGACGATTTGGTCCTTTTTTTTTTTTTTTTTTAATGCTCCTCCGCCTTTTATCCTTTGTTGTGATTTTTTAGAAAGCGGCCCCAAAAAAATGGAAAAAAACGAAAACAAACCCCCCTAATCAAGTGATTGTTTTAACGGAGCCTCCGTCCGGCCCCCTAGTGAGACCTGGTGCTCTGTCCCACACTGTGGTGCGCTGCTTGGGGGGTGCGCTGCTTGGGGAGTGTGCTGCTGGCAGAGCCCGGAACACCTCTGTAGTCCGGACGGAGCCTCTTCCAGAATGCAGTCTGTTTTGTTTTTAACCTTTTTTTAATTAATTGAATGAGCATAAAGCTAAAAAAATAAAATAAATAACAGCGCACAGAGCGGCGCACGGACAAAGCTCATTCACTTGCGCACACAGAGAATTTAAATGGATGTGTGCGCGCAACACTTTTATAAAAAACAAATTCCTGCTGAAACACTGCATTTTTTTTATTTTAATTTTCAGATTCAACCAATTACAAGGCTTGAAGTTAAAACAATCAGTAAAGATTCTACTGTCGTTGAAGGTTTTTCTTTTTACAATTCAATAGTTAAATAAAGATATGTTATTCATATCAATTCATCTCATTTCATCATAACACGTAGGCCTGGCCTACAGTAAAGAGCAGTTTATATGTTGACCGTATCCAATGTTGTGTTGGTCATACTGTAGAAAGATTTATTGCTTGTGTTCAGTGAATAATACAGAAGATAAGGAACTTTGCATCCCAATAGCAATATTGGTCTAAAAAAAAATAAAAAATCGCAATTCGATTATTTTCCCAAATCGTTTAGCCCTCGTGTCGACACACACACATAATTAAACAGAAATACCCAAACAAACCCCACCACAGATATACAAACCTTCAGTCACACAAACAAACAGGGGCTCATGGAAAACTCAGTCTCTCTCTTACCCTGCTATAGCTGTAAACTCCATGACCTCTTTGTGTTTGTAAAAAGAAGAAACCTGCACTGGCTGCATTAGATATCACATACACACTGCGTCAACTATAAATGCTTGTGCTCTCTGGTAGTGTGCGCGCCAAAATGCTTTATTAAAGAAATCTGAGTTGATGTTCTGTTGCCTTTCTGAAGCACGCTCTCTCTCTCTCATGGAAACGTATATGTTATACGCAAATGTTTGAGCTGATTGCGATCATTTTATGAAATCTCTATCCTCCACGATCACTCTTTGCCGATGTTGGAAGTGAAGTGCTGACATCGAACACGTGGTTCCTGCATGTGGAAAATACCAGCGTGGCTGTCCAGACCTCACTTGCGTTACAATGATGGTTTGTTGCGTTACAATGATGTAGGTTTTTGTTTATCACGTTTTTTTTATGAGAGCAGTACTCGCTCTCATCCATATAGAGTCCTAATATCATTCCTGAAAATTTCAGTTATAATAATAATAATAATTAAGGTCCCTGTTTTTTAAAGACCCTGTCTTTTATTGTATTTTATTTTGTTGAATTCATTTATACATTGATTTAATAAGCTTGGATATAACAAGAATGTCACAGTTCCAAATCTCAAACATACTGAACAGTATAGGCCGGTCATCTGGTCTGCCGTTTTATGTTCATTAGGGCATAATAATGGACAATAATAATGGACTATATATATATATATATATATATATATATGAACCATTTTGTGTTTGGGATATTCCCTAATAAAGATTTCATATTTTTTGAACTGATACAGTATCTATATATGTGCTTATTTGACATAGTTTGCTGCTGCGATGATACCAACAAAAATGTAGACAACAAGGATGACTGTGTGTGTGTATTCATCAAGTGAATGTGTGATGCTATAAATGAGTTGGACGTCGCGTTTTCTCATTGGCACTTCATAGCCTTAGATTCTTTTGTAAGATATATACAGTAGACAGACTGAGAGAAAGAGAGCGCTGTGTGTCCCCACGGCTCAGTGTATTATTGTGTGTCTGCTTATATTAATGGCAGGGATTCTGGGATGTAGGTCACGCTGCCTGTTGGGTTTGAACAGCACAGCAAACTTGGCAGTCTTCCCCAGATTTTATAGACTTTTCCTCTCTCTCTGTCGCTCTCTCTCTCTCTCTCTCTCTCGCCCATCCCCCTCTTGTCTGTCATCCTCCCCTCGCTCCCTCGTTTGGCACAGAGGTGGTGTGCTGTCCTGAAGCGTTAAGGTTGCTTTATAGTTGGGCGTACAATAGGCGTCGTAGGTACGCAGGAGGTGTCGATGCCGGTATTTATGGTTCTGCTTCTGATTACGCATGTTGACCGCCCAAACGCTAGATGGCAGTGTCGAGTCTATTTTAGCACGGATGATATAAAAAAACGGAACACGATGTCACATCTGATGTTGGCGGATATTCCACAATGCGAATTATAACTAAATATAACAACACAGAAATCGACGTTTTCAGACCTCCTTAGCTAGCATTTCTTCGATCTGCTCCGTTATTTTTGTTTTTATGTTTTCCCACTTTTGGCGAATGAACCGGAAACGGGTAGCCGGAAAAAGCCGACCAACCGCAGCTCTCCCGGTCTTTGCGCCGCTCCGACGTGTAGTTGCATTTCGGGAGGGGTTCACGTAAGCTACAGCGGCGATACAGAGACCCACGCTATTCAACGCAGAACTATAAAGAAGCCTTTACCCGATGAAGAGGTAGACGTAGGCTGTGTGTCTCCATACATTCCGGTCACACGCAGACCGAGCAGGTGGCCCCCCTCAAACATTAGAACCAAACCTCCACGAAAGCCTTTGAGTCACCACAACCTACACGAGGGCCAACCTCCCTTTGTTGTTAATGTTTGACTGTTCTGTTCGGCCTGTCTGTCAGCTAGTCTGCTGCTTCCTTTTAAGTGCTCGTGGACCGTACATCTGTATCTCTGCACGTCCAAAACCTTAGCCACCTGCGGCCGGACAAAGGCCGGTCTCATGAAGGGACGAACAGTGCAGGAGACGGACAGCGTGAGGGAATTAAGGAGCGTCAAAGATGGAGGGCACACTGATTTCATGTTACTGAAAGATCCACGCACACTCTTTTTAAAACTTGGCTTTAAACCCGAGCGATGCAAGCCAGAAGACATGCGTGCACACACATGTCCCGTGTGTGTGTGTGTGTGTGTGTGTGTGTGTGTGTGTGTGTGTGTGTGTGTGTGTGTGTGTGTGTGTGTGTGTGTGTGTGTGTGTGTGTGTGTGTGTGTGTGTGTGTGTGTGTGTGTGTGTGTCTGTCTGTCTCTCGGCTCAGTCGACTCCACCGCTTCTTGGCATCAGGTGTGATAACATTGTTTGAAGCGGTTGAGGGGGAGGAGATCGGTATTGATGACCTCACTGAAAGCAGTCCCCCAAAACAAGACGGCAGAGTGCACCTGGACCCGCTGGGGAGTTTGAGATGAAACACGATCTAAATTGAAATGGCAAAGTGCAATTTTTGATCAATACTCATATTCATATCCCGGACCACTCTGATCCCCCTTCCTCTGCGCCAAACTCCAATGGAAAACGTATCCGTAATGTCTGTCTGTCATTAATAAAATAAAATAATGTGCCACTCCCTCTTTGCAGTGCTGTGCATCCATTCACCTCATCGTGCCCCTCTTCTGCGTTTACTCCTGATGTGTCCCGGTGCTGTGCACTCTTTGTAGCGGCACCTTTGTCAGCATTGCTGTGAGCCGAGCCCGTCCTCTGTTCCGCCGAGAAGCGAATAAATGGGGCAGAAGAGATTCCCCTCACACGGAGCGTGCAAGCGGCGGGACCGGATATAAAAGATTTAAGTGCGTGCGCTGTGTTATGCGTGCTGCACATCGAGTCTCTGTTTTAATCCAGCGGTCTCCCGCCGTAGTTGCCACTCTTTAAGCTGTGTAACTGTGTTCTCAGCCCCTCTGCTTGAACACATCTGCTGAATACAAATTGCATTCCCTCCGCGGTTACTCCTGAGAATATATTTTTTTCCATTGATTACAAGCCCCCGCTCACCCACAGCACCTACAGATCAAATGTTAACTCTAACCACATTCTAACCCAACCCCCCCTCTCCACTATCAGTTTTTTCCACAGTTGATGCAGCCATCCAGTTCACCAAGGAGCCCAAGTCCCAGGATGCGCTGCACGGGAGGAGCGCCATGCTGCGCTGCGAGGTGGGTGATCCAGCCGACATCCGCTACAGCTGGCTGCACGAGGGCCAGACGCTGGAGAACAGCGACCGGCGCTTCCAGGAGGGCAGCAACCTCAAGTTCACCGCCGTGGACCGCCAGCTGGACACCGGGAACTTTGAGTGCGTGGCCCTCAACGGGGTCACGGGCGAGGAGCTCCACTCCACCAACGCCTCCTTCAACATCAAGTGTGAGTACGGCGCTCGGTCGATGGGTGAGATGGACGTCTCAGCATGATTTGGCTGCAGTTCTGATTGGCGGCCATTTGTCTGTGTTGTGATGATCCCGACAGGGCTCTGCCTCTCAGTTTTTGAATCAAAAACAGCAAAGCAACAGTTAGAGTGCAGAGTGGATAGTATCTGCGGTGAACACAATACTCTTGCCTTGTCATTACTTTGCTCTTTGTTACTTCCTTTGTTTCCCCCGCCCCTCTCCTCAAAGAAACTAGATATATGCGCCACTAAGCATGTGTTTCTAGTTTCTTGTATCTGCTTTTCTCTCCCCCAACCCCCCGCCACACACACACACACACACACACACACACACACCATGTTGTGTAACACTCTTTTCCCACATCTTCTCAAAAGGCTTTTGTCTGGAAATGACTGAGCAGTGTGCTAAACCTCCAAGCCATATAATTATTGAAGGTTTGGATTATCACCGCCATCCTCGCACCGTATTGACAACCGGAGTTTTCGCTTCCCTGCATTGTCCTTGTGCAGACTCACTGTAGTCCGGGGACATGGAGAACTCGGGTTTGGTTTGTGCCGCTCCATCACTGTGCCTGTCTTGAGTTTCAGGAGAAGCCATGAGAATGTCGCCCAGCCCTATTCTGGCATAAAAAACGACCTTGACAGGTCATTGTTCAAGGCCCAAGGTACCTTTGTGCCTCAGAAACGCAGTAGGTGGGTGTCCTGTCGGCCTTTTCAACAGCAGAAAAAAAGCGAGCATCGTTGGGTTAACAATGGCTGCCACAGGTTGATGTCCTCCTTTCCAGCCCAGCGATGGTAATTGGGACTTGATTGAAGTCCAAATACACCAGTATTAATTACGAGTTTATAGTCACAGACATATATAGACAGAGGAAAAAACCCGAAATTGGATAATAAATAATGGACGAGTCATCAGTCGGAAACCGGTCAGTCGACTGACATTCGTAATCAGAAGTCGAGCGGTCGTTTTTTGTTTATTTTCTGTCAGTGTCCATTAAAATAACAGGATAAAACAGATAGAAGCTTACAAAATGTACAGGGATGACATTTCAATGTGGAATTCTAAATAAGGGCAATCATAAATATATTTTCATGTGTTCCGTTCCATACTGTTCCATACACACTTGTCTCGTTCCATAAGGAGACGTGAAATAAAAATAACCTACCTCGAAAAATAAAAACATTTTGACGCGCCCATCGCGGGTGAATATTCACCGAATCCCATTCGACTGACAAAATTCTGAGTCGGGTACAGCTCGAGACAAAATTGATATTGTGTTACTTGGTTAACTTACTTACCAAGTTTTTTTTTGTTGTTTTTTTTTAATAAAAAAACATTTGTCTTTCTATTTTCATATGTGAAATAACGATATGCACAGCAACATGTTATCAAATCTAAGCAAAAAAACAACGATGGAAACGGAGATAAGCGCAACAGAAATGGAGCTTAGGTTCGGTTTGTGACGTGTCCACTCATGGGTTTAGTGTATTGTACTGAAGCTAGACTCTTCATGTCTAGCTTCAGTACAATTTCACTTTTTCCATAATAAAAGTAGTAACATTTAGCCCAAGATGTCCAGGCCGACGAGGCTGGACTCTTTCAGTTGGAAGGAGCTTCACGGGCAGCCCTTGTCCGACCTGTAGGTAAATGTCTTCATGTGTTCCTGTTCAAAAAGTTAAAAACGAGCTCCCGTTTCAATAAAAGTCAACTGAGGTACTAAATCGAAATCAAAACAAGTTGGACGTGAAGCACCAGTTTTAACAACATGCTATCATTATGTGTGACAGTCTGTGGCCTGTCAGGGCATTGATACTTACACATAAAGGAAGGGAATGTTGCTATTTGAGTAAAACCTGTGGGAAACAATCATCTTGCTTAGTCCCAATTGTTTGGGTTAATATACAAATATTTTCTTTCTTGCCGATGATGCCAGGTGACTATTTAATATTGCCAACCCATTCAAGTGGGGGTATATAGCTGTTATATGCGCGAAAACGCTCAAACAATGGTGCCGATAACTTTGTAATTGCTCGGAAGAGGTTTCGTGTTGGTGACTTTAATATAGCAAGCTCGCCCCCCAGTTAAAGGGAAAAAAAACAAAAATCTAAAAACATTCTCAGCGGCGTAGAGTTCCTATCACTCCTTTCCTCTGCTGTAGGAAAAACGGACGATCGTGTACAGTGCCGGCGACGCACACGATGGAGCGCCGCGGTAAATCCAGCGCCGGTTTGGCTGTTATGCGTCAGGCCCCCGCCGTCCTCGTGCCCGCCCCCTTGTTTACGGGGGCCGCTGAGTCGGGCCTTCTAAGCGGGCGTCCCCCGCAGCCGGGATCAGCTGCCGGCGGACAGGGGCCTGTGTTATGACAGACGCCGCCATATTTTACCAACACGCGTTAAACGGACGATAAAGCAGTACTGAGCCCTGGAGTAAAGCCCCCCCGCCCACCCTCCACCCCCCCGCGGCACTAATTCTCCATCTGCGTGCGATCATGTGTGCGTGAGTTTGCGTGCGTAGGGTTTTGGTGCTTGGAGATGGGCGGCTGGGGCCGGTATTCCACATACGCAGCGCATTGTGGCGTGTGCAAACGCCACAATGCGCTGCCGTGTGCGGCTGAGTGGCAGCAGAATGCGACCGAGGGAGCGGTAGGGACGGGGCAGCCTAATCCTGCCCTCCAGAAGAATCGCTTATAGCAATTATCACAGCCCCCCCCACCCTCAACACACACACACACACACACACACACACACACACACGCATTGTTTATAGAGAACATGGCCTCCCTGTTGGTTGATTGTGTCCAAGGCAGCCCCCAATGTGTTTGTTGGTCCTCGGGACATTTTCAAGTAGGGCGGAGAGACTAATTAGGCGTTGTGATTAAAAAAAATAAAATAAAATGAAAAATGTTCATGTGCTAATATTATTTACCAGATGTTCTACTTTTTTTTTCTTTTGAATGTTGTGACGTATTTTAAGAGCTGCCTAGGTTATTCTTCACTCCATTGCTGTCGCTCTTCTGTCATTCGGGCATTCTTGGCATTTCCTCTGGGTGGGCTGCCGTTATGCACCCAGCCGCCACCACCACCACCACCACCACCACCACCGCATAAAAAGGATCACCTCAAAGCTCTGCTTCCCTTCCTGATTTCCTAATTTCATGATTTCAGATCTAATTTTCTCCAACGCATAATAGAGGTGTGGCTCGTAATCTTGAATGAACATCAAATATTACGCCTCGTCCACACGTATATGGTTATTTCTGAAAATGCATGTTCCCCCCTCCATTTAAAAAATAAAAATAAAAAAATAAAAATCTCTCCGTCCACACGAGAACGCAAAAATGATTTAAAGCACTCAGATAAGCATGCCAGGCTGGTAGGGGGTGATAATGTCATAAAACATGACAAACACCACAGGAGAACATTAGGAGCAGGCGTAATGGCCTTCTTCCTGAGCGCCGAGATCATAACATCCATACAAAAATGAAGTATGGCCGTGATTCCTAATGTTGGAGAGGCTTAAACTTTGAATGGAGACACGGCGAACAACACAAGGGTCGTCAGCAGTCGCTCGTGCTCATAGGTTTTGAAAGCTTTCCACCCTGGAATGTGTTTTCCAAAAGCTTTGTTTAGAGTGACCTCATTTCTAGAGAAAATACCACGATTTCAAATATATCCGCATACGCGTGAACAGAGCTCAAGGAACACTGGCTGCCATTTGTGAGCGAGGAAGAGACCCCGGGTACACCTGGCATCAACCTGCGCCTTTGGTGATCTGATCACAAGTGGACAGCTGTATTGCCTGGCGCAAACACATCCAAACCGCATTGAGATCCGATCGCTGGGCCACATTCTTTTAGCGGTGTAAACGCGAACGTGTCCTGGGCCACACTGAAGGAGCGCCTACTCAACTGACGTCCTCTGAGTGGAAGTACTCAACCGCGTCATGTTAAAGCCTGGTCAGGAAATTGAGCCTCCCCGTTACAAGTTCAGGAATTAATTATTTACAAGAAAAGGATTTTTACACAAAAACATTCAGTTTTTACTGAATTAACTACCATAGCAACGGAGAGACGTGCGTGCTGGCAGCCTCCACATGTTGGCTCCGCAGCAGAACGACTCTTCCCCCCCATCTCCCCCCTCCTCCCGTCAGACCCGTCCCCCAGCAGCACTCTGATTCAGTGTTCTCTGCTGCCTGGCCCACCAGCACCGCCCCGGCCCAGCATCCCCTCAAACTAGGCTACGCCGTCTCGTCCAATAACGGGACCAGACGGCACTTTGTTATTTTTGTTAATTAAAGCACACCGTAGGAGCTGTCTCTTGCCGTCTGCCTGAGAAGTTCTTCACCGTGTAAACGAATCATCCCACGAATTGGAATAAACAAATATAGCTGTGCTTGCGCGCACGCACGCACGCACGCACGCCACACCTGTCTCTTGGCACAATGAAGCGTGAATAACTTGAGCGTCTTGCGTTGCAGATAGCCTCGTAGTTCATTGGTTGCCAGCCCGTTGTGTTGACAGGACTTCCTCTTCTGCCTCCAAACATGACAATTACCCTGCCCACCGCTTATCCCGACCCGGCTGCCGGGCTCGCTTTCAGGTTGCCGTAACACTTAGTCACGATTTCTGACTACAGAGATTACAAGGACAACGTCTGCCGCCGACAGGTTGTGCGGAAAGCGCCTTCCCTCTGTACTTGGCAGATTGAGCAGGGAGAAGGGGCTTAACGTTTGGCGGCAGACAAAGGGTAGCACAAAAAAAAAAAAAAAGATTCCTCTCGGTTAAGCGCATAGAACTGCAAGGTCTGACGAGTTCAGACAATAAGAAGTCAATGCATTGTTTTTTCAATTTGAGTTAAGTTAAGCTTCGTCCCGGCCATCGGCATTAAAGCAAATGCCGAGAATCACCTGGAGACATTCTTCCTTCACCCAGCTAGGCTGTCAGTCAGCCGGTGGGACTCTATCCATGGCTTCCTTCATGTTTCTTTCCATAACACTGCCCTCCTCCTCCTCCTCCTTCTCCCCCTTAGTGACTCACTGTTTCCCCTCCTGGTAAATTGCCCCCCTTCGTTTCTCTACCTCACTAATAACAGGCCTGTCTGTATGTGTCTGGCACTGGGTCGCTGGAGCTATGGCGGCCTTCATCCCCTCTGCTTCACCGAGCTGCGGCGCTAGAAACTGCACTTGACCTTGATTGACACGTGCAGCCAATCAGCATTCCGGGGTTTGAGTACGGAGGCTTTGAGTTTGCGAGTGCTCTTTCTCCCTCACGTACACACACACACACACACACACACACACACATATATGTACAGTCTATATGAAATATAAACACTCACACAGTCAGTGAGCCTTGGCCATACCGTCGGCGGCAGTTTCAGAAGTTAGGGCATGGCTGCTGGCTAATGAGCCCTGCCTGGCTCAGGTAGGGATGGCAGGGTTAGGGAGAGCCGTGAGGGGGTTTATAGAAAGTTTCCCACGATCCCCCATGGTGCCGTGTGTTTCAAGCTTCCTCCGTAATCCTTTGCAACGGGCCTTCCCTCGTGCGCCACTGCTTCTGGCCTTACCATGGCACCCCCCCCCCCCGCCCCCCCCCAAACTCAACCCGCCTCTCACTCCATCTCAGGTCAAAGGTTGTCGGCGTGTATTTCTCAGCAATGATGTCAACATTAGTTGGCAACTTTTTTCCACAGATGCATAGAAAAAAACAAAAAAGATGTTAACCTTGTGTGTAACCCCGTGCGACCCGAACATAGCATGCCCTCACGAGCACGATCTCATGGGCACGCCCAGTAATCATATTCCCAGGAGGCATATTCTGCGCATACAGCCGTGCATGTAATGCCAACAAAACATGCCATAGTGTAAGTACTGCAGCAATCAGCATGAGGGCTGCCCCTGAAAGATTTTCCTAATCGACTATTAGTCGTCAGTTCAAGCCATTAATCGTGTAATCGTCGCACGTTTATGTTATTAATTTAATTCTTTAAATATATGTTTTTGGGGCATCGGAAATGGTTTGAGTTCCAGGGCTGACAAAGAATGTTGTAACTAACATCAACACTGAGCTACACTACATATAAATGCAAACCTCGAAATATGAATTTAATTTACAAGCGCTGCACGCATGAAGCGAGCCGCCTGTTTATCACACAAGTTGAACATTTCATTAGTTAAACTTTTTAGGTGCCATGAGTATTTTATTAAAATACACATTTAAATGACATATTGACATAAAATTTGAACAGAAATGTACGTACGAAAGATCGTTTTTCCGGTGTCACCATCCCCTCGTTGGGCGAATTTCCCCCGAGGCTCGGGCGCGCCACCAGCCGCGTCCGGTCCGACAGGAAAGTTAAAATATGATTTGGTTATAGAAGAATGTGATCAACGGTGTCAAATGGCTCTTATAATACACGCAATATTTTTTTCTGACTTTTAGACTATTCAACTAGTCTAACTTTAAACTTGCGTTTAAACGTCAAGGGAAATGAGTCCTAAGGAACATCCCGATTCTGAATGTGTGGGAACAACCACTGAGGGCACTGAACGGTTTGTTAAACTATCAGTAACACCAACACAATAACATAGAACCTACCACTAAAATATTCATTTAATTTACTAGCGCTGCGTGGCACACACGCATGAAACCAGCTGCCTGTTAATTACTTGCAAAAGCTGTAATTATTCTTCTGAATGCGTCGGAACAACCAGCATGGAGGCTAAACATTTATTTTCGTTAAAATTTGTTTTGAGGTTGATTTTTGAGAAGACGCAGCTCCCAAATGGGGCTTTATTTTGGAAAAACTTGGTCGACTTTGACTCTGCTCGTCGACTAACGTTTGGTCGACTGTTTGGGGGCGGCCCTGATTGGAGCACATGCTTGTTCGGGCTGAATGTTATTTATGCAGCCATGCAACACAACCCTGTAGGAATGGGTATTCCCCAGCACGCTAGTGCTTTTGCAGTCCACACCAAAGGTAGACTTCCATCTCATGGAGCTGATCCATTGGTAATAAAACAGAAATACATCACCTCATAGATCCATGGTGATTTGTGGGGGGATGGGTCACCGCGTAATGTTCTCTGGGAAATCGGTCGCGGGGATGAGGCCGATAATTGTGACAGACATTTACCCTTTTTTATTTAACAAAGAAATGCCACGTACAGCCTGTTTATTAGAGCCGAGGAAAGGGTGCGGCTCCGCCCTCCGTGCGTTGAGGATAAGGATACCCTGATGTAGCGGCGTGCTCTCTGTCTGCCTGTTTTTCTGTCTCCCCGTCTCTGCGGCCGATGTACTGCTGGCTCCGCTCGGATCGCTGCTGCATCCATTACCGTCAACAGCACTCAGCTAGCCGCAGAACTCGGCGTCCCAAAGAGAATGCACATCAGGAATGCCACTTAGTGCCCCCCCCCCGCCTCCCACCCCCCTCCCTCACAGCTTCAAGCCGACCCCGTGGCTCCCTTCAACTGTCTGCCCAACCCCCCTCTCTCCACACACTCTCACACAGACCCCTATCTTCATCTCTCTCTCTCTCTCTTTCCCCATAGGGCTGGAGAGCGGTGGGGTGACCCTGAAGGAGCCGGCCTCTGAAGGGGAGATTGAGAGCTTGGCGCCAGTCACCTTGCGCTGTCACATCGATGGACACCCACGGTGAGCTGGCCCAGCCACCCCCACCCTTATCTCCGTGTCCACACAGTCCACAAGCATACTGTATATTATATATACAGTATGTTAATGTTTACTGCCGCCTCGGATGATTTATTTTTATTGGCTTTTTGAAACATGTTCCCTCAGTCTGTGAGTTTTTGGGAAGGCAAATAAATTGTGGAAGTGTTTGAAGATTTCATGTCAGCACATTGGCACGTATATCTATCTATCTGTCTATTTATTTATTTATTCTATTTATTAAATTATTTATTCATTTATTTTTCGAAATAATTTATTAGTTTTTGTTTTTTACATTTTCGTTTGTGTTCCACAACAATATGGCAGGGGTGCAAAACGTTAACATGCAAAGCATCACACGATGATGGGATCTCTGGCAGTTATTTTGCGATAGCGTTGGCTGGTAGCCAGGCAGGGCCTTTTGGTTACTAACCAACGCCACTTCATTTGCAAGGACGAACAGCGGTTGAGGCTAAGTTTGGTGGGATTGTCTAAATGTACATGTTTCTTAGATACTTTTATGTTGGGCAATATGGAAGGGTCTCACAAATAGTGCAGGGATTGGCAGAATTTGCATTTATTAATCCGGTAGAAAAATTGCAAGTTCCCAGAGGGTCTGTAACAGCACAGTCTTCTTAAGTGCAGGGGTTAAAGGTCATGAGGAATGCCAAACTACCTGTTCTGTTTTTTCATTCCCTCTCTCGCGCTCTCTCTCTCTGTCTGTCGCTCTCTCTCCGTGTCTTTCTCATGGCCCGTCACGCTCCCCGTCCTTCACAGGCCAACGTGCCAATGGTTTAAAGACGGGCTGCGGCTGACGGAGAAGAGCCATCAGATCAACAACAAGGAACGCACGCTCACCGTGCGCAGCGCCAGCCCCGAAGACAACGGCTTGTACTACTGCTGCGCCAAGAACGCCGCGGGCCACGTCTGCAGCAACAGCAACTTCACCTTCAACATCATAGGTGTGTGTGTGTGTGTGTGTGTGTGTGTGTGTGTGTGTGTGTGTGTGTGTGTGTGTGTGTGTGTGTGTGTGTGTGTGTGTGTGTGTGTGTGTGTGTGTGTGTGTGTGTGTGTGTGTGTGTGTGTGTGTGTGTGTCCTGGGAGATTTCAATTTCCCGGACAAAGGGGAGAGATTCCGGTCGAATGTTATCTGTGTTTATTGAGCTTGAAAACAATTGATAAGCAGGATTTATAGAGAATGACATCATGAAGGCATGTAGATGTAGAATATATTTTTATTGAATCTTCAAAATAAAATAAGTCCCGTCAGTTAAAGCTATTTTAAAAATAAATAAATACATTTTATGAATATTACTACTTGAAATCAAATAATTTCAGTTCATGAACAATAAGTAACAAGTGCAGCCACTTTAATTAACATTGCACTAAAGTAAAATTTTGATCAAATCAATAACAAAATAAATATGACAGGTAGGTTTAAATAAATAATAAAGTTTGTGGCGTTGAAGTCTCGTTGACATATTTCACACAATGAATATTTAGCGTCTGCTTTGGGCTGGAACTTTAATATTAAAAAAACGCCAAACTATGGATGTATGTGTCCCAACGACACATCTTTCTGCTTCTCCTCAGAGTTCTAGACGCTGGCTCCGTGTTTACTGCTGAAGCTTTCAGATCAGCTTTACATCGTCCAAACCCCTGCAACTTGCCAAGTGCGGAAATTAACAGATCTGCGGAATTATTTTTATCAGAATGATCCACCCAGCACTAATTCAAACTGTGCGGGACCTGCCGCCGGTCGGCCGCGGCGCGTCGGCCCTGTTTGCGCGGTTCGATTTCCGCGCCTGCCTGGGATGTGTTTGCGCATCGACCAACACGATGACTTTTGCTGCCGGGGTGTAGAGCGGGGGCCGTGAGGGGGAGAGGGTGGGGGGGTAAAACGGCTCCTTATGTGATTAGCAGGGAGCACGCTGCTACCTCCTCCCCAGCCGCCCACACACGGAGGCTTTACATCTCCGACAACCACCAACAGCACGGCCCCCCCCGCCACCCCCCACAGTGCGGCTCTGTTGCTCCATCTGCGCTGCCGCTCAGCGTTCTCAAACCCTCCGACGCCGCACAGCTTATTTGTTGTCGTTGTTCGTTTTTTGTTTTTTATTATATTTGGTGGCCGTGGGGGGAGGGGCACACGCAGTGTCTCCAACAGCACATCTGTGAGAGAAACCCGATGCAGAGTCCCTGCTCCACTCTAATTAGCCACCTGCAACACCTACACCCCCCCCCCCCCCCCCACACACACACACACAATAGATCAGCACCCGGGCGGAGGAAGACAAAGACAAAAGTATAATTGTGGAGTTTCCCTCCTCCCCTCCCGACCCCCGCAGGCCAGGTGTGCTCCCGGGACGCTTTCTCTTTATACGACACCGCTTTGCACGACGTCTCAATCCTCCCGGGTTTTACTCGGCTTCGGTTGAATTGTTGCGTCCGGCGGCGACGTCTGAAATGCTCGGCCTTTCACAGGCCAGACTGCGTGGAAAACTGGATTGAGGTGAGCTCCAGTCAGCTTTAAAATCAAGATGGCCGACCGGGGAGAAAGATGATTGCTCCCCGGATGCATTACCTCATCGATACGCTACCTTCAGCCACTCTCGCGGCACTTATTGAAACTATACAACGAAATAATTAACTTTTCCGGGATAAGGGAGTAGAGGCCCCAGATCGTGTGCATCCAAACCCAGCATCTTCAACCATTTAGGAACCCTGCGCTGTCCCTTGCAAGAGAAACTTGGAAGCGCACACATGAGGCATTGGTGTTGGAGAGTGCTGGATCAAATCAGGAATTAATGGGGGTTCTGGCAGGAGCGGACGGAATAAAATCCCTTTGAGGAAGAGCTTGTTTTTCGAGATTCCTGGAGATCAGACATCGCAGACGACATCAAAAGTCAAAGCACCGACTCTACAACGAGGATTATTTAAGAGTTAAGAATTATTTTAAGAGGGAGTATAAAATATGGAGCATTAGGATTTTCTGAATTTATTAGAGGCTCCTGCCAAATTTGAAAGGTTGAAAGGTTTGTTGGGAAAGAGAGCAATTTATCAGGAGGCTATTGGGGGAAAATAACTTATTCACAACTTCTATGTAGATATTATGAATATAAGTTATTGCATAAGTAAGTAAAGGGTTAGGGTTAGTAACTGGGCAACAACAAGTTGCAGATAAACATTAATACACCGGTCAACCGCACAAAGGAATGGCTGAAATGGAATCCAGAAAGGCAACCTAAGGAAGAGTAGGTTATAGAGTTGCTGGGAGAAAGGATATATTGAAGGTTTGGGCTTCATTTTTACCATTGAAAGCTCAACGTAACAAAAAGAGGGTGAATACAAAATGTATAAGTGATACATAATTCATGAGCAACATGGCATCCACAGAGCAAAAAACAACGAAAATAGGTACCATATATTAGCAGCACAGAAAACAGCCTTACACCTTGTAGTAAATATGTAAGCAAAGATTACATTTAACGACATATTAAAAAAAAAAAAAAAGGTGTCTGTTTCGTTTTCTCCAGTCCTGGGGAGCTGCAGCTGCTCAGACATAACTGCATGCAGACGGGCCGCAAAGAATGCTTTTGTTTTTGTTTTGGTCTGAATATTTTATTACCTCCCCCGCCCCATAGCTCACAGGTGGAGCGGTGGAGGATGATCCACTGTGTTAAAAAAAAAAAAAAATAAATAAAAGGGGCGCCAGAGACAGACAATGTTTCTGATAAGTCCTGGGCCTTGTGTCAGAATTCTCAGCCCACTGACCTTGTTACGTCTCCTCCGCTCACTCTCCTTGAGGTGCTGCCACCTGAAGGCCGCCCGCCTCCCAACTAGTGGTACCAGATTTTTATAAACCGGTTGTGGAGACATGCGCGTGTGTGTGTGTCTGCATGTTTTTTGGACTGACTCGAAGTAAAAAACACGATGCATTCTCCGTGTCCAGACAAGAGCTTTCCGCGGGCGGTGGTCTCTCCCGAGGACCAGGTGGTGCTGAGGAACGAGGAGGCCGCCTTCCACTGCCAGTTTTCCGCCGTGCCCGCGCCCACCTTGGAGTGGTACCACGGAAGCGAGCCGCTGGCCAACAAGTCACGGTACGTCGGGCTGCTGGCCCCGCTCACGCCTCCCCGGATACGAGTTAGCGGGGCCCGACTCCGGCTTCTCTCCTTCCGCTCTTCTGCTCGTCACCGGACGCTCCCTTCGCTGCACTGTCTCTCATTCAGCCACTGCTTTCTTTCTTTTCATCTTTCAGTCTTTCTCCTTCATTTATTTTCTTCATCTTTTTTGTCTCTTTTTACGGTCAGTCTTTTTTTACGATTTTGGTCTTTCTTCCTGCCTGCCTGTCTCTCTCTCTCCCTCTCTCCCCCTCTCTCTCTCTCTCTCTCTCCCCCCCCTCCCCCTCTCTCTGTCTTGTCCGTGCTTGTCTGTAGTGGCTCGACAGTCTGTCTGCAGCCGGTGGAAGCTTCTTTGAGCCCAGCGAGCTGGAGCCCTTGCCTCTCCGTCTCTGTTTGCTATTATAGCTGGGGCTTAGATGAATTGGAGGGGTAATGTTGCACGTTAAGGAATGTTATTTCTGGATCGGCGCTCTCTCTCTCTCTCATGAGTTGTTTCACAGCGTACGATACATCACCGGTACACAGCCTCCCGCCGCAGCCCTGCTGGTGTTATCCAAGGCTCTTGCTCTGATCTTGAAAGGGGGGGAGGGGAGGGGGGGAGGACTTTCGGCTCTGCGGGTCTTGCCACCATCTCCACCACAAACACACAGTATATAGTGTTGGTAATACCAGGCCGGTTTCTTTACACCGGACCGGGTGTGTGTTTGGCTTCACTCGAGGGGCGGCACTCTGTCCGCCTGGAGGGTGAGACCCCCAGATTAGGAGAGAACTGATTAGTGTGAGACTGTGTTGGTGGAGCGTGGGAGGTGAAAGGGCGCAACATCAACGGCCGATGGGTCGTTTAATGAGCTTGTCAGAGACTGCTGACTCCACACTGGGACCATAACTGGTGTTTGTGTGTATGAACAGACACACACACACACACTATCAACAAGTATCACCTAACTCTGCTTTGTGTGTATTTAAGCCACAGTACGAGTGTTTGTTTTACTTTTTTTTTTTTCCCTTTAATGTCTTGGAGCAGACGTGTGTGTGTGTGTGTGTGTGTGTGTGTGTGTGTGTGTGTGTGTGTGTGTGTGTGTGTGTGTGTGTGTGTGTGTGTGTGTGTGTGTGTGTGTGTGTGTGTGTGTGTGTGTGTGTGTGTGTGTGTGCTTATTGATTTTGGCTGGCTTGGTATAAATAGGGGTGAGGGGGTGGGGGAGAAACCTGCACCCCTCCCATCCCCCCTAAATCAAAGGCAAAGACTTCTCCACGCTCAAATTCCCGGCCACACGGGAATCTTGCAGATATGTCGGCGTCTCCTCACAGATAGTTATCTCTCCAAAAATATATTTTCCCCTACCTACACAATCTCCCCCAAGCACCACGCAGCATTTGAAATGCGTTCAGCAGTGCATGCTGGAGTGGTTTATTGACCCCCCACCTCCAAAACTTCCATGTTGCTTTAATGACTTGTACAGATGGGTTTGTTTTATGTCGTTGAACGTGCAGCGCTCCAGGCGGCGTCCCGGCAGACTGCTTAAGGTCAGGCTGTAATTACTTCTTATCAACCTCATCACTGGCACCGGTACTCCCCTGTGCCAAGCAGAGGCCAGTCGTCCAACTGGGCCCTGTAAAGCGCGAGGCTTTCTGAAATCAAAATTGCCGTCCAGCCCGCCTCTCCCTCTGGAAGGCACGGTCCTCGGACTCACAGGAAAAACAGTGAGGCTGAGAGGAACGGTTTTGAGCAAATCGGTTCTTTGACATGTAGGCCGAGCCCAAGCGTAGCGCCAGATGGCTTGCGTTTGCCCAATGGGAGAGATCAAGATGGCGGCGGGTACGTTAAGTTGCCGAGAGCAGAAAGAGAAGTTGACTCGATTGCGTTTCCGACGGCCTTGACGTTGTGGAGCTCCTGCACTCTGATGTGCTGAGCTCTAAACAGGCTTCAGTTGATGAACACACTCAGGACATGCTGTGCGACCGAGCTCTGCTGCTGGGGGTTTTTGGCTGCTTTAGGAGCTTGCGGAGCTGCTTTGATGTACAACTCTTGTGACAAAGTCTTGACAAAAGCCCTTTTCCGTAGCCTTTGTCGTTCCATTGCTGCTATTATTGAATATGTGGCTGACTGCTTTTCTTTCCCTGCTTCATGGCGTGTCCACAGGGTCGTGCTGCATGCCAACGGCACGCTGGTCATCACCCAAGTCAAGCCCAGGAACACGGGGTTGTACAAATGTGTTGGCCGCAGCCCGCGGGGCCCCCATGTCACCCTGGAGGCCTCCCTCCTCATAGCAGGTACACACACACACACACACACACGCACACACACACACACACACACACACACACACACACACACACACATACACACACATACACCCCTCCTCTCATTCCGGTCTTTCACTTAGAGCCAGATCTGTGTGATGATAAGCTCATTCTGTCATTGACTTCCACCCCAGATGTATCCTCCACAGACAGCTGCTCTCCATGCACACGCACACACACACGTGTTCCTGTCATCTTCCTGTAGTCCTTGCCATGTCTCCATTTTCTCCCATCCACCTCACTGCTCGCCCAAAGCCTGTTTTACCTTAACTAGGCCAGCACAAAGGGCCTTCCTTTCCTCCTGATTGAGACATTTCACGTCTTGCATGTTTCCAAACGCCCCCGTGGCAGTTCTGCCTGCCACATGCCACCTGAGTGGCCCTCTCAGGGCTCTCCAGCACAGGCGACGGGGTAGAAGACACCAGTTTATTGTAGCGAGCGGGCAAAGGTGGAACAAGCCCCGGAGCAGATGGAAAGACGTGTCATGACAAGGGCTCCTCTCTCCGGGGTGAGTGTGGGGATGGGGCTTTTACCTGTTGCTCGTTAGTCCGAGCAACGGGTAAACAGCCACACTGATCCTGGGCCCAATTACCTCGTCCCAGGTCAGGCGTGGCTGCTAAACACGCCCCCCCCCCCCCCATGGTTAATCAGGTCGAACACATTCAACAAGCATTTGGGGAACGTAAGTGTCTCTCTTGTTGATTGTGCATTCGTTGGGTGTTCTCTCCTGCTGTGCAGTCCCGACACCTCAAACCAACTCAAAGAGCGTACATGCTTGTCAGCCTCCCGCTTCTGAACGCACATGCAGGCAGGTGTAATATGAAGAATCAGCTTCAGGCTGGAATGTCGGTATCTGCAGTTTTAGTCCAGTCAACCGCAGCTCCATTTCAATACCTTAATCTGTTGTTAATCCCTCCGGGTATCAGGATGGGGGGGGGGGGGGGGGGGGGGGTTTAATTGTTTTTTTGGACAAGTTTAAACAGACATTACCGAGCTTGCTTCATTTGCTTCCCTTTCATCTGCAGAAAAATGCATTTTGCCCGTCATTAATTGATTTGAACCATATAAACATGAGAGGTCGCCACCGCTGACCTGCTTTGAGAATCATGGGGCCAATAAAACACTAATGACTTCCATTTGGGCCACAACACACAAAGCCTCATCTCTTCTACACACAGTATTACAACTGCACAGTGCGTGAGTCACCAATTCTGCCAATCACATTCCACTGCACTGCGGTTTCCAGGTATGATACGCTCCCCTCACACAGGCCTGGCTGTTCCCGCTGAGGGCAAGCTGTGTAATCGGTTAATATTTTTCACTCGGTAATGACTGTGCCCTGGTTGCAAATAAAACATGACTGCGTGCCTCTGAATACAACTCTCATGTCCGGGCCAAATATGCAGACGCCTTAACGAAGTTTAAGCTCGGAACGCCGCGTCGACACTGGGAACAATGCTGCGATTATCGAGAGCCTCGTTCGGGGCCGGAATCAATTCGAGCGCTCTTAAGTTGCGTGCACATTCTGACACGCCGCCTTTGTATCCCTTTAATCTCTTTTCGCCCCCCCCCCCCTCCTCCTCACCCGACAGAAATCGATGACATGGTGTCCAGGCTGTCCAACGTCTTCACAGCGGACACCCTGCAGCGCGTCCCCTGCCGGCCCCCGCACGGCCAGCCCGAGCCCGAGGTCTGGTGGGAGCGGGGCGGGCAGCGCCTGCCCTCGGAGGGCAGGGTGCACCAGGACGGCCTGGACCTGGTCTTCAGCCCCACCGAGCAGGCCGACTCGGGCACCTACACCTGCGTGGCCCAGAATAAAGCGGGCCGTAGGACCCAGGAGGTTACCTTCACCGTGGCCAGTGAGTGGTAGAGCACAGAACACACAGCACTGATTCATCCTTGAGAAACTGGCACACTGTGTGTGTGTTTGTGTGTGTGTGTGTGTGTGTGTGTGTGTGTGTGTGTGTGTGTGTGTGTGTGTGTGTGTGTGTGTGTGTGTGTGTTCTCTTGCACGCCTGCGAACCTATTGCGAGTTGTAAGCGCTTTCATTCCAACCGACCTGTTCCCGTGGTAACGTTTTACCAGCACATAATTGCATTCTGGGATGCAGTTACCACCACAGTGATGCGTGCCGGGAGTTGAGCAAATCAGATTCTGAGGCGTTATGAGCCAATCGTGTGCCGTTTGGCTTCCGAGCAGCTTCCTGTTATGCGCCAAACAGGTTCGGCTTTGTCACTAGTGCTAACCCTCTAAACTAAAATGAACCGGTGGATGTTAAAAACGCAATTATTGTACGTTCTGGTCTAAATTAGGAGTTCAATTTTGAGACTTGATATTGAATGTCGGGGAGGAAGGACCACTCCAGCTTATCTCGCCGATGTGTAAGGTGTCGCCAGCAAACCTCATTGGCTTCATTCCTGCGGCATTACACTTTTGTGATTTTTATGGAACAAACATCAAATTTGCAGCGACTTTATCCAGTGAATTGCCATCTAATATTCAGTATTTCATGTTGTTTTGCAGAAAGCATGCTGCATTAACAGGCTCGTTAACATCCTCAGCTGTTGCTCAAATGATGGATGTACGACTACATAATTGCTCATGTGAACTGCCTGAAAACAGTCTCCAGGATTACAGAACGTCAATTATATTATTTTCTTTCACACTTTTATATTATTAGTGTGTGTTTACAAGGGCGTGCTTGTGAGTATATGCAGATGCTTGTGAAATGTGCTCTCATCTTCAAGTATATAACGTGTGTGTGTGTATGATTGTGTCTCTGCGTGCCTGTGTGGACACAGCCCCCCCGGTGTGGGTGACCAGGCCCCAGGACAGCCAGCTAGAGGAGGGCAAACCGGGCTACCTCCACTGCCACGCCCAGGCCAACCCTGAACCAGAGGTCACCTGGCTGCGCAACAACAACCTCATCACGTCAGAGGTCAGCGTCTCCTACACACACACACACACACACACACACACACACACAAACACACACACACACACACACACACACACACACACACACCCTTTGAGACCACACTCGCATCCATACATGCTCATATTTTATGGGTATATATATTTTCCACCCCCATTTCTTTCCTCTCCCCCTTCTCTTGCTTGCTTCCCCACGTCCTCCCTCGTCCAGGACGCTCGTTTCAAGCTGTTCCCCAACGGCACGCTGCGCATCAACAGCGTGGAGTTGTACGACGGCCTGATGTACGGCTGCCAGACCAAGACGGAGGGCGGCGAGCTGTCCGGACAGGCCAAAGTCTCCGTGCTCGGTAGGGTTCGCACAGTAAATAAAGTCAGAAGTTCCCCGCAGCAAGTGAGGATGGTTCACAGAGAGTTCATGGGATGGAGGCAGTGGGGTGGTGTCATTCTAGGACGCCCGCCGATGCGTGGCGCGTAGCCCATGAGCGGCCGATTCTCCTTATCAGATTCTCCTGAACCCTCCCTGGGTTTAATTTCTTTTCTGCGTGGCTCCATCGCCACAGGTCCCCATTGATATATTGGCTTGACGTGTCAGTGTTTTGTCTGGCAAGTCTTGGTCGGTAAGACCCGACAGCCGTCCCCGAAATGTCTGAAAACTCTGTTGCTGCCGCTATCTCCCCAGATGTGTCTGAGCACGATCTGGGATAAGCAAACTGTCACTCATCGGCTGTGTTGGAGTGTAATGAGCGCATAAAGGCGTGCAGGCACGTAGCGCTCCAAGACTGCGTGCTTGCATCTTCAAGGTGTGTGTGTGTGTGTGTGTTTTTGTGTGTGTGTGTGTGTGTGTGTGTGTGTGCTTGTGTGTGTGTGCGTGTGTGTGTGTGTGCGTGTGTGTGCGTGCGTGTGTTTCAGCTAAGCTGAAATTCACCCCGACCCCCCAGCCCGCACAGTGCCTGGAGTTGGATAAAGAGATCACCATCCAGTGCTCCGCCGCAGGACGAGTCAGCCCCAACATCCGCTGGACCAAAGCAGGTGTGCACCTCTGTCTTAACCCCGCCTCCCCCCACCCCAAGCTTTAAATTAGCTTCAAGCCCTAATGGGATAAGGCACGGCTGCCATATGCTTCCTAGCGTCTAGCGTTAGTCATCCCAAACGCGGTGGGAACAGACGTGCAGACTGCGTAATGACAAAGTATGTGGGAGGCTCCGCATCTCGTCTCCATTGGCCTTGCTGGAGTGGATTTAACCCCCCGCCTTCCACACGCCACCCCCACCCCCCCTCTACGTCGCAGACGGAGGAGAGCTTCCACCCCGCGTGGAGCAGAGGAAAGGCCAGCTGCTCTTCACCAAGGTGACACGGAGCGACGCGGGCAACTACACCTGCATCGCCTCCAACAGCCTCCAGGGGGAGATCAGAGCCGTGGTGGCCCTCACCGTGGCGGGTACGACGTCCGCTCTTTGTCCCGGTGCCGGGACGTCGTTGGTATCCTGGCCATAAGTATACCTGGATAATCAGCCTCTTATCTGCGCGATTATTTGGGAAGCACTCGTCACCTTGTTGTTCAGATCTGCCGTCGTACATTTTGGCAAATACATCAGATTTGAGTGCTTTTAGTCTTTTTTTTCTCTTCTGTTTTTAATGTCGTGTCTAATGGACAACAGCACTGCTTATAAACTCAAGTCTAAAACTAAAGACTCAGCATCTGCTGTCATGAAAGGTAGATTTCATTTCAGCTTACAGTAAATAACAAATGGTGGTAATGCTGTAAATATTAATGCTGTGCCCGTGTTTACGCTATAAAGTCAAATATTTGCAGAAAAAAAATATTAAGATGGTCTGTATGAACCCTTTAAATTATACTTAAACGTACATGTGCATTGGCTGTGGGTCCCGTAACGTATCCCAATCATTTTTAAGTCATCATCAACCGTCTTCATCATGTTACAATTAGGTTGACGATAAAATGTTGACTACGGACGGAATGGAACATCTGTCTTCTGTTTGTTTGTTTCTCCACCGCTGTGAGGCGAATATCAGTGTGTACTCGCTATTAAGCTTGTCTCTCATTTGTTTGTGAATGCACGCACAGTGTACATCCGCTTTAAGATGGAGCCCGAGAACACCACCGTGTACCAGGGCCACACGGCCATCCTGCACTGCCAGGCCACAGGAGACCCTGAGCCCCATATCCAGTGGATGGTCAAAGACAAGGTGCTGGACACCAACAGGAACAGGAGGTCAGAGCACGCACGCACGCACGCACACACACACACACACAAGCAAAACAATGTTTTGGATTTGTTTGAGCTCTTGGTCATTTATCTGTATCGGTTTGTCGTGGTATTTCAACCAAGGGCCTGTTTTTTTTTTTCGTCTAGGTCAAGGATATCCGCATTGGCCCCCTTTATTTCCATAGACGATCAAGGGCAAAAGAAAACCAGTTCCTAAGTTAGACTAATATTTACCATAGTAACAGCTTTAAACATCCGAGAATAGAATAGAATGACACATGCATTTCACCAGCTGCCCGTAGGCCCAATTAAATTATATCGAGTGTGGAAGATTTGTGAGTGTCAAGGATCTGCTTTGCAGCAACGTGGAACGAGATCGGTTCAAAACCTTCCAGAAAATTCGCTTTGCGGAAAGCGGCTCTCGGCGCGCGGTTCGATGGCTGTAGTCCCAGAACGACAATACCAGAATGCTATCTGGAAGGAAATGAACAGCCAGTCACATCCCAAAAGCAACCTTTTTGTTTTCTGCATAGGTCCTGAGTCTTCTCCACTGCGTCTGTTTAGGTCTGCGACGTTTCCCTCCACACAAACTGCAAAAGTTATCAGACGGCATGAACCTCCAACAAACTAGACAGGAATCGTCCTCGCTCTTTCATGCTCTGGCTCATATTTCTGCAAAAAATAAATATCAAAATATAATCAATTTACAATGTGATTTTTATTAATTAAAATATAATCTATTTTTTTTATATATCTCATAACACACCTCGCTCTCTCACCCCATGTGTGCGTGTGCCAGGTTCCACAAGATGCCCAACGGCTCGCTGGTGATTACGGACGTCACCACGGATGACACGGGCAAGTACACGTGTGTGGTGGGAAACAGCTGCAGCATCAACGACCGCGTGGCCCAGCTCTACGTCGTGGGTGAGTTGGACACACGTTGCTCTCAGTGCTGTGAGGGATCATTTACGGTGTAATAGGCTGTCGATAAATAAACAGGGGAAGACGTGTTGTTGTGTCGTCACCGAGTAAGATACTCAGAGGTGGAGAGTTCAGTTCAGTTCCTCCCGTTCCTTCTGGAACATTGGGCGACGAGTCCCCACCATTTACCAGAATGGCGTCTTCTCGTCATTTCCATAACATGCATGTGGTGGAGAGTGCTCAAGTACAAATACTTTATTGTACTTAATTAAATTTTTCAAGTATCTGTACTTACTTAAGTATATTCACTTTGGGAGACTTTTACTCCACTGTGTTTATATTTAGATATATCGTGTGGATATATATATATATATATATGGTACAGTAGAACCATGTTTTCCAACCTTTTTTTTCACGACACACTTTTTTTTTTTTTACAAAGAAGTAATCCCATGACCCGGCACGCCACTATCCTATATGTGTAGAGTGTGTAAACATGTACTTTACTAATGTCATACATGTTTACACACTCAACACAACTCTGTCACATATATAAACGCACTCTGGCCTCACCAACAATTGGCATGAGCCTCCTCACAAGGCATTATTAACCCCACCACCACCAAAGCCCCTGCCCGTCATCCATCTCCACGGGCTAATAACCAGGTCCACCTCCACGCCAAGGCTGTCACGGAGGTGATGGGATTAGAGAAGATGGCGCGATCTAATAAACCCCGGTGCTTCTGTAGCGTCTCTGCTACGCAGCAACCCCGAGCTGCAAACCGCGGTCACACGTGCTCTCACTGGGAGGCATTGTCCCGCGAACCGGTTCACCCCAGGAGAACGCCGTTCTGCGCCGCGCACGGGGCCAGCAGTGGTTACCTCCACCGCCTCAGATCAAGACACTAAAGCCTTTTTTTTTTTTTTTTCCTCCTTTCCCGCCCCAAATAAGTTAACCAAATTCCTTTAAAGTCGTGCGACACTCAAGCGCATGAAGTACTGTAGTGTCTCTCAGAGAGTCTTCTGCGGTTAAGGCAAAACCGTTTGTCTCAAATTAAGCTTAAAACTGTCAAGGCAGCTCTGCCAGACCCTACCGTTGGTTGACTCAGTTTATTTGGTTAGTCTGAACCTCGAGTGAAAAATAGCTCAGCAAAATGATTCATGGTAGTATTAAAGTCGATACCAAGAAAATGCTTTTTTTGTTTGTTTTTTACTCAGAACCATATTGGATTTTTCTAATGGAGGAAAGGTGGATCACACGTCATTATTATACCCTAATGACCTCATAAGCAGTGGGTCAGAGTGGAGTTTAGGACTATAAAGACAAGGCGATTTTAGGGATGTTAAAAGACACTTTGTTCAGAAAAGGTCTGTCTTTTACACGAGTCGAACTTTCAACAGAAAAACCACTGCAGACCCACGAGGGGGAGGAGGACCGAGCGCCCTACAAGATGATCCAGACCATCGGCCTGTCGGTGGGAGCGGCTGTGGCCTACATCATCGTGGTGCTGGGCCTCATGTTCTACTGCAAGAAGAGACGCAACGCCAAGCGCCTGCAGAAGGGCCAGGACGGCGAGGAGCCCGAGATGGAGTGCCTCAACGGTACATTGGCATCAATAAAGCAACTGGTTGTTTTTTCTCTTGGTTTTGGTCAGGATTCATGAGGTTATATGAACGGCCACTGCTCTCAAAATTCCACTGTGTTTTGCCTCCCCCTTGTGGCCCCGCCTGGTATCGCGTGATACCAGTCGCCCGTCGTATGAGATGCCTGTTAAAGATCTTTTTGGTTTTTTTTACAACAGCCCTGACTTAAGCTGCTCTCACACATAAACTCCAGACAATATCCAGATAATCAGGTCTGGACATTGTCCGGAGTTGCCCTTTCACACGTGCAGCACACAACCGGTGATTGTCCGTGTCAGGTGCGTTTACACTTACTGGAAATACTCGGTTTGGTTTAGACGAGGGGCGGAGCCTGGGTAGGGCGTGCCGGAGGCAGGAAGTGACGGCTGACGCTGGGCGTTTGAGCACACCCAAGATGGCGGACGAGGCCACCGACTTATCTGTTTTTGCGCTGATACTCCATGTATTTGGATGTATCTGCAATATAAACGGAAGAGTGGAAAGGAATATAAAGGAAAGCAGAAAGGAGTACGAAGCAGATACAATACGTGCAAGGAGGTAAATAACTGCCACTCGGTCGAGACATCATCGACACGCGACACACCCGTCACTCACTCATCCCACCCGCTCGCTGAGAATGATCCGGATAAACGCCTGCTCTGTTCACACGTATCGCTCGGTCGGACATTACGCAGACTTGGTGCTCGGGCGCTGGCTAGGTTAATTCCGGGTAATGTCCCGTCTAACTGGCTTGGACATTTGCGTTCACACAGACAGCTCCTCTGGGTAATGTCCGGACAATTTCAGGGTTGAAGTGCATGTGTGAAAGCAGCTTCAGTCTATTGCAGCCTCAGCTCAGAGTGTGTGTGTGTGTGTGTGTGTGTGTGTGTGTGTGTGTGTGTGTGTGTGTGTGTGTGTGTGTGTGTGTGTGTGTGTGTGTGTGTGTGTGTGTGTGTGTGTGTGTGTGTGTGTGTGTGTTCCGTCAGGAGGGGCTGTGCAGTCAAACGGACACACCACGGCTGAGATCCAGGAGGAGGTGGCTCTCACCAACATGGGCAGCACGGCGTCGACCGAGAAACGCCACAGCCACGTGGGCAACGACAAGTTCCACTTCCCACGGGCAAACTTGCAGACCATCACCACGCTGGGTGTGTCACCGTGTACACTTTGTCGAGTTTCATTGTTTTTCTGTTCAAAATCTCCTGCGCGAGAAAAGGAAAAAAACAAAAAAAACATGTCGTCAAAGT
Organism: Zeus faber; assembly: GCF_960531495.2. Taxonomy (NCBI): domain Eukaryota; kingdom Metazoa; phylum Chordata; class Actinopteri; order Zeiformes; family Zeidae; genus Zeus; species Zeus faber. The sequence goes on from NC_137202.1 coordinate 26,918,624, forward strand.
ATAGTCCGGGGATTGAACCGGCTTCAAACACCGACGGTGCTGACAAACGTTCCGCTCGTCGCCGGGTTTCTTCATGTAGGCAAAGGAGAGTTTGGTGAAGTGCTGCTGGCCAAGGCCAGGGGCATCGAGGGGGGTGAGGAGGAGACGGTGGTGCTGGTGAAGAGCCTCCAGACCAGAGACGAGCAGCTGCAGCTGGACTTCCGCCGCGAGGCCGAGATGTTTGCCAAGCTCAGCCACAGCAACGTGGTCCGTCTGCTGGGGCTCTGCAGGGAGGCGGAGCCCCACTACACCATCCTGGAGTACTACGACCTGGTGAGAGGATGGCACCCCGGCCGTGTTTTTCAGTTGTCAGCCAGAAATGCTCATTTATGCTTTGTATGACAGTCCTTATCCTCATGCTGTACACGCACTCCCAAAAAAACAGCTGTGGCATCGCACACACAAAAATAAACAAGAAATGTGAATGCGTTTGAGGCTCAAAACCGATAAGAAGTTGAACGGTTTCCCACCAGATGCAACATCATTTTCATAGAAACCACATATTTGCAGATGCATTGGTTGGGCCTCATATGGTAAAGAGCAGCGGTGAAGGGGAAGTACCTGATGTTGAAGGTACTTAAGTATCGAAAGTAACAGTAAATGCTGTGGAGAAAAATAAAAAGGTTTTGCTTTGAGCTTAGAGTTTTATTCACTCAGATTCTATTCTGGTTGCCAATATTTTACCAGACAAAAAAAACCTAAAAACCCGACCCGCCTTCAAAACTTAAAAAGCAACTCAACTGCGCAGACAAACCACGGACCTGGCAGAGCTGAACAGGGGTTTGAGGGTTTGTTTAGGCTCGTTCCACCTGGATGGATGTCAGCTTCTATTCCAGGATGAAGCTGCCGACGACTGGGTTTCACACCAGTGACTCCCAGTTTTACTCCCATTTTATCATGTAGAGACCAACTTTTTTGGGGCTAAATGTAGCTGAGTAGAAGTCGACGGAAATATAATAACTCAAGTTAAGTACAGATACTCCCAATAAATACTTAAGTACAGTAACAGAGTATTTTTACTTTGTTACCTTACACCCCTGAGTCGTAGTAAGTATATAGAAAATATTCAATGGATAAGAGACAGTGTCTTTTTTAATAGCTTGCCTTGATGCCCTGAAAGGTTGCATTTCTACGTTTAAATTCTGCTTTTTATTATTACTTGTTTTTATTAGGGAGACTTGAAGCAGTTCCTGAGAATATCCAAGAACAAAGATGAGAAAACCAAATCCCAGCCCGTCAGCACCAAGGCCAAAGTAAGTGTCGCTCGGAAGCCGCCGTGGGAATGTCAGTCTGATGGAGGCGAAAAACAAAAAAAACATTTTGGGCCGACCCAGCTGGACAGTAACCCTACAGTAAAGATACATTTCGCTGTATCTCCAACCGACCTCGATCCTAGAGAACTGAGGAGGGAAAGCACTGTTTTCGTCAGTTTCTTTAATAAAATATGAAACTATTTGATTGTTTAATTTGTCAATACAAAATTATATATATATATATATATATATATATATATATATAATCTCTCGCTCTCTCTGTCTCTCTCTAGGTTTCCATCTGTGTCCAGGTGGCTCGTGGGATGGAGCACCTGTCCAATCACCGCTTCGTGCACAAAGACCTCGCCGCCCGCAACTGCATCATCAGCAGCCAGCGCCACGTCAAGGTGTCAGCGCTCAGCCTCAGCAAGGACGTCTACAACAGGTAGGCCCAACGTGTGGCCCTCGGCCCAGCCGTGGCCCAACGGCACCTTAAATCAGACCCGACCGGTGACCAGAAAATTGATTAATGGCGGGATTCTTACCAGGTCCCCGAGGCGCTAGAATTTATGTACCGGAATACCTTGAAAATATCTTAAAGTCCTTGAGAAAAATGCGGAATTTAATTTTTGCCGGGCAGCGAGTACTACCACTACAGGCAGGCCTGGATCCCGCTGCGCTGGCTCCCGGCCGAGTCCGTCTTCGAGGGCGACTTCTCCACCAAGTCTGACGTCTGGGCGTTCGGGGTGCTGATGTGGGAGGTGTTCAGCCACGGGGAGCTGCCGCACGCCAAGCTGGGCGACGACGAGGTGCTGGAAGGTGAGTTGGGGGCGGCTCCACCCTGCATGGGGAAGGATGACGTGAACGTAGCGCAACAAAGACCAGTCAGATTTAAAAACAAATAAATAAATAAAGAGGAAGTAGTGGTCTCTTCAGAAAAGAACCGGGATGGTCGGTCTGAACTCTTGAGGCTCTGAAAGACGACTAAATTCCAAACGCATCCCAGTCCATCATCCGTATCTCCACAACCCCCACCCCCAGGTCTGCAGACGGGAAAGCTGAAGCCCCCCGCTCCTGACGGCTGCCCCTCCAAACTCTACAAGCTCATGGTGCGCTGCTGGGCCCCCAGCCTCAAGGAGCGCCCCTCCTTCTCCGACATCGTCCAGGCCCTGGGGGAGCTGCCCTCAGACAGCAAGGTCTGAGCAGGGGCCGAGACCCCGCCCGCCGCCAACCCCACCCTCCCCGTGCCAGACGGGCCTCCTATCAGCTGCACCCCCCCCCCCAACCTCCCACACAAAGACTGGCTGTTTCAGTCACATTTCAGGGAAGAGGATCGAACTCTTTATACACACACACACATATGTATATATATATATATGTATGTGTGTGTGTGTGTGTGTGTGTATCTCTTTATATATATATACATGTATTTGGGTGCACAAATAGGACTGGACTGTATCAATGGAAACAGGATCGTGATGTTACTGCGAGTGGCCTCTCGTGAGCTGTGCCAGGAGTTTGCCTTAATGTTAGCATGCTGAGACCCCCCCCTCCCCACGCCCAGGCCTCCTCCAGACAGGCTGCTGTGTGGTCTGCCAGAAGCCCCCCCCCCCGGTCATCTCCAGCACGAGCTAGGATCCCATCATAGCCCGGCGGCGTTTTGAGACTCGGAGCTGATCGTTTGGAGTGGACTTTGCTGGAGCGTGGAAGCGCCTGTGATGGTTTTACCGCCGCCTGCGAAGTGCGCCAAACGAGACTCGCGTCGGCGTCTCCGTGGAGAGGGTCTCTGCAGAGAGCCCTGTGGCTTCTTTTGTCCAGCAGGGGGTGCTACGTTCCACAACTTGACCACCCACCCTGAACGGATGGTGTGTGTGTGTGTGTGTGTGTGTGTGTGTGTGTGTGTGTGTGTGTGTGTGTGTGTGTGTGTGTGTGTGTGTGTGTGTGTGTGTGTGTGTGTGTGTGTGTGTGTGTGTGTGTGTGTGTGTGTGTGTGTGTGTGACTGCAGGCATTGGAAAGGGGGTGGTTCGTGGGGTTTTTCTGCGTAAACGTATTTGAAAAGGGGGTTCGCGTGAAAGGTTTTGACATCTGTTACACTTTTGGTTCGCATTGGCCGAGGGGGTCTATGCGCGTGTGTGTGTGTGTTTTAGGAGTGTGTTCAGTTATCTTCTTACTGGCTCCTCCCCAAGAGCAGCGTTTCCAAATATATATATCACACGAGCATGCTCGCTCACCAAGCACCCCCCCCCCCCGGTGAAACCACCGGGCGATATGTACATAATGTAGAAGCCATGCACTAACTTCACTTAAAAGAATATCCCTTCTCATCTCTATCTTTTTTTTATTTTTTTTTATTGTATTTTATTGTGTGTGTAGGACACGCAGGTACCTGTTTATTTATGATGAAGGACCTGTCTACTCTTTTTTTGTTATTACGTTCATAATAGAAAGGTACTCTCTGGTGATCGTGTAGTCGATGCCGTGTACTCGGCGTCACGTTCCGTCTGCTCGTGCATCTAGTACGATAACCAGCTTAAAGAAGACAAACATGTTAACAGACGTTACAGAGGGAGAAACGAGCAACTGGTGCTCACCAGTACTCATCTAAGTACCTGGTAAATGAAGGATTAATCTTAACGGTTTCCCTCTTTTTGTATTTTTTTGTGTCATATCTAATCAAATACTATGGCCTTTTACTGTTTATTTTCCTACTTTTTTTTATACGTATGTTTTTTTTATTGTAATGTTTTGTTATTTTCTATGAATACTAGGCACTCACACCTAGACCCCTTTTTTTTAATCTGCTTCAGCAAATGTTCACAGTAATCGCATTATATCCATGCTGCCATCAATAAAAGTTCCAGGTTTTTACTCCGCGTCTTCCGTTACATTCGTGTGGGGGGGGGGGGGGGACCTCAACCCCAAACGAATAACAAAACTCTCCCTCAGCTCAGGGACGGAGACGCGCCGCCAGCCCTGCCGTGGCGTGTCGAGGGTAGGTCATTCAATTCATCTGTATGTTTCGCCTGAAACATACAGATTTCAGGCCGGGGGGTTTCAGGCGCAACGTGAAAGAGCGTCGTGAAAGAGCGTCAGGATTGGCCGCCAGAGCCAGCCGCCGTACGGCTCCAGCGGCATTTCCAAACCTCGGCGGCCTCTGTAAACCCTCCGCCGCCCGTGACGCTGTCCAGATGTAGTCTCTGCTGCTCCCAGATCGTAAACAGGAAGCCTTTCAACGGGCGCAGTAGTCCTCCGGTCTGCCGCGAGATGGCTCCCCAACCGCTTACAGGTGACCATAACGAAAGATTCAAGAGGTTTATTTGTCACATACATATACATACTTTCATACATATACATACTTTCATACATATACATACTTTCATACATATACATACTTTCATACATATACATACTTTCATACATATATGCAGTGAAATGTAATGCAACGCACCCGGTGATAACACACAATATGTCTAGGAAAAATGTATTTCTAATAGACCAACTAACTGACTCTTAAAACATAATACAGTAAGTCGAATACTTATAGAATAAAAATAAAAATATATAGAATAAAATACAATAAAAATAAAATGGAATAGAGGGAATATGCTTGTGTATATGGAATAGGCAATTATGTATAAAGGAGCAATAGCAATATATAATGATCGTAAAGTATAAAAGGTTTGTGTGTGTGTGTGTGTGTGTGTGTGTGTGTGTACAACTGTCATCCGTGAAGAGCGGCTGTAGCGACACATCGAGGTCAAAGGTCAGCGGAGACACCGTTGTTGACAAACAGCTCCGTGATGGATTGAGCCGCGACCGTTTCAGAGCCGCCGACCGGGGGCGTCGCGCCGCCTCCCAACTCGGCGCCGCGGCTCCTCTGTGGACGTGTCGGACGCGGCGCGGGGGCGTTGCGTCGCCCCCTGAGCGCCCCCCCCCCCCCCCCCCGTCCGGGATGACGTCGAGCGGCGGCGCAACCATTTTGGTATTTATTCTAATGGCGGCGCCGCGTCGGCCAATCGGGGCGCCGTGCGGATCACCGCCGTCCAATCCGGAGGCGCCGCTGTGACTCACCAAATATGGAGAGACAACGCCATATAAGGAGACATCGTATCTCTTTATAAGGAGGAACGTAGTCCCGGCCGCTGTGAGCTTCCGCTCCCTCGCTGCGAGTCGGTTCGTGACGAGTCACTCCTTAAAGAAAAAGGAGTCGTCCCGTATGAATGCGCGGGTGAACGGAAGGTTCCCACAACAACAACAACAACAACAACAACAACAAGGCACTTCCGTAACAAGTACAAGTTGTGACTCAGATTGATCAGCTCGATTAAAATATAAACCGCGACTCGGGACTTTTATTCGTGCCTTTGCGATGGGTTACGGTTTAGTTGCCCCACGTGCGAGTCGCGGAGCCCCGCCGCCCGGAAGGAGCCTCCGGCGCGTCGGTGGAAAGCCGCCGCGACGGCGCAACGTGTCGCCGCCGTGGGGAGAACAACGGCGGGAGACGGAAACGGTCGCTCCGCAAATCAAACTGGCGGCGGCGGCTTCTTCTGCTTCTTCTTCTGTTTCTGCTTCTTCTTCTGTTTCTTCTGCTTCTTCTTCTGCTTCTTCTTCTTCTTCTGTTTCTTCTTCTTCTTCTGCTTCTTCTTCTTCTTCTTCTGTTTCTTCTGCTTCTTCTTCTTCTTCTGTTTCTTCTGTTTCTTCTGCTTCTTCTGCTTCTTCTTCTTCTTCTTCTGTTTCTTCTGCTTCTTCTTCTTCTTCTGTTTCTTCTTCTTCTTCTGCTTCTTCTTCTTCTTCTTCTGTTTCTTCTGCTTCTTCTTCTTCTTCTGTTTCTTCTGTTTCTTCTGCTTCTTCTGCTTCTTCTTCTGTTTCTTCTGCTTCTTCTTCTTCTTCTGTTTCTTCTTCTTCTTCTGCTTCTTCTTCTGTTTCTTCTGTTTCTTCTTCTTCTTCTGCTTCTTCTTCTGTTTCTTCTGCTTCTTCTTCTTCTTCTGCTTCTTCTTCTGTTTCTTCTGCTTCTTCTGCTTCTTCTTCTTCTTCTGTTTCTTCTTCTTCTGTTTCTTCTGTTTCTTCTTCTTCTGTTTCTTCTTCTTCTGCTTCTTCTTCTGTTTCTTCTTCTGTTTCTTCTGCTTCTTCTTCTTCTTCTGTTTCTTCTTCTGTTTCTTCTGCTTCTTCTTCTTCTTCTTCTTCTGTTTCTTCTTCTTCTTCTGTTTCTTCTTCTTCTTCTTCTTCTTCTTCTTCTTCTGCTTCTGCTTCTTCTTCTTCGCCGCTCGCGTTGTTGCCGCCGCTCCCTCACGACACGCTCGCTGCTGCGACTGGCGGCTGAAAAATGCGTTGCAACGATTTTTATTTTCATTTCACATTTTTAATGCATCGTCGCAACATTTTTATTAATTTGAACCAGACGCGTCGTTTGGGTTTTGGGCGGCGGCTCCGGTGCCGGCGGGACCGCCGAAGGTGGAACTCGTTTGACTTTCCTCCCGAGTCGCTTGACGGGGCCGGTTCGCTGCGGACGAGCCGTTCGGCCGCCGTGTGTCACGAAAGGTTACGCCCCATCCCCCGCGCGTGTGTGCACACGTCGCCCCGCGGTCGATCATCCGGTAACGGATGAAAGTTAAAAAAAAAAACTTCCATCACAAACGCGGCGGTTCCGGTTTTTTATTTATTTATTTATTTATTTTTTTAACGGGGCGGACTATATAACGCGGCGGAGCGACCCCTGCGCGGGAGGCGGGGGGCGGAGGAGGGGACGGGGTCACGGGGCCGGCGACGCTTCACGCTCCAGGAAAGTTCACGCGTGACGGTTTCCCGAGAGAGTCCGGACCGCGAGACGCTCGTGTTTACATTCGCGCTCCGGCTTCTCGGAGACGCGGCTCCTCCCGTGGGCTCAGCGGTTCCGCACACTAGAATGTTGCCGAGCCGGGCCGGTTCGGCACCGTCTGGGAACGCGTCGTCTCTGGCCAGGGCCACCGCGGGACACGGCCCGGGGCTTCTCGGGAGCGGGGTCCGTCCCGTTCCTCACAGGGTGGGTCAGGTCGGCGAGGGCGCCGGGCGGAGGGACGGGACCGGGATGTTGGGCAGCAACGGTCCGGGGGGTCCGAGGGGTGTTCGACCGGGTAACGGGACTGGGCTGGCGACGCTGCAGACCGCCGGTCAGGGGAGCCTGGCGGGGCTCGGGGCGGCGGCGGCGGGGGTGAGCTTGCACGGAGGCAGGTACGACCCGGACCGGGAGAGCGCGGCGCTGTGCAGCGGCTCGGAGAACGACTCGGACTCCGCTGACGACGACGACCCGGTGGTTTCGATCGGGGACGCCCGGAGAGGGGTGAAGCGGGAGAGGGCGGAGATGGAAGCCGCGGTGACCGGGCAGGAGATGGGGGCTCCCCCCGGAGGCTACGGCATGGTCCCCGGGGGCGTAGCTGGTGCGAAGCCGGGGAAGAAGACACGTGGGCGGGTAAAGATCAAGATGGAATTCATTGACAACAAGTTGAGGCGGTACACAACTTTCAGCAAGAGGAAGACCGGTATCATGAAGAAGGTGAGTTGATGCCACAGTTTGGAAAGTCAGTCCTGCCTGCCCGTGCATGCTGCACCACGATGCGCTGCTTGCATCCACTCATTCATCCATCCACTCATTCATCCATCCATCCACTCATTCATCCATCCATCCACTCATTCATTCATTGATAGCTCGAATTACCTTTTGCTGGCGCATATTGCAACATTGCTGTGGTGCGACACACTGCATCATAATAAATGCACAGGGGACGATGCCAATTCTGAAGAGCTGGCTCACTATGTCGGTGGACTGCACCGGACTTTAAATAGAAGACTGACAGGTCTATTTCTGACCATGAACTAACCCCCTTTACTTCACACCAACTTCTAGCGCTAAGAAACCGCCACACACACACACACACACACACACAGGAGATTGTGTGTGTGTATATCATCACACAAACCCTGTAATGCGTTCTTGCTCAAATGCATACGCTTATTGTCTGGATGGAAGGTCCAGTAGCCCCCCTCCCACAGTGCCATGTGTGGGGAGCAGCAGTCCAGCCTGTTGCTGCCAACAGCTGACTAAACCCCAGGGGCACAGATCAGAGGACAGTCAAAGGGCACTCAAACAGAACAGCGGAGGAGCACGGGACGGCGCTACGTTGAGGCTGACCCATCAGTGCGCTGGTTCCGGTCGGGACAACGCCGGTTCCTGCAGCGCAGGTCGGCACGGCGGTTCCCAGTCGCTTCGCTTGACTCCCATGTCCTCGCAGGCCGCAGCACAGGCTCCGTGGCTCTCCGTGACCCCCAGCCACGCCGCCCCGTCCCACATGATGTTGCAGAGTGTGTCAAGGCGAAGCCGTCGTCTACTCCTTGAAGATAAGACGTGGCTTTTGGATGGTTGCTTTGCGGTGGATCATAAATCTCTCTTTCTTGGCTTTGGCATAGTGGCAGAATTTTGTTTCTCCGTTTATCTATTGAGTTATTTATTTATTTTCTCCTTCATTTGGACAGTCTATATTGTTGTCGTGGAAACTAGGGTGCCTTCACGTAGGCCCTTGCGACGCAAACTCTTATTTGACACACTTGGGACGGGGGTTGTGAAAATGTTGCCCACAGTATGTCCCACATTTGAGTGCTTGACAAGTGGGTGCAACAGGAAGCGTCTGTTTTCTTTTTTTTTTTTTTTTTTTTTTTTTGCTATAAACATGAGGGTGTCATTTTCAAGAAGGGAGTTAAATTCTTACCTGCACCACATCATGGGATGTTATACGAGGAGAAAGTGAATCACTTTCCATAATGACCGTACTGACACGGAGTATAAATGATGCTGGACCTTTATGCCTTAGAGGCTTGCCACACTGCTGTGTGGATACCCTAGTTGACTAAGATTCAAGAGGTTTATTTGTCACATACATATTCATACGTTCATACATATATGCAGTGAAATGTCTTTGCAATGCACCCGGAGATTATGCACAATAAGCTAAAATAAATACTAGAATGTGCGTAATAACGGTGCAGCGTGTAGAATTAAGTGGCATCTAGCGGTGAGGTTGCAGATCTCAATCAACTGAATTGGCGGCACAACATGGCCGACTCCGTGGAAGAACTGGTGCCCGCGACACTTGCAAAAAACAGGAAAGTCCCTCTCTCGAGCCAGTGTTTGGTTTGTTCGTTCTGGGCTACTGTATAAGAAACTTGATGGTGCAACATGGCGGCCTTCCTGAAGCGTACCCACGCCCATGTAGATAAAAAAAAAAAAGGTGTCATTCTAAGGTAACGAAAACACAATGATTCTTATTTGAATCGGATTATACACTAATTAAAATATACTTATGAATATTATATTCCATTTCTTCCAAGTCCCTTCCGTAAATTCTACACACTGCACCTTTTAAAGGCTTGGTTTGGTTGCTCATTAGAAATGTGTTGCGCGAACTGGAGTCGAACAGACCACAATGCAATTAGTGAAGTTATGGTTGTGCCTTTCCTTTTGAGCAGTCTTATCAAGGCCGTCCAATTGGGCAAACAATTTAGTCTCCGGAAAACCATTATAAATGTCCTTTTAGAAAACTGCAAGCTGTCAGTACAGACTGAAATATGTACATTGTCATATGAAAACCTGTTACATGTTCTCTCCAACTGTTTATAATTTAAAGCCCCATTTCGATTTTCTGCGTTCTATGAGAACGAGGTTCTGGGCGAACTCTGGTTTTAATGCGCTATTGGTTGAGTTCTGGAATATCTCCTCTTCCTCGGTTGCGTGATGTACCATCAGCAACCAAATGCAAATGTGCCTCAATATCCCGTGAGCCTCTCGTGGTGAAATGAAGGTCAGATAAATAAATGGGCCGGGCTCCCACATGACTAATCAAGGGAGTTGCTGGCCACAGAGGCTCACCGCGACTTGTTGAGATAAATACCCACCGCTGATAGGTTTCATTAGTAATGTATGAGGTGAACTGCACTGCCAGCCCTCAATTGTCTCTACACTGTTCAATAAAGTGCACGAGCAGTTACACACACAAACACGTTCACTCTCACTCTAGCCTCTCATGTCTCGAGCACCATGTTATTAACTTTAATAAAAACAAAAATGAAGCTGTTGCACGTCTCCTTTTCAGCCATCGCCTGAAAAAGTGAGATTGCACTGATTCAGCCCTTAGTGAAACAAGTGTTTAGGGAGGAAGAGATTGATTGAATAGACAAGATTAGTCTAGAACTGCATAGCATTGAAACGAGCCATACAATTATTTATTTATATATATATATATATATATATATAATTATTTTTTTTATGCAAATCCTTGGTCTGAGTAATCCCCAAAAGCCAACAATGGAGTCGTTCATTAGCTCTGACCGTCCGCTCTTCACTGAGGTGTTGTTAAAGTTATCACCTGCACTGGCAGTATCGGCCATCGAGCTGATGACTTGTGGCCATCAGTGGTGTGTGTGTGTGTGTGTGTGTGTGTGTGTGTGTGTGTGTGTGCGCACGCACATTTTGCATGTATGTCACAGAGTTCTAAATGTCCTGCTATAGTCATACATAATCCCTGTGCCCACCCTCCCAAGTGTGTGTGTCTCTACCTTTTGTGTGTGTGTGTCTAGTCTTGCTGTATAATGAATGACCAATGCAGCACCGTGGGGAGTGTGCTGGGGGTGTCAGGTTTCACAGTTCACAGCCCCCTTCCCCACCCGCCCTGCACATTTAAAATGATTCCCCGCGCCCTTCATCAAGGCCTGGCTGCGGTTAACGACAGATCTCGCCTCCCTCCTTCCTTATCCAGCCCAGAGCCCCTTACTCCAATCAGTCTCTTCACTATATCACACTGCCCAATTCTGGGAACCTTATCTCATGTTGTTTTAGCTGCGTTTTGTGCTATGCGTCACACTTCGCTGAGCTATTTTTAGATTGTGTTGTGTTTTCTTGGCGAACGTCTTTTGTGGGAAGGGGTTGGCGGGGGTTGACCGCTTGAGGTTCTCATATCCTCTTGCGATGGGTTGAGTGAAAATTGGATATAAACTAAGATTAGGTGTTCCATATCAAGGTTCCTCCTCTTTGCCAGTTGCCGTCATACTGTGGTTATTTCGTTCCCTTTCGCCAGGCCTACGAGCTGTCCACGCTGACAGGAACACAGGTGCTGCTGCTGGTGGCCAGTGAAACGGGCCACGTCTACACCTTCGCCACCCGCAAGCTCCAGCCCATGATTACCAGCGAGACGGGCAAAGCCCTGATCCAGACGTGCCTCAACTCGCCCGACTCGCCGCCACGCTCCGACCCCTCCACGGACCAGCGCATGAGCGCCACGGGCTTCGAGGAGACGGACCTCACCTACCAGGTGTCCGAGTCGGAGAGCCTGGGGGAAGCCAAGGTGAGTGCGGGCCGGGCTGGCAGGACGTCTGATTCACAAGTCGGGAATGGAAGAAAAGCCAGAAGCCAAAAAAATTCCCCATTTGTTATAAAAGATGCTGGAGTTGTGAGTCACCACATTGAAACACTTTGTTTTGCTCACCTTAAGCGATTCCCAGAGTGTATCACGGCGCCTCTTTTTATGACTGCATCTCGCTCCGTTGAAGCTCCGGTCGCTGATGGAAAACATTAATTGCGTCTAAGTCATTTTTGCCTGCTTTTGAAGTGGAGAACAGCCTCATGTAGAGTCACTCATCAGGACGCGCTAAACACACAGGAAATACGACACTCCAGGCCCCGGACTTGTGGCTTGCGGTTTTTTGATATCGCTGCGAGGCCTTTTTTCGACAGAGCCAAAAGCCGACATGTTTCCTCCCGGGCCTGTAGCCGGGGAGACAGAAACGTAAACCGTGGAAGGTAAAAAAAAAAAAAATCTCAGAAACAGACGGCGGCCGTCTTCACTTCACCTCGCTGACCTCTGGCCCAGGAGATGAATCACAGCAGCTCTGGCTTATATTAGACATGCTGAAGGCAGGGACGATTCGCCATTAGAAGGCGGGTTTCGGGCCCATCTCGTTAGCCGCGGTTTGTCTTGTTTTTGAAGTAACTCTTTGAAAGTATTAGAAAAATCAAAACGGTTATTTGCCGCGATGCTTTGTCGGTTACATTTGACCGCGGCACAAGAAAAAAACCCAAAAAACAACCCTTTGAACAAGCGGTTGCTAGCGACGCCGGCATTGGCGGCGGCGTTTGCCGTTCCCGAGTCTCAAACGTTTGCCGAGGGTTCGCAGCGAGTGCCCTCGAACCCCATCACCGGACGCGCTCTGTTCTCTGGCCGCGCACGCACAGCACCTTCAATCCCAATCACGTGCCCCAAGCCCGCTGTTTACGCGGCTTACGGGCGCCCGCTTTGAAGTGGCTAACGCACACCGTCCACCCTCCTGGATGGAGACGCACGTTAAGCCGCTCTCATGCCCGTGTCGCTCATTGATAAAAGTTAGATTTAGCCTCTATGCCCTTATATGGTATGGTTTCCCTGCCTGCGCTCTTTGGCCGAGGCCCCTCACATTCCTTATAAGCTGCAGCTGTCTTGGGAGTCCATGCGATTGCCTTTTTTTTTTTTTTTTTTTTACCCCCCCCCCCCCTTGTCATTTAGTGATATGGAGGGAAAGTATAGATGTATTTATTCAGGGTGAATGGTACATTAAACAGAGCAGTTGAAATGGGGACATTTCAAAAAAACAATTTCAATCCCCATTAGGTGGACCCCTTCAGTATGACTTATTTTGTGTACACTATAGAAAGCAGTTTATCAGGACGTACCGGCTCTACCCCTTTCCTGCCAGGTACATCTTTGGGTTTGCCAAGCAATGGCGGCCGCAGAGTGCGAAGGAATGCCTGATGTTGATTGTCAAATTTCCATGGAAAACTTTACGGATTTACATTACACATCCAAACACCTGTAACCTTAGTAGCCTTCACGCTTCAGTGCCGTTTTTTGACGAAGTTGAATGTAATTTCACATTTACGGACTGTGATGCAAGTTAATATCGTAGGATGTATAAAATGTTCTACGTCCATGTATGTATTTTCAGCCCACCAAACACGTCAGGCTCCTCCGCCTCAGGTCGGACAAGTGAGTTCCCCACCGTATTCTGCCAAGAAAAGACGACGGCGCGTCTGCTCTGGGTCTGGGTTAAGGATAACCCTAACCCAGACCCAGACCCTGAGTCTTGTTTGTTTCTAGAGTGCTGGCCCCTGGTCCCTTGTCAGATTGGCGCGTTGTGATTCATTTTCAGATCAGTGCGGTTGTTTTGGTTAGGACGTGGCAGGTGGCTTTTTGGGAGTTAACAATAGTTAATACTTTTTTTTTTTTTTAAATATAAAACCACAGTAACCCCCCGCTCTCGGCCTGCTATATGCGTCTTCTTCCCATAGCGTCTGGGCACTATTCATCAGTAGAGCAGTATGTCACACATACAGTCTGGGCTAGTCTAAACATTTCATGGGCTTCCACTGGGCTGGTGGGGTGGAGGGGGTTGGGGCGTGCGGAGGAGAGGCAGGAGGGGAAAGGCCTTGTTGTGCCTTGTGGAGCAGACAGGATTATATGCAGTCAAGCATTGCTTGCAAAAAAAAAAAAAAAAAAATTGCGAGTCCCCAGAACGGAGGGACCAAAGAATCTTGTCGCCAAACTGACGGCAGCTCTAGGGATGAAGTGTGCTTGAAACTGTGTTTTCATTTTTCATCTCCTTTCGAGTTTCCCCCCGAACATGCCAGTAGTTTATTTTTGAGCGCTGCTTCATTGTTCCAGTCCCACCACCACACGGTGTTTTGCAACACGAAAGCCATGCAGCTTCTCAGTAGCTGCAGCCTCCTCTGCATCCATCCCTCCCGCCCCGCTGTCTGGCTGCCAGGCCTGTTGCCGTTGGTAATTATAGAGCGGTTTATTTGTTCCCACCTCTTGTTAATGCAGATCGCATTTCCTCCGGCAATGTAGCCGTTGGACACACTACGTTGAGCGGAGAAGGCTCTCGCTTCAAGGCTGCGGCGCTACCTGCCCGATGGCCGTCCTAGTCATCTGTGTATTTAGTTATTTTCTCTCGTCGATCCAAATCGGCACCTGTGACGGTGCCCATCACTCTGGTCAACGCTCCACATTGCTGTCATATGCCTGTGCTCACCGGAGAACATTTTGGGCTTTTTTTTTCAACGAGGCTGGACTTGGATTTCGGATGAACTAACTTTTTGTACATGAAATTTATTTATTTATTCATTTTTGTATCTATCTGAAGACCAGCAGTACAGTTTACATGGGGGGTGACTCGGATGGCAGGTCACAAGCGACAATCACTGAGATAATGGAAAGTTAATTTACTCAAGATATGTGCTCTTATCACAAGGTTGCTCCTAAATAGAGTGTGGGGGGGAATGTGATAGTTAAGTTTGGGGGGTGGGGGGTGGGGGGGGGGTCCTCCTTCTCCTATTTAACAGTGAGCAACTGGTCAGGCCAGCCGCCATTGGCTGCACCTCCTCTACTTGGGCTGCCTTGCCTTTTTTAGCAGTCCCAAACTGAGCTGTAAATTCCATGTTGCTGGCAGGGTGACAGACTGGGAGACGGGAGCCAGCAAATGGGAGATTAGGAGACTGGGGGGCAGTCACCAGTAGGCTGCACAGTCGGCCCGCTTCAAACCACAAGCGCACCAGGCCTCCCAGTTGTCACCCTCTGTTTGTTTAAAAAAAAATAATAATAATAATTATTATTTATTTATTTATTTATTTATTTATTTATTTATTTATTTATTTATTTATTTATTATTATTGAAAGTTAACTTGCTTTCTGAAAACTGGCTTTGTTTCTTTCTTTTAAATAGGGCCTATTATGCTCCTTTTTACCCAAGTTAATATCGGTCTCTGAGGTCGCCGAAACACGTTTTAGAAGTTTTTGCTGATAATATTACTCAGATTGTGCATGAGAGCCCTTCTAACGTGCCTCTAAACCATCCTGTTCCAGACGGTCCGTTTCAGTGTCGCTTTAAATGTAAATGAGCAGCCAGGCCCCTCGTTCTGAGCCAATGGGGTTTGAGCTTCACTTCCCGTTCCGTCGTTTTACTCCTTCACTCATTTCACCTGATCAGTTTACCAAACTCAGGTTCTGAACAAATTTGAGGCGAGAAATAAGCAACTCAATTGCTGAATCTTCACTCATACTAGATCTACAAGGCCTCATTTAAAAGTTTGCTCTGACTTTGCTTAGTTTGTTCAGACTTTTTTTGTTTCACTAAAACAAAATACATCTACAATAAAAACACACTATTTTTATTGGTTTTGTTTGGAGAAACGTGCAGCAGATCGTGCGCTGCAGCCTTTCTACCGCATACTTTTTATTTTCATTTATTTTTAGAAGAAGAAGAAACACAGCCAAATGGCTTTGTATATCATTATTTCCACCGTCTGCAGTTTTGTCACGCTCCAGCCGTGGGTGGAGTTACTCAGATGGAGGGCGGTTCTAATTCTACTGAAGCCCTGGACGATGTAGATCAGGGCTGCAAAGCTGAACGGCATGTTTTATGACACGTTTTCTGAAGTACGCAGCTCACAACAATCTGACTGAGTTGTCTTATTTCACAGTCTGTGTGTGAGTAGAACCATCAGAGACACATGTATGTGCACAGGTACTGTTTGTCATAATAAGTCCCCTTTAAGATAAATGACCTCGCCCAGAATAGTGTATACTGTCTTGCTTCCAAATATAGCTGATTCGTCTTTCATTCAAAATAAGTCACTTTTTTGGACGAGAGCACAAGGCTTTTGACGCTCTCCACTCAGGAAAGAAGGACTCTTGAGAAAATGGTTCCTTAGCCAGAGACAATGACTTAGTCAAATATTTTTGTTTGCAGGGCTGAGCTGTTATCCCTTCATTGTTTGGATAGAATAATTAACCTGAATTTCCTGGGTTTCTTTAACAATTCAAAAAGGGAGCCTCATCCAGGGAGCACGTTCACCGGCTCAGCTGAACTGCTAGAAGGTGCATTACCCCCGGCCAGCGCAACGGCCTCTCGCCATTCTTCTGGACCGTAAACCAGGCGCCATTCGTCAATTGCCCCCGATGTCTCATTACGCTAAGCGGCAAGTTTAACCGACGTCAGCGTTTCGCTCGGCTCAGTGACGAGCACCGGCCCGATTGGGAGCTGGGAAAAAGGTTTTGGGCGGTGTGCATGTCCCCCTTTATAAATGTAATCCCGTGCAACGCAGCCACTGTCTACCATAACGCGGGGCAAATCGGATGTGAATACTATAATTAGAAGTCGTTTCAGTCATACGCGTGACGCAGAAGATGTGGTGTTACGTGGTAAAAGATTTGAAGTGTTATTTAATTTGCCACCGATTCAGGCCAACAGCTTACTCATGTATTCCGTTTTACTTTTTATTCTGGCGAGCAGCGGAAGAGGCTTGGCCCTCACATTTATTCATGACTAAGTTTTACACTCCATACGTGGCTCGGAAAGTGAGAAAATGAGTTTGTAATATGAATGCGGGATGAGGAGTGAAAGGACTGGTTTGTCGCATTGAAAGAGCAAAACAGGCCCAAGGAAACGGACCAAAGAAAAAACAAAACAGATTATTTATTTTATTTTTTTACTTTACTTCGGCTGCGGAAGAGAGGTCCTTCTCCCTTCTGGCCTGATGGAATGCATTACGCCATTTGGGACTATGTTTACTATGCACTGCCTTGACTCCGGACTCAAAGCCAGCGCTGTAAATAGAGCGGCCATTTGACCAGGAAAGATACGCGATGGTCAAACAAAGCAGCGGGTCAGACTGGCAGGCTGATATGATATGTAGGTCACTTTGATAGCCGGCACTCGACGGCAACCGGCGGGACCGCGGTGCTCCAGGACCAGCAAAACCTGGAAAACCAGATCACAACACGTGGCTATATTGCGTCTCGCTTTTCACTCTGTCCCTTCTCTGTGTGCGCGCGCGTGTGAGTGAGAGAACAGAGTAGGTGAGGCAAGAGCATCCATTGATTATCAATTAACATATCTCCCGTAGGAGAGCATACAAAATGCCCAGTGACCTGGTCATTTTGGAGTGACTCGTGCTCGCTCTTTTACAGTTTGGGAAGAGAGGAACTGCGTATCGTTCAGTGACTTCGGTGACGTCGCTGCTCTGCCGCCGCGGGCTAATACCTCCTGCCGCCTCAGCTGGCACGGAAAGGGTTAATTCCCCCTCAGAGCCGCTCAGGTTTCCCCCAGCTGTCTGCCCCCTCAGCTGTCCGTACGCTCGCCCTTAGCCTCTTCCACTGCCCCATATCCCCTGGCCCCATGTTCCCCTTCCCCCCCTGTCCCATTCTCCCTTCTCCCCGTCCCCTGGTCCCATGCTCCCTTCCCCCCGTCACCTGTCCCATGTTCCTCTTTCCCCCATCCCATATCCCTCTCTGTCCAGAGCACTGCAACTCCAGTCCCATCCGTTATCCCCACCTCGCCCACCTTAAATGCACCCTGGGCCTCCATTCACTCAAGTAGTAAGTAATTAGCTCATAAGTGTGCTTTTGAGCTTTCTACAAACACATATTTTTTAATTGTACTTCTTTATTTATTTTTATAATTTTTTTTATTATCTCTCTTTGGGGTGTATCTTATTGTTCAAGTTTTTGGGAATCTGCTGGAAGGTTTAATCCGTGCTGTTTATGAAAACCCATTGGCAGTCGTGAGTCATTGGCAAAGCCCATCAACAAGAAAATTATTACATATTCATAATAAGCTGCTGTTTATAACCATGCTGGCAAAGCTTGTTCACAGCGATTTAATGATGATTTCGAAGCACTCAAAACACTCTTTTTTTCTTTTCTTTTTTTTTTTATGTGAGCACGTACAGGCAGATATGTGCCAACTGTTTGAGAACAATTGTCGCTCATCATGTCGTACACCCGAAGCAAGGACAGAGTTGTGGGTCTATGGGTCGACCACATTTATTTTTGTTACTTTTTTCCCCTAGGTTCTTTTCTTTGATGCCTGCCGTTGCCCTAATGTTTTGCACGCTTATGTGCCAGTGCAGCACTGATTGGTGTATATGTGCTTGTTTTCAGCAGCTCCAGCGTCAATAGAACTGGTGGTGGTTGTTTTTTCTTTTTTTTTCCGATCCAACAGATATGCTGTTTTTCTGGGCTGCCTAACATCACGTGGTTCCACTGTCGTCGATATTCTCAATGGGTGGCATTTTAATGACATCATTATGATCCATCTGCCAAGTTGGATGTGAGGAGCAAGAAGAAAATAGATTTTTATCTATTCAAAAAAGTAAAAATTAAGGTTCCTTTAAACAATATTAATCGTCGTCCATCACAACGGCACAATGTCTGGATATCAATATGAGCTCATCGATGGCATGTTATGAACAAACTGTGTGTGTGTGTGTGTGTGTGTGTGTGTGTGTGTGTGTGTGTGTGTGTGTGTGTGTGTGTGTGTGTGTGTGTGTGTGTGTGTGTGTGTGTGTGTGTGTGTGTGTGTGTGTGTGTGTGTGTGTGCGCGTTCTCCTGTTGCTGTTTAACTAGAGTGGTGAAGGACCTTGGACTAGACGAGCCCATCGACAAGGCTTGGATCCAAGCTTTGTCGCCCCCTGTGCCGATCTTTACATTTTTGGAACCACAGTGAAAGCAATTTGAACAGAAAATGACAAAACTGAGACACACACTGTGATTTCTGTTTTTGTATTTGTTTTATGCCTCATTTGAACTTCTTTAAATCAAAGTGAAATCTCTCATCTTGCATCACGTATGCCGTTTTTATTTCCCTCCTGCCGTGCGTGTGAGTGAGAATCTATGGTTGGTGGGCCTTATCAGTGCAGTGTATGCTGGTTCCTCTACCTCTCACCCAGTCACATGTAATCAGTCACATATAAAATTCAACAGTGGTGCCTTTTTCCTGTCATCTCAGACTGACACCCATTGTATGGTATCTGATTTTATCTATACATTTTCACCCTTTTTTTTCCAGGAACTTTTTGGCATTACTTCCCGCCAGTATGATTTTCCAATGTTGGATATGGATTGAAAGTGAAATCCTGCCCACCTTCCCACTCAGGAGTGTTCTGTGTCCGTTCCTTTTTCCCTTCCTTTCCCTGTATCCACACTCTGTTCCGGCCAGTGATTGGGGGATCTTTTAACGGGGTGCAAGAAGATGAAGCTGAAAAGCAAGCTTGCATTGGGGCCGCCAAGGTCGCTGCCACAGTGTTCCGTTATGTACAGTATCTTCTGTGTAGGAACAGGCAGCGTGGACTCTCTCATTCTGATCACGGCCCGACGCCTACGCTCCTCTGCTTGTGCAGCCCACTCGCTGAGCCGCACCGCGCTCCGTTAAATTGTGTTCAGCTCACATTGACAGAGGATTGTTTCTTTAATCTTGTAGAGCGTTGTTTGGAACGACCGCAGACCCTCATTTGATACGATTTTTAATGTATCGGGGTGGTGTCCCCACACTCCACTTTGTGCGGCTGCAAATACATTATTCGTATTTCATATTTGTTTTTGTTTTGATAATATATCACATTGCCAATATATATGTCATTTCTTTTGGCTCAGAGAAATTTTCTGTTCAGTTTGACCTTGAATAAATTCTATCTACAGCGCCAAGCAAGGGTTTCGATACATCTACTCATGCAAGGTGTTTTTTATTTTTACGGATTTCTACATTATAGAGAAATAGCGACGACATCAAAACTGTAATATCACATGGAATTATGAAGTGACCAAGAAAGTGTTAAATAAATCCAAATATATTTATGGTTTTAGATTTTTAGCCATCCTTTGTTTTGAGCCAATAGGTTGTGGCTTCGTAGGGTTGGTATTCAGTAAATAGCAAAGTCCTACTTAATCAGCCACAACATTAAAACCACCTTCCTAATGTTGTGTAGCTCCCCCTGGTGCCGCCAAAACAGCTCTGACCCGTGGAGGCATGGACTCCACAAGACCTCTGAAGGTGTCCTGTGGTATCTGGGGCCGAGACGTTAGCAGCAGATCCTTTAAGTCTTGTTATGCCATGGGCACAACCGCACGACTTTCAAAGTCGTCGTCGCACTGTTCACACGACACAACTTTCTGTCTGGTGACGGGGAACCTTGCAGTCTTGTGGTTTTCACGCTACATGACTGATCCGGGACAGAGGGTCACACAGACCAGGAGGAATCCCAGACAAGTCTGACGGGTCTCCGAACTACCTTTTGTAACAAAAACACACGTGAGAATTGACACCGGAAATGACGCCATACCATGCTTGGGACATTATTTATTTTTTATGATATTCGTGATCACTGTAAAAAACGAATAAGCAGAATTTAAATAAGAAATATATTAAAAACTGAGAGAAGAAAAGTAAAATAAGTATGCTGTGTTTCTGGCTGCTACTCCGTGCACTGCCCTCTCTCCTCCTCGACTCCTGAACATTTTTTGCAGGGTGTATTATCCTGCTAAAAGAGGCTACTGCCATCAGGGAATACCGTTGCCATGAAGTGGTGTACTTGGTCTGCAACAGTGTTTAGGTAGGTGGTAGGTGGCAAAGTCAAATCCACATGAATGCCAGGACCCAGGGTTTTCTAGCAGAACAGTGCCCAGAGCATTACACTGCCTTCTTCCCATAGTGTTTCCTGATTCCATAATTTCCCCAGGTAAATATCCACATGATGTAGAAGAAAAGTGATTCATCAGACCAGGTCACCTTCTTCCATGGTCCAGTTCTGACGTTCACGTGCCCATTGTAGGAGCTTTCAGTGGTGGACAGGGTTCAACATGGACACTTTAACTGGTCTGCAGCTACACAGCCTCATACACAGCAAGCTGTGATGCTCTGTGTGTTCTGACACCTTTCTATCACAGCAGCATTAACTGTTTCAGCAGTTTGTGCTGCAGCAGCTCTTCTGTGGGATCGAACCAGACGAGCAGACTTCACTCCTGAGCGCATCAATGAGCCTTGGGCCCCATGACCCTGTTGCCGGTTCACCGGTCGTCCTTCCTTGAAGCACGTTTGGTAGGTAGTAACCACTGCTTAGCGGGAACAGCCCACAAGACCTGTGGTGTTAGAGATGCTCTGACCCAGTCGTCCAGCATCACAATGTGCTCCTTGTCAAAGTGGCTCAGATCCTTTCGCTGCTTCAACACATCAACTTCAACAACTGACTGTTCACTTGCTGCCTCATATATACCACCCCTTGACAGGTGCCATTGGAACAAGATGATCCATGTTATTCACTTCACCTGTCAGTGGTGTTAATGTTGTGGCTGATCGGTGTATAGTTTTAAAGATAAACTCCACTTCTAGTGCTTCAGACTGATACTTGGGGGTGAAAGTCTCGGCGCTATTTAGTACTTAACATATGGACACAATTCCAGGAGAGTCCTCAGCCCATTATCCTGCCATGTTAAAGTCATTTGCACTCCGGTTTATTAGCGCCCATTCTGGTCCGTGTCAAACCTCCTTCCCAACATTGACAAAACCACAAGTATTTGCCTATGCCCAGTCTAAATGCTCAGCTCACAGCTGCCGGATGTGGTGGTGGCAGCTGTTTAATGCTACTTTCCCAGCTGCTGAGCTCACCGTCTTCCAGCGGAGCAGGGGGAAGAAGAAAGAGTAGCGCACCATACCGAAAGAGCTTCCCTAAAAACCTCAAATTAAAAGTTGCCCGTCTTCGCACACGACACAAGGGCCGAGCTGGAAAATGGGAAATGTGCGCACACACTGCTGTGCTGCATGTGATGCTATCGTTCGGCACTTCAATATGCAAGTTAAAATAACCCTGGCTTCTCGGCCAGGCATCGCCACAGAGCCACGGCGATTCCTGTCCGCTTGTCAGCATAGTGTACAGTGTTTGCATCCCATGGTATTTCAACGCATGTAGTATGTCTTCCTTGTGCTTTTTTCATTCTATTCGTGCATACTATGGTTACAGACCTCCTGAACACTAATTCGGTGTTGTAAAGTATTCTGCTAGTATGCCCTTCCTCCAATGTGTGTTTTGTTTTTTTGGGGGGGGCTTTCCCGTTGTAGGACACACTGAAGCCGGCGTTCACGGTGGCCAGCCTTCCGGGCGCAGCCTGCAGCACCCAGTCCACAGCGCCCACCGCCTCCACCACCATGCAGGTGAGCAGCGGCCACACCTTCCCCATCACCAACTACCTGGCGCCGGTCTCCGCCGGTGGGAACATCAGCGCCAACGGGACCATCCTCAAGGCCGCCGGCGCGTCCCCGGGCGTCATGCAGCTGCCCAGCGGCTTCACCTTCATGTCCGGTAAGGGAAGGGGCCATGATTTCCAGGGGGGCTTGGTGGCGTCAGCAGGCTGCTGGTAGCCGATTGCTGCCACAGCCCAAAATGGCTGCGCTACTTGTTTTTTTGGGGGGGGGGTTTTTATGCCGTTGATTTGAATTTGAATGCCCGTTTGCCGTGACCTCAGCCAACCATCTGTGGCGGACGTGACTCTTCTCTCTGCGCTGTCCACATCACCCCAACAGTCCCTCGTGACTCTGACCGAACCCTCGGCCTCCTTGGATCGTCGTTTGTAAAAAAATAAACGTGTTTATTTATTTACAAAGCCCCAGCTTCCAAAATAGCCAAGTGTCGCTCGGGACACGAGGAATAATGAGGCGAGGGCTGTGACAATGGATGCCAGCAACGAGTGCCGAAGAATACGGTGTTTTTTAATAAGTCATAAATATTCAACGAGCTGAAAGTACAATCGACGCGCGCTCCTCTGTCCTTTCATTGCATCGCCGACCTTTAATTGGGAGGAGTGGGGAGAGGTCTCGCTTCACCTAAAGGAAGGATGAGCTTCTGAGGACGCCTTATGATTCCGGGTTGTCTTAAGCACTTCTACACAGACCTTCATTAGTTCATAGATATTCATTAGTTCGCTCCAGCTTCATGTCGTGATGCACACGGTCCAGTTGACAGGACTTGAGCTCCGCAGCGCCGCCGCCTTCAGAAACAGATCCAGGGATTTACCAGGAAGAGGTTTGTTTTGGTCCGTTCCACCTCGGCCCTGCTGTCTTCCTCTCCATGTATCTCTTTCTCTCTACATTCTTTTCGCCCCCTCTACCTCGCTCTCCCCCCGCTCTCTCTCCTGCACCACCTGGCACTGCCAGGTGGAACAACACCCCACCCACACACACGCGCGCACACACACACACACACACTGAAAACCTTCCCCGTCGACAGCTTGAAATGCCCCCCCCCCCCAGTGAAGCAACCTTCTATGGACAGACCATGTGTGTGTCTGTCCACCATTTGGGGAAAGTGACTCTAGCCCTCATAAAAAAAAAAACGATCCCACAACAGAAGGCGTAACCAAATTCTGACGATTTAGGAAGAGGCGTGACAGTGTATATAATGTAATTAGATTTGGTCCAGGCATAAAATGTCGTTTTGTCGTGTTTTTTTGTTTTTTTTGCAACATGCATCCTTTTTGATTGGAGAATGTCCGTGGAAATTAAAGTAAAAAGTTGTAGTCAAAAGTTCAGCTACGTCTGCGGCTCACCGGCAAAGCGACCTAGAATGTTAATCTCCATACGTTTGGCCTCAACCTTCCTTCCTCTGTGTCTGTGTGTGGGTTGGTTCTGTCCGTCTGTCGTCGTGTCCCACCGTGCCCCCTCCACACTCCCTCCCCCAGCAGGCACCGCTCTGGCCCCCGGCACCCCCACCATTCCTCTCAGCCAGCTGCAGCAGCACTCGCTGGCGCTGCAGGGGCAGCACGGCCAGGCGCTGGCCGCCGCGCCGCAGGGACAGCAGGCCGTCTTCCGCTTCCCCGCCGCCGTCTCCCTCACAGGTGACGAGGCTCTGCTCGCGGACAATATGTTTAGTGTATTTACGTTTGAATAAGATACAAATGACCATATATGGAAGGGAAGGGATCGAGGGGAAAATGGACGGGTGCGTTTCCTCCGTTGTGGTATTTGCACAGAACTCCCCCCCCCCCCCGGGAAAGCTCAGTAAATAATAACAAAAAACACAAACGAACAACATGGGTTTATTCCCCCCCTCTATGTCCAACACCCATGGCGCCCGGTGGCGCGAGGTGCGTCCGTCCGGGTGCCACCTGTCGGTCTAAGTGGCCGTGTGTCTCCCCAGGAGCCGGCGTGTCCCAGCAGCTGCAGGCCATCCAGGTCCACCCCTCCAGCTCCAGCAGCGACAGCAGCCCCGAGATCTCCCACGGCTCGGCCATCTCCACTGGTAGGCCGGCGTTGAGGGGAGAAAGAGTCATCAAAAAGAGCGCGCGTGTGTGTGTGTGTGTATGTCCAGTTCTGCTTGAATTTTGTGCGCAGTCATTGAAGTAGTGGACTACCTTGAAAATTGTCCCTTTTATGCTGAAGGGCTTAAAAAAAAAAAAAGCCCACGGGTGAAAGAAATGTGATCATTGAAAACCTGATATTCCCCCTGGTTTTGTTCTTCAAATAGTAAGCAAAGTTCCAGAAAGTAAAAGTGTTCCAGTATTGCTTTTAAGACGATGATGCCAGGGAGATGTCAGTGACATCCAGCATGGTTGGAATGCACTTAGAATAGTAGATGACAATGAGATTAATAATAGATCTGGGTCTCATCGTCTGGTGTGTGTGTGTGTGTGTGTGTGTGTGATGACATTAAATTGCCAGAATGAACCCTGTATATACTACACGTATTTTTCCAAATGTCATTTCCAGTGCATTTATTTTGAAACGCTGGTTTCCAACTGTGGCGTGTGGCTGTCATGGCCCCGCCCCTAAGGTCTCACAATCGCACATTTGTTGTCGATGTTGGGTCAAAGGAAATCAAAGCAGATCTCAACCCACACCTCAAACTTTTCACATCAAACCCAACCACACCCTTCATTCAGTCGAATCAAGTGGAATAGTTCAAATCCTAAATTTGAACCGCAAATGTGTGTTGCACTTTAAGCCTGGCCTACACCACCTGTTATGCCATATTTATAAACTGACGGTTCCTGTGTGTTTTTATTTTCAACTAATTTCGTTTCCAACCTGTATCAAACTTAAAACCTACGCGTAACTAAGTCGGTTCCGCTCCGTCCCCGCAAAGACTTCGGTTTTAGATTTACTTTCCTTAGTTTCCTGCTTTTTTTTTGCTCAAAGCCGCACGGCGTTTTGGAGAGACGCAGCGTGACTGGTCAATGTGGGGGGGGGGGGGGGGGGGGGAATACACTTTTTCCTGTTTTCATAAATGGAATAAAGTTTTCACAAATCTGAAATGGGGTTTGAAATGTTGTTTAGGCTTCTGATTATAATCTAGGTTTCACTGCTATAAGTACAGTAGTTTTATTTAATTGTTTAAATCTAGACCTGGTCTTAAAGGGTCTGGGTGTAGGGAAAAAAAAACCCTGAAATGCCCTTTCCCTGGTTTCACAAAGTTTTGACAAATCTGAAATAGGGTTTTACATGCTGTTTAATATCAATACAAAACATTTACTAGGAGTTTTTCTTTATTTTTAATTTTGTTTTAAGTTCAGCCAGGCACTGGTTACGTCTCTTAGGGTTTTTGAACGCACCATAATGTCAGAAGGACAGCGTCACTTTTAGCTGATGATTGGAAGAAAAAAAACTCTGCTGTTCAAGACTTAAAGGTTTTCCTTTACTCAATGACTTTTTTTTTTGTCCAAACTACATTTTTTTTTATGCTTTTCACTTAAATTATGATTAAAAATAGTTTTGACCAAAAAAAAAAGGATACTTTACTGGTCCCAGAGTTGATGGCCCCGTTGTCTTTAAGCGGCGTTGGGCGCCATCTGCTGGACGGCACCTGAATCCATGAAACTGTTGCATTGTGGTCCAAACTTTATTTTTTATTTTCTTTCTTTCTTTTTGGTCCAGCGACGGTGAGTCTCCCCGCCAACATCGTCACCACCTCGGGGCCCACCTCCATGGCGGGTCACATGATGTACCCCAGCCCCCAGGCGGTGATGTACGCCTCCACGCCCTCGCTGGCCGACGGGGGCCTGGCCGTGCTCAACGCCTTCTCCCACTGCCCGTCGGCCATGCAGGTGTCGCACGTGCAGGGCCAGGAGACAGGTGAGACCCCCTCACCGCGCCTTCAGGGTTAGGAATCCACTTTCCCATGGAATGCGTGTGCCTGCGTACTGGAGTTAAGCCCACATGCTCAAAATTACTGGAAAACCTCCTTGAAATGCAGAGGAATAGGTTCATGTTTGGTTTGTTGTTGCGGATGACGATCGATTTATTTTTTTGTTGCTAATTGTGTATCGGTCATTTTCCTCCCTCCTAGTTTTCCTCTACGTTTACTCTACATTTTATTTTCTCTTGTTGACTGTTCAAGTGGGGAAAAAAACATCTTTTTAGGTTTATTTAGTTGTTCTCTTTTTGCCAGTTTATACGTTTATATTGAACTAGTACATGCCGTTCAAAATGTAAAACTTTTCCAAGACATTTTAATGGCAGTTTGACAAGATGTCAGAGATTCAGTCCTGTGTTCCACAGTGGAAGGTGAAGCTCGGTCAGAGCCAAACACGGAGTAAAGACACTCGGTTTGATGTTAATTCATAGTTTGTTAATATTACACGTGTAGCGTGTCCAAGTTGCACTCATTTGGACACTGCACGTCCTTGGGTTCCCATCAATACAACAACCAAGTGTGAAGTGGATCTGATGAACGGTTGTTGAGATAATCAAGGGACATACATGGATGTATGTACTGTATGTGTACTGTATGTATATACTATATGTATGTGCATACATGTATGTATAGACATACATGTTTCAATGCCCATTTTAGATCTTTGAATGAAGTATTTGTCTGTAATGTTGTCTCTGTGTGTTTTGCGTTGAAGGTGCGGTTCCTCAGGTGTTCCTCACGGCGCCCCCGGGCACGGTGCAGATCCCCGTCTCAGCGGTGCAGCTACACCCAGTACGGCAAGATCTCCATCTTACAAGTGAAACTCTCATATTCCCTCTGCAACCGGCATGCCACTGATGCACCTGTGCACTGGTCCAGGAGGGGTTTGCTTGTCCCCCATGTAAATATTCAGAGAGAGATATATCTATATTTATTTATTTTTATTTATATATATATATATATATATATATATATGTATATGTATATATATATATAGAGAGAGAGAGATAGACGACGGTGCGTAACATGCACTGTATCATGGGACACTGCACATGAGCACTGCATGGGGGATCTGAGCCCGATCCAGTGTTTGTTTGGGGGTCGTCAAAAAGTCTCCTGTGAGGAGTCTGGTTGAGCTGGCGTCAAAATTGTCTAAAAGCCAAAAAACAAAAAGGACAAACACGTCACAGATTTTATCAGTCGCTTTGACACAGCGTGACACGGGTTTGATCATGCGACCGGTTTGAGTGTTGCACCGTGGGCGTTTGCCGTGTGATTTGAATTGACCTGAAAGGTTCTGTAGCCCTGGCAGCATGCCAAGGTACCTGCCCCAGGCCCAAAACACAATTGGGGGGGTCCTGGACACACTGACCACATGGGGGGCCCTGGACACACTGACCACATGGGGGGCCCTGGACACACTGACCACATGGGGGGCCCTGGACACACTGACCACATGGGGGGCCCTGGACACACTGACCACATGCCGCGTGTCCTTGTGTTGCAGATGGTGATTGGGCAGCAGTCGAGCGGCAGCAGCAGTAACCTGACGGAGCTGCAGGTGGTGAACCTGGACACAGTGCAGAGCTCCAAGGGCGACTAACCCATCCAGGGACGCACACACACACACACACACACACACACACACACACACTCGCGCCAGGACTGACTGAGATTTCTATTTATTGTTGCCTTTCTCCCAAATGATGCGCCACGCCTCCGTGCCTGGCCTGACGGCACACACACACACACACACACACACACACCCCCCCAAGGGCCTACTTGTTTGTGAGTATATGGTATATAGATATATAAATATTATATTTGCAAATGAAATATATTGAGCCGTTCACTACAGTCATCGTAACTAATTTTCTATACCATGGATGGTGTTATCATTTTGTGTGCGTGTGCGCGCATGTGCTTTTTGAGACTGTAATCACACACACACACACACACACACACTGCAGTCGCCACAGCTTCACACCAGCCAAAGAGACATTAATTTGTCGGAATGTTTGAGTGTGAGTCAAAGTTTGCTGTGTGTGTGTGTGTGTGTGTGTGTGTGTGTGTGTGTGTGTGTGTGTGTGTGTGTGTGTGTGTGTGTGTGTGTGTGTGTGTGTGTGTGTGTGTGTGTGTGTGTGTGTGTGCGTGCATATCGGGGGTTTGTAAATGGGAGGGGAGATGGATATTGACTCGTAAGACGTTTGGAAATGTAAATATAATTTTTTTTTTTTTATTGAAACTTTGTATTTGAGCTTGTTTTAGTTTGTACAACAGCATGTCGAGTTTTCTGTATTTTTTTAAACGTAGTTTTGTACTGACATGAAAATGATTTGCATAAAGAGAAGAGGATAAATGACATTGGAAGGCAACGGAGCACACAGGCGTCCCTGGGGAGATGAGGGGATTTCTTTTTTCCCCCTTTTTGTTTTTTTTTTTTTTTGCAACGTCACCACAAAACGGAGCGAGAATCATGTCGATGTGCGTTGCTAATTCCTGAAACGTACGTACGGTTCGCAATGTCACCGGCTAAATTTAACAATTAATCGGCATCTTTAATGCTGTTCTTTGCCTCGATCGCTATTAAAAAGCGGAGTGGGGAGGGGGCTACAGTGAGCTATAGTTACTGTTCATTTATTCCGATTCCATCAATCTTCATGTCTTCCAAAGTGGCCGATCTAAAGCATAGGATATGACTGCACTGTCAACTTCAACGGGTTCCAGTTTCAAATTGGGTTTTTGATCGTTTGTGGAATTATTGTTATTTTCCCCCTCAAATGGCCACCTCCCTCCTGGTGGAGGAGGAGACTCTGGCTCCATCCGTCATCACACTGTTGTAACAGTGACGTAAACCTCCCATGGACTCCGGGGAGATCCAAGGGTTAAACACTATTGTTTGTAGAAAAGAAACAAAAATCCGAACGTCGCGTTGCAGCTCCACGCGCATTCGACTGCTGTAACATGACACTGGCATTAATGCTTCTGTGAGTGATCAGGATTTAAGGATTTTAACGTTCACGCGAGAAGGTTTTTTACTTTTGTCCAGAGAACCGTGGCCCAGGCCGCCCGCGTGGCCGCTTCAGTCCCGTTCCCGGCGTCCACTTCTTGTCCCACCATCGTGCCTCTATTTTCACGGCTGATTTCACTTTACACAAGCGTGGCGGCGGGGGCTCTCACGCAAGGATGGATCCCGCGTCGGTCGGAGCCGCCGAGCGCTCGACCGGTCGCGGACTCGAAGCCCGCGGCCCGACGAGGAAACGACGACACCGTTTACTCCGAGAATCAATGTTTATCTCGTTGCCAAGACAGACGAGGCCGAAATGCTTGTATTTTTGTATTTCTTGTTTTTCTGTTTTAAAGTCATTTTTTGGATGTTTTGTGTAACCTGATATGTACATTTTTTATATTAAAAAAAAAAAAGAACGACACGCAAGCAGTGCTGTTAAAGAAAGCATTTTTCTTTTTAATTATTATTGGGACGGAAAATGTTAAAACAAAACCCATAATAGTTCCTGGGTGAGACCTTTGTACATTTGAATGGTAGCAGGCGTTATGGAGGAATAACGTGAACCAATGCCCCTGAGCTCACAAGAGACTGCACTAATCACTTTAAAAAAGGAGAAACGACAGACTGAAGCATCGGGAGGGAGCATGCACTTAAAATCTAACGTTTTAAATGATGGATTGCACGAGTCACAGTGGCCGACAAACAAAAGAACCAAGAACCCGACTCACAGGCCAGAAAAAGCAGCAAAAGGAAAAGACGCTGTTCTTAAAAGCAAGCAAAGGATACAGTGATTGGTCTGAGCTGAAGAAGAAAAGACAAATTGGCATCAGATTATTTTCTTGTTTCTTCACACACATGTCCTGTACATTTGAGGAGCTCGCTCGGATCCACAGTGAAGTAAGGCATCGCAGAGAACAAAGTGCTGACAGCGAAGATGGTCGTCATGGAGGCCACTCTGCTCTTTTCTAACAATAAGACTCGACGCTGCATTTAGAGCCCAGTTCTACTCCCACGACAATTTACACATGTACAGAGAGATGGAAGGGGAAAAAACAAAACTTATTGCGTAACGCTACGGCCTTTTGGTTTGTGAAACAAAACCACGTTTTCGCGTGTTGCTTTATGTACATTATGAACAAATTAAGACGATGTGCAAATCAGATTCCATGCAGGCGTTTGCATGTGCAACTCAGGTTCTGAGTCGGTGGAGGTGTTGGTGGTGGTGGTGGTGGTGGGGACAGCTACACGCTCCAGACACGTCACCTAGCGACCAAACTTCCTGCACGACATCTCTCGACCTCGGCCATCGAAATACCGGACAGGGAGCAGGGAGCGTGAGCGTCGGTGTCACATCCAGAACTTCCTGTATTTAGCTCGTTTAACATCCATGGATGGATCTGCTTGAGGTTCTTCATTGCGTCACAGGTGGGAGCGGGACCCCCACCCATAATACTGCTCCTCCCTCCATTACCAGGCGTAGAGGTCCGAGACGTAAACACAGACCAGGCTTTGTGAAGCCAACGTCACCGTGGCGATACGCTCGAGAGGATCCCCCCCAGTCACAGCTGTTAACAGTCAACCAACATGATAATTAATAATAAAAATAATATCAAACGACTTTGTTGACGCTAAAGACTGCAAAATAGTTTTTTTTTTGCAAAAGGCTTGTTAATTATTGAAACACCCGGGCGACGTCCTTTCCCTCCTGCGCCGGGGGCTCGGAACAGGCCTTGGTTTCCAGCAGGTGAACCGATCCGTGTGTGAAGCGTAACATTGACTCCACGTTCAACAAGTACACGGTGAAATCTTTGGATGACGGTGACGACTAAACACGAGTGGAAGCAAAACAAGCCGCAGAACGAGCAGCCGAGCAGCCGGGCTGCTCGGCGTCTCCGCCTTGCTAATTAAGTTAAAATACTTTACATATAGATTTTTTTTAACCTTTCCCTAATACAAAGAAATACTACATTAAAATAAATAAGAGGGCGTGGCATCGGCGACTGTTTCCCAAGAGGTTTCACGCAGCAACCGTGAGCAAAGCGCTTTGAACCTGTTCTAAAAACGTTGGGAGGTGGAGCCGAGCGCAGGACGCCGCCTTGAAACAGGAAACTAGGAAGCAGAAATAAATACACCCTGTTACGACGCCCCCTCCCTCGGTGACACATGTGAATACCAACGAGGTGCTCTGACCGCTCCACCTCCACCTCCACCTCCTCTCCGCCTGGGCCCCCGCCGGGCAGCGTGCGTGTGTGTGTGTGTGTGTGTTTTTGGCGAGGGGGGCATCACAGTCTTCTGAAGAGACAAGCTCTCGTGGTGCTGGGTCGGCCTCGCCCTCTCCCTCCGGCTCAGGGCGAGGCGGCGGCGGCGGCGGCGTGGAACTTGACGAAGGCGATGGCGGCCAGCTCCTTGCAGAACTCCTCCAGCACGATCACCCCCTCCAGCAGAGTCATGTGATCCACGCTGCGGCGGGAAACAGCGGTTTATCTTTGGGCGTGAACACCTGGGTGTCCATGGCTGTCTCCCACGCGGACGTTACAGCGTTCAGGTCAAATTCAACAGGAAACACAGAAACGGCGCCAACGAGAGGCAAACTCATCTGAGATCAGAGGCAATCCTTCAAATGGATGGATCCAAGTTTTAAAGCGGTCTGAGCTGTGTCGCACAATGCACACGTAATGCAGGTAAATCTAAGAGGAGTGAACGCAACATGTTTAAATGTCCATTTGAACTGGGAGAGTCTGATGAGAGTAAATAAAAACAAGAGGAGACGGATCCTTCACAACAACGTGGACGATGTGTCGGTAACAGAAACAGAGAAAAATTATTATTGCACAACAACGTCAATAAAAACGTTGGTTAGCTGCCAAACAATAGCACATCAAGCTAGCTAAGGTTACATGTAAAAAACACACGTTGCGCATTGAAAAACACGTAAAAGCAGGATTCCCTCAGCGCCGCTGTCGACTGTACTAACTCAACAGAAGGCGTCGTCGTCGACGGGGAGATGACTGAAAATCGTATTTTGTGCCGCACCGGCAGCGCTGTGAGGGTTCCAAACGGTCGAGGCGGTCTCTTGTTTTTTTTGTCGGGGAACGTCATTGTTTTGATCCGTTCACCTCAAGCGTCGCTCTAAAATGAATCCCTCATCCTCTCAAGAAAATAAACCCAGATTCAAACCAAACCCTGAACTAGCTTTAGAGATGAGCGCGACAGGATTAATAGACAACCCTGGGTTTGATCCATGTTAAAACTCCACCCTGGTTAAAAGCCAGTGGGCCGGGTGGGGGCCGGGTGGGGGCCGTGCACTTACTTGATCCCCTCGGGCTCCAGACCCAGGAGCCTCTTCCTGACCAGCAGCAGCTTGGGTGTGAAGTCCGGGATCCGCTGGATCCGCAGCATCAGGTCCCCGACCACCTGCAGAGACGCCGGACGACGGGTCGGGTGAGACCGGGGGGTGAGACCTTCATTTGGATGTGTGTGGGGGGGACGGGACGACTCACCCTGACGATGACGGAGAAGAGGGACCTGCAGCCGGGGGCCAGGTTGATGTAGGGGTCCAGGAGGAACTCGTGCATGTGGGGGTGGGGCAGCAGCGACAGCTTGGACAACACGGAGGTGACCTGCAGGTTGACGTCGTAGGGCTGGGGGCGGGTGGAGTCGAGAACAGGGGTGAGGGAAAACCCAAGCGCTCTGCGTAATTCGTCTCGCGCAGGGGTCCCCAACCGTCTACATCCCAAGGGCCCCTCTATGGAGAAACAGCAGGGGCCCCTCGATTTCTTTGTCAAGCCTGGCCTCTCATAACATTTGAATTCCTTATCAACCTGTTCATGTGCTCAGTATGCTGCCTACGCTTCCTGTGCTGTTATTTTCATTTACATTTATTGTCGTTTGGGTTTTTTTTAACCACTAAAATTATTTGGAAATATTAAAAAAATTATTGCCGGACCCCCTGCAGTACCTCTGCAGACCCCCTAGGGGGTCGCAAACCGCCAGTTGAAGACGGTGGATCTGGTGGGAGCACGACGGAGGTTTTCTAGGGGCTGGATGTGACACATTCTGTATATTTAAGTTTGGATTGAATGAAAATCAAACCTGGTCCAGGATTCTCCCCATGCGGTCG
Organism: Zeus faber; assembly: GCF_960531495.2. Taxonomy (NCBI): domain Eukaryota; kingdom Metazoa; phylum Chordata; class Actinopteri; order Zeiformes; family Zeidae; genus Zeus; species Zeus faber. Next base: position 26,952,055 of record NC_137202.1, read on the forward strand.
AAGAGGACCTTGAGGAAGTGGCCCTCGAAGAAAGGCCTTTCCAGGTCACACCTCTCCAAGGCCTTGGGGTGGCCCCTCCAGTCCCACCGCTGACACACCCCGCAGTAGTCCCTGAACTGGGAACAACAGAGAACCCGCTCAAGTCTGACAACAGTGAGACCTGGAAGCAGGACACCCGGTGGGTGTCTGCTGCCCAGAGCACCAATCACTAAAACAAGCCAACTTTATTTAAACAGCACATTTCAACAACAAGGCCAACCAGCGCCCGACATAAAACATCAGAAGCTTTAGCCCAAACTTCTAGCACCTCACCTGTCTGTGTGCGTCCCGTAAGTAGGTGTCGTACCCGGTGCCTTCCACGTGATACGAGGACTTGGCCTCGTCCGGGACCAGGCAGAGGAAGCTACGGGGGGGACAGAGGGAGACGACCGGGAGTGAAATCAGCCAAGCAACACGGGCGGGGCGGGGCGGGGCGGGGGGGCGTTTTAATGCCACTAAAATGGCACCGACCTGTTGACGATCTTGTGGACCTCCGTCTTGCCGTCTGACTTGCAGTGGTCGGGGCTCTGCAGCGGGGAGGCGCTCAGCCACTCGGAGCTGGAGAGCCTTCCTTCTGGAGACGGGTCATCGCCGAACAGCGGATCCTCCTCCAGGTCTCTGAGAGGGATCCATAACAATGAGCAACACCAAAGCCCTAAATAGGCGGCCGCCGTCCCGCCTCCCAGGAAACCACGGATTGACGGTCGCTGACGGGCTCATCCGCTCAGCGAAGTTGAGGCGAGTGGAGGTTCAACCGTCACGTCATTCACTAAGTCACACCTGAGTGGAAACGAGACCCAGCCTTCCTGTGTTTCCTATTTAGAGAGACTACGTCATCTAACTACACCATGAAAGATATTCTGGATACTGGATGTTCGTGGATGTTACTCTCATCCCCATGAAGAACTATCGTCATGGACTCTTCCAAAACTGTCTGGTGTAGGAACTATTTCATATGTGAAATTGAAGACATCAAAACACATGACAAGTCACCGGATGACAGAGGACAACCAATCAGCAGGCGGCTCCATGCATTCATTTCATTTACAGTGAACTGTGTGTGTTGGGGGTCCACCCGGGGGTCAGGGGTCAGGGGGCGGTTGCTTACACGGCATCGTGGGGCTGTCCGTTCTCCAGGGGCTCCCGCTCCTCCTGGGGCTTGTTCTCCAGGTAGTTCCTCTCCTCCAGGCTGCGCAGCACCAGGCTGAGCAGGATGTGCTGACTGGGCTTCTGGATCAGCTGCTCCAACAGACGCATCGTCATGATGCTGATCTGGGAACAGAGTTTGGGGTTTAACGCCCATCGCCACAGAGTCTCTACTTGGGTCACACCGATTGATTCATTCCACGCTGGTGGAAATAAACCTCAACGTGCTGTGTCCCACCATGATATTATGGGATGACACTCCAAGAGAGACAGTCGGACGGGTATTCTAATTAAAAATCGGTCTTTTAGTCGTGAAGATTAAAATATGAAAGCCTACTTTAAATTGAAAACATGAAAAGGGTCAGGGAAGAGTAGGCACCTACGAAGTCACTTTAAGATCAGATTAGGATTCGTCACTTGTAATTCCTGAAAAGTGGATTTTCTGTTACACCACTGACCACTGGACAGAAAACTTGCGAAAAAAGCGATGTCATACCTTCATAAAACCAACTCCACCACGTTAACTGGCTTTAACAATTTTGGTCCAGCCCGAACTTAAAGCCAATGTTCGCCCATTTATTGGGTTTTTTCGGGCGTGGTTTAATCGGTTTCAGACAGACAGACAGACAGACAGACAGACAGACAACAGACTCGGCACAAGAAAAAAACTAAACATGCAAGCAGACTGCAGCGACGAGCACCTCATCAGACAGGTGGTCGCAGTGCTCGATGAGTCTGTGTCGGAGGGGAGTCCGACCAATGGCGGCAGGCGTCTCCGCCTCCGTGTCCTCCCCCAGCAGGAAGTAGACCATCTGCTGCAGGAGAGCGTCCGACGTCACCTGCCTGATGATCCTGTTCAGCAGGGCCGTGGAGGTCAGGATGCCCACCTCCGACCTACACACACACACACACACACACACACACACACACACACACACACACACACACACACACACACACACACACACACACACACACACACACACACACACACACACACACACACACACACACATACACAGCGTGGAAGCCGGTTTATGAATTCTGGAGTGGAAGTTTATTTTGAAGCTCATCGTCCCTGAGCTGCAGATTAAAAAATAATAATAAAAAGAGAAAAATGACGATTGATTGACGATTCTAAGCACTCACGTCTGCATTAGTTGAGGTTCCATGACAGACTCAAAGAATCTCTGTCTCACAGCTTTGGCCATCACTGCTGCCGCCGACTAGAGAAGGAGGAAAAGAAAAAAATATATATATATATATGTGTGTGTGTCAGCTTTCTGTCGCTCCCCATGTACAAATATAGCATTCTGAAATTGTATTTTATTTTGAGCTGTCACACACCTTCTGCGCCTCCTTAATCAGCTGGTCACAGTAATCGAGCCACGACAGGAAGGAGATGAGAGCCCTCTTCCCCGTGAAGATGGCCGCATCCTCCTTCAGGTTGTACACATCCAGACTGAAAGGGGAGGAATAAACAAGAAAGCCAGGGATTGAGAACTCGACAAAACCGCTCTAGATCGCCCTCTTCACGCTGACATTTTAACCTCTCAGATGAGCCTTTTTACTCTGGGACTTAAATGATTTTGTGGCATCTAGCGGAAGAGACTTGGCAGAAATGGAATATAATATTCCAAAGTATGTTTTAATTAGTGTATAATCCCATGAAAATAAGAATCGTGGTTTTACTTTAGAATGAGCCGTTTATATCTACATAGGGAGCAATCGATCCTCTTCCACGGCGCCCGCCATGTTGCACCACCATCTTTCTACAGTAACCCAGAATGGACAAACCAAACACTGGCTCTAGAGAAGACTTTTAGTGTTTTTTTTGTGAGTTTCACAGCCACCGTAGGTTCTCCTACACACTTTGAAGGGGAGGGTGAATTCAGTTGGTTGCAATTTGCCACCTCACCGCTAGATGCCACTCAATCTTGCAGCCATCCAGTTCCATGAAGAGACCGCATCGAATTGAGGCTCCGGGAAGCTTTTTGAAGTTTTCAACTCTTGTGACTCGGGTCATGTTTTGGCCCGACAGAATCCATCCACATGACTTCACCGAGTCATGAAGTGCTTTGAGAGGCTGATTAAGGATTATATCTGCGCCTCCCTCCCCCGCACCTTGGACCCGTGCAGCTCGCGGACCGGCTGAACAGATCCACGGATGACGCAGTCTCCCAGGTACTGCACACCAGGCTCACGCACCTGGATGGCCGGAAGGGGGCCTATGTGACAATGCTGTTGACCGACTATAGTTCGGCTTTCAATACCATAGTCCCCACCAGACTGGCTGTCAAGCTGCGGGAGCTAGGACTGAGCACTCCGCTGTGTGCCTGGATCCTGGACTTCCTCTCAGCCCGGCCCCAGGTGGTTAGGGTGGAGGGCACATTTCCAGCTCCCTCACCCTGAACACAGGATCCCCCCAGGGCTGCGTCCTCAGCCCCCTACTGTACTCCCTGCACGCACGTGACTGTGTGGCCAGGTCCAGCTCCAGCTATAACACCATCAGCAAGTTTGCTGACGACACCGTCGTGGCGGGCCTGATCACAGATGATAATGAGAAGGGTTACTGTGAGGAGGTGGATGACCTGTCACTCTGGTGCCAGGACAGCAGCCTCCTCTTGAACGTCAGCAAAACTAAGGAGCTGATTGTACACTAGGAGGGGATTACAACTGTGGACGCACGCGCCGTTGGTGATTAATGGGACTTCTGTCGTCAGGGTGAGCAGCTTCAAGTACCTGGGAGTCCAAATCACGGAGCATTTAACATGGACTTTACAAACAGACACTCTGGGGAGAGAGGCGAGGCAGCGTCTTTACCACCTCAGGCAGCTGAAGAAATACAGCGTCTCGTGAGGATCCTCAAGTCCTTCTACTGTGGAGCAGTGGAGGGCATCCTGTCAGGCAACACCACTGCCTGGTTTGGGAACTATACTGCTCAGGACAGGCGGGCCCTGTAGAGGGTGGATCGTTCAACCCAACGTACCACTGGAACTACCCTCCCCTACCTGCAGGACTTATACACCAGGAGGTGTAGTAGCAGAACCCGCAGGATCATGAAGGATCCTCACCACCCCAACAACGGACTGTTCCAGCTGCTGCGGTCAGGCAAGCGCCTCCGCAGTCACACAGCGAGAACAGAGAGACTGAGACGGAGTTTCATCCCAGAAGCCATGAGGACTGTCAACGCTGACCTCAGCAGGGGTCCTAACAAAATGCACTGAGACACTTACACAGACCCCACTGCCTTACTGTACTGCATGGAATGTACAGTACTGCATACTGTATGACTGTTCTGGGTTACTGCATACTGTACTGCAAGTTACTGTATGACTGTTCTGGGTAACTGCATACTGTGCTGTATTGCTGTTCTGTTTGGTGTTACTGGTGTTGCTGTGTGTACTGTTGTATACTGTACTGTATATCTTCATACACACTTTATTCACATGCACTTTACTACACATATTTGTAAATAGAAATAGCCTATCCCATATACACAACTCTATTCCCTTTACTTGTACCCCCACTCTGTATTACCTTTTTGAGTCTTATTTTATTATATTTATATTATTCTATTCACTAACTCCAGTACGTTTAAGGAATCAGTTAGTTGCTAGGTAGAAATCTGGTTCGCTAATATGTTCAGTTTAGTAACTATTATGCATAATCTCTGGGTGCGTTACAAAGACATTTCACTGCATATATATATATGAACGTATGTATATGTATGTGACAAATAAACCTCTTCAATCCTGAATCATTCTGCAGCAATATGCTATCCCATCTGGTTTGCGCAAAGTGGGACAATCCTTTGTTTGTCACACCTCCAGGCTGTGTAAGGGCCATTTGACCAAGGAGAGTGATGCGGCACTGCATCAGCTGACCTGGCTTCCACAAACACCTAATCTTAACCCAATTAAGATGGTTTGGGATGAGTTGGACCACGGTGTGAAGGAAAAGTTGCTATGTGCTCAATATAAGTTGGAACACCTTCAAGACTGTGGTAAAACCATTCCAGGTGATTACCCCATGATGCTGCTTGAGAGAATGCAAAGACTCTAAAATACATTTTGGTCTGTTTAACACTAGTTCGGTTACTACACAATTCCAAATGTGTCATTCCATAGTTTTGATTTCTTCGCAATTATTGTATAATGTAGAATATAGTAAAAAATGTAGACGGATCCTTGAATGCGTATGTAGAGGTCGATGAAAAGATCGAAGATGGAGGTCGAGGAGTTGGGAAATTATGAGTGTGTTTGGAGAGGCATTTACCCCCAATTGACAGCCTCCACCGTCTCTATGTCAAGGGGGTCCATGGACTGAGGAAGAGCCTTGTAGAAGGTTGCCAGCCGGTCCGTTAGCAGCTCGCAGAGTTCCGTGTTTTCGGTCAGACACTTGGCAGCCGCAGGCTCCGGTAGACTGACCAGCAGCATCAGGCCTTCGCACGCCTTCACCACGATCCTGCCGTCCTGAGGGAGAACACGGGCCGTGAACACATGCAGGCACGCGCACGCACACGAATATATGGCGTGTGGTGAAAGCCCGGATAACTCGGTGATTACTTACTGGGCTCTTGGTGAGGTTGAGCAGGGAGGTGACCAGGTTGTAGTTGTTGTTGTTGTTGTTGTTGGTGGTGGTGCTGTCGGGACTGGGACTGGGACTTGGACTGGAGCTGGACCCTGAAGCTGCAGCCTGCGGCTCCTCTGGGGATTCCGCCACCGCGGGGGGCTGGCCTATGTCGAGGGCCGACGGGTCCACCTTCACCCCCTCTGGCGCTCCAGGACTCTTCGCCTCTGGCCTTTTCACCTTGTTCTAAAAGTCAGATTGGGTTAGACTCGGATGTGTCTGCCATTAACCCTATGGCAGGGGTGACAGATTGTGTCTGTTCTCAAGCCGGTATCAAGGCCGAAGTAGACCGTTTAGCTGCCACAAACCCAGTTAATGCTCATGGCGTGTGGTATCAAATTAAGACCAGTTGAAATACATAAAATTGAACAATTTTGTGTGTTATATTGGAAATTGTCTGAAATTTAAACTTCAGTGAGCGGAAACTATAATGAAGGTTTAGGCTTACAGAATATAAAAAAATATATTTTGTGGGATCAAATACTTTTAGTTAAGGGCAGTCGGGAGACAAGGGTTTGCATGTGGTCACGAAGGATATACTGTATGTCTGTGCCTAACATCCTTAACCTGACCTTTCCATATAGAGAACTAACTGATAGCTCTTTGTCCGTCCATTAGTTGGTTCTGTAGCCTTAAAGAAAAGCATACGCGAACAGTCCTACATACTGATAAATATTAATCAGCTTGCTTGCTACCTCCTTTAGTCCCATTTCCCTCCCCATCGTCATAGCAACCCTACCTCCAGGAAGAAGTTGACAAGGTAGGGATCCTGCTTCAGTTTGGCACACACTATGCAGAGGAACTGGATCTCTTCGTTCTCCACGGGGGCAGCCAGCACCTCCCCGCACAGCCGGATCAGTTTCTGACAAGACGAGACAGCACGTCACACACCGGGATGGTACAGGTCACACAAAGTGAGGTTGAAGACCTTTTCGATTCAAATTAATTTCAATGTAAGAACTTCAGAGGGCTTTTCCCAGCACTATTTATCTGTTGGTATGCTGGTTAAGTGATCTTTCTGAAGAATACAGCTCTTTTCTATTCCACTGTTTAATGCTGCAAATATTTTACTTCATTAAATTACACACATGGTTACCAAACATATACCAAATATTTACTGCATTTGCATAGCATTTTGAGGGAATTGAAAAACTGATAAACAACAGATTCTAAAATGCGGCCAATGTACAGTGACCGCAGCTCTGAACGATGGGCTTATTAGCCATTTAAAAAGGTCTTAAGCACTTCCCCATATAGGCAGAGGCAGATTTCCTACATATTCCAGCACTTGACTTGCAAAACCTCCAAAGCACTTCAAGTACCATTTGGGACCATTAGACCATGACCATGTCTAATGTCTACATCCTTGGCGACGCAAATGTAAAACCTAAGACTATTCAACGCTTTTGAGACTTTGATACCAAGGACACTACAAGAACGAAATTGAAACCATCTACAGAGCGATTTGCAGTGCAGTACAGTCAAGCACTCACCTGTACTGGTCTGTGGACATTGATGTGTGGCAGGAGAGGTTGGCGAATGCGTCCGAGCAGCTTGGTGTAAAACGTCAGCACCTGCTGCTTCATCCCTGGAGGACACTGATGGGGGGGGGGGGTATAAATACCACTTCTTAAAGGTAGAATACACTGAGATGGCTTTCTAGGTATCTCTCCAGCTTGTAGTTATTAGTGTGCCGATCGTATCGCCACAGATGCATTAATGGCTATACGAAAAGAGAGGAAGTCCCGAAAAATCAATAATAAGTCTATAAGCAGATTTTTTAATTGAAACCTATTTGTACTCAAAGCGTAATCCAGTTGTGGCACTGAAAATGGTAACGTCTACGGATACTTTTACAATATTGTCGGGTATGAGACGAAACAAAAAAATAATTGAAACACAACAGCACTCGCATGGCAGGGGGACCACCACCGCAACTTCCTTACATCTGCTTTTCCCAAGGTGTAGAGGGTCTCCAGGATTTTGTGGTGCAGAAGGTACTCCATGCAGGGCCCGGTCTCTCCAGACTCCCGCTCCTCCTCCTCCTGGGTCAGGATGTCCAGCATCTGCTCCAGGTGCGAGGGGATGTTGGTGTCCGTGACGGGAGCTTTGTCATCTGACCAAGAAACGCACAGCAAAGAATAAGAAACAACTGAGTTGTCTAGTTCCCCCGGATGATATCGCTTCGAACGGCTTCTCGATCATGCTGAGGATATCCACTGTTACAAGTGTTTTTTAGGTTTTTTTTTAATAAAAACGTTATTACCAGAGGTCTCTATGTAATAATGTGTGATGGCCTTCCAGTGGTAGACAAAGTCTTCCTGAAGAGGCAATGAAGGGGCAAGCTGGGGGAGAAAGAACAAAAAGACAAATGGCAATAAAAATCCATCCAGATAAAATAACCTGTGAAATAACTAAAATGCTCGAGTTGACCTGCTACTCGGTAACAAGAAATAGTTATAGACATTCTGTTGTCGTTGGTTTTTTTTTAATAATCTGCTTATTCGTTCGGCGCCAGTTTAACAAACCTGCCTCAGTAAACACTGGCCTTCGCAAGCCACAGTGGTGTTTTTTGCTCAAATTCAAATATTTCAACAGACCAGCTGTTATGACTTTTGAGTCAAGTCACACCTTATCTATAAAGCGCATTTCATACCAGAGCAACACAACCCGCTTTACAAAGAAATACAGTCAGAAATAGAACATAGTAGTCAGCGGGTCATTTCAAAAGAATGCCCATCTCTTAGTGAGAGATGATCATACAAGAATGAATAAGGTTGTATTCTGGCCACATGGTCTGTTGTTTAAAGGGCTGTTATTGTTTACCTATTGAGAGCTTCATATACAGTATGCATCGCGCATCTCCAAGAGGGCCACCTGCCCCATTAAGCTTTGTTTGGGTATCTAGTCTTGGGGCGGGTTGACAATTAGTTTGGGGCAGGATTTTTTTTTTTTTACCCGTCCGGCGGGCTCGACGTGTTTCCATTCCGGACTGGTCCGATCTGTTTTAGCCGGGGAGCCCTGCGTCACACTAACCCGGAGACCACGACTCGCTCTGTGGCGATCGGAGTCCAGGTGGTTCCGCTAAAAAATAAAATAATTAAAAAAAAAAAACTGCTACGACGTTAGCTCGTTCTCCTTGTTGTTATGCTTGTCCGTGGACGTGGTAATAACAGGGAGGGGGTCGGGACACCCGCGGACCCCGCGGTGTCGCCGAGTTAAGAAAAAAAAAAAAAAAACCAGACGAAGCGTACGAAGCGAAGGGGGGAAAAACAAACGCTAGCGTTAGCCTGCGCTAGGTAGCGGCTAACGCTAGCGACCCGAACGGCGACGCTCCGCCAACAACAAACGGACGTGACACGCGAACACAAAGACGCGTCGGCGCGGCACCGAGCCCCACCGCTTCCACCGCGTGCTGGAGGATGGACGTCAACTTGGAGAACATCTTGTTCCTGGACTGGAGCAGCTTCTCCCGAGAAGACCTAGAGAACTCCTCG